>NC_133977.1:6108897-6412693 GCF_047716275.1 Strix uralensis | reverse complement strand
CTGTCAGAAACAAAGTTCTGGAAACAGACAATTAATAGCAAGCTGTCATGAAGATAATAGCAACATGGGGGGAATAATATTGACAGCTCCTCTTCTTTTCCCAACCACTTTAGTTGGGAGTTTTCACTTATTTTGATTAAGGCTAGCAGCGAAGGAAACCTTGCTTCCAAAAACAGGTCAGGCAGTGAAACTAATGGGCTCCTTTGGGACATGAAAATTTTTATTCATACTTTCCTTAGTGCCCAGGAACGTGCGTGGCTCATGCCTTTGTGTTACCCTCGTAAAGATTTGCTGTTCAAGCATGCGGTTTTGTCATCTCTTGCACAGATGTCAAATGAGGTCAAACAGAAAAAGAGCTGACTGACTCCTTTTACCTACGCAGTTTTCCTATCTGCTCCTGTTGCTCTCTGCCAACACGCCTGACAACATATATATTTATCACCAATGTTACAGAGGAGCTTGAAATATGGGTGGGACTTTTCTCAAGCAGACAGTGCTGAGCCACGCTGTGCTGCGTACTTTGGAAACCCTCATGCGAACGACTACTCCAGGAAGAGACTTTTTGGTGCAGCTCACTGCTCCCAAAAGCTCATCCCAGCTCCCATCACATTTACTCCAGCTTCAACACAGCAAATGAATCTGCTACCACCAGGGCTGGACAGATGCCTCCTTTCCACACCATGCTCGTCATCAACACCTGTGTTGCTCAGTGCTCCATGGTCAAAGTTAGCCATAGTACTTGGCAGGAGGAAGCCAAGATGATTTTTTATGGAAACAATGCTTAGCACAGAAAAAAATTAACAGTAAAGTTATCTTTTGAAGGATGATGGGATCCTTTAACTCCCCGAGAGATGAATCTGGGATACTGGACAGCTTTTGTTCTAGCACAAAACTCTGCATCAAGTGTCTATGTCTGCCACTGAAGCTACATTAAGCTTTTCTGTGTAATAAAATTCAGCAATTCCTGTTAGCCCCAATATCTTTCCTAGTTGTATTTTTTTTTTTTTTGTAACACAAAAAATAAACGACAGCTCCAGAGCACTTGCTAAAATGCAGGATTTTTTAGGTTTGCTCCGTGGAGAGAATGAGAAGGGAGGGAGGGAGGGAGGGAGGAAAGATTTTGGGTTTTTAGGATGTTTCTTTTTTGGTGCGATTAGTTTTGCACTACAAACCCTGGATAGATTCAAAAACTGTTATCGTGACTGAAAGGAAGGCAGACAAAATGAAAGGAAATTAAATATGGGTGTGAAATTAATCCAAAAGAAAGAAAAAGAAAAGAAGGAAAGAAAAAGAAGTGCTTGGGCTGAAAGTAAAGACAGAAAAGCTTGAGAACACAAAACAAAGCTCTCCAGACATCCAGAAGTACTTTGAAAAGGTTTCCTGTAAAAACAGGGAATTTAGGAAACTCCGAATGTACTTATCTGCATTCGTTGACAGAAAAACATCCAAACAAAAATTCACACTGAAGGTTCTACTAGGCTATTAAAAAGAGGTGTTTTCTCTGAGAAGTCTGAATCAAGAGTGAAAGAGCATAAAACTTCTCACTTCACCTGGGAGAAGAAAAATCTCCCTTTCTCATTTTCTTACTTTTTTTGTGTGTGTGTATAGTCTTGTAACTGGGTCAGCAGACAGGGCTTTAGGACATCTGGGTTCATTCCTGTGTGTGACACTGATGTCTTGAATGCCTTTGGCAAGTCCCTTTTTGTCTGTATTCTAGATTCAACCTCTGTAGAGGGTGGTTGGGCAGTAAACCTTGTTGCCTTCTTGTCTCGGACTTGAACTCTCTGAGAAACAACTGTCTCTTGCTATAAGTTATATGTTACCTGACACAAAATGGCCTTTCCCTTCTCTTCACCAATGGTACAATCCTACCCCAGGGACTGTACACCAGCCAGGTCAAATTCATCCCAGACTTCATGCTGATCAAGGCAGGAACCTCATGCATCTCAACCAAAACTGTACTTGCAGTCTCCTGAATTTGGCTCATCATTAGCCCTTGGGACAAACTCATTGCTTGTAGAAGACTAATGATATGAACATAATGGATACATTTTTCACAATATAGCTAACGTGGACATTTTACTGTGGCACATAAAAGTCAAACAAAGCACTTTTCTTGGTGGATGATCTATTCTTTGAAGCTGAGCAGCTTCATTCCAACAAAACATGCCAAAAATCAATTCTTTGATGGTACTTGATGGAAATGTAGCTATGGATACTGAGACACACCTGATCCTACAGCATTACCAACACCTGCAGTCAGCTGACCAAAAAGAAAAGTTAGCTCGCAATATTTTCTCACTCCCTCCCCACTCATGAAATAAATATTGTAAGGTAAATAAAAAGGCCAGTTTATCACCTTTCACTCTCATTTGTAAGTGTCTATGATCTGCAGGATCTAGATTAATGGTTTTTTAATTCCTGGGGTTCGAAATACATCAATAGTGTAAACTCTGAGGAACTGTGCCATATCAGTGGAGTTTCTTCAGATTAGTACAACTACAATTGCTATCAAAAGCTCAGTCATTTTGTTCAAAAACACTTTTGTGAACCACCTATTTTCCTACTGGAAATTTTCTACTCTCCTGTTGTTTTAAAATCCAGTGGAGTAAAGATGGCTTTTTTCCCTAAATGTGCTCTTACTTATGCCTTAAATCATTTCCCTGTTCCATCCTGGTGTTTTACAGGAAGGAAATTAATACTATACATGAATCACAGAATAAAGTGCCTCCTACAAAAGACATCACTCTATTAGGAACACATTGTAAGTGGCACATTCACTATGCATTTAATTTTCATTTACAGTATGCACTCTATACTCAGTATGCTGCCAGTATCAGTTTTTGTTTTCATAACCTATTCCTGACACCTAACAAGAACTGGGAGTGCTGCTCCAGGATTTGGCAAGAAGGAACAGGTTGTGGATGAGCAGGTTTCTCTGACTCACCTACACGGATCAACAAGGAAAAATAAAAGGGAGAGGGTGGAGATTGCAAAGGGGAAAAAAAAAATATGAGAGAGAGAGAGAGAGGAGTGACGTGTTCCTTTGGATGTGGTGTGTAATGCAGCTGGCAGACTGCCTGCTCGCGGTGCCACAGAGTTCCAGACATGCCAGTCCAGCTGACTCAGCTCTTCGGAAGAAGGAAAGGGAAGGGAGAAATTTCTCAAACGTTTCTGCTATCCGAGGGATGGGGATTGTGAGGCTCTCCTTGAAGATCTTTGAACCCATCTTTCACACCAGGGACTTGAGTGGTGTCCCCGGAGAGGTATTAGAGAAAGATGCTCACATTATAATCTTGTACAGAACTGCTTATGCTTGTATCAAATCATGTCTCTGTGGTTGTTGGAAAATTCAGCAGCACAGCTTGATCCCACAAACCAGAAATGTCAGGCCTTTCCTAGCCAAGGCTAGCTGCTCTCAGACAAGCCACTGTCTCCAAGGAGACGAGCAAAATGCATGCACATGAAGGGTATCCAAGTGAGAGAGAGTCTATGGCCCATGTCGCTTTTCTATATAAAAATTTCATCATCAGATTTTCAGCAGTGTATCCCTTGCATATGATTTATTTTCTAGGAAGAGCTTGAAGCCCTTAAGTAGTCTGGGCTCTGCCTACCTGTGAGACCAGCTCTAACCCATGATACAGCACTGTGCTATAGGCAGCTCAGAACAGTCCCGGTCCTGTTCAGCTCGGCGGAGACTCTGTGCTGTCCTAGCCTTCCACTCCAAACTGAAGAGGCAGGGGGAAGAAAGTACCTACTTCCCAGCAAAAGGAACTGAAACACAGGCTAATGCCCAGACTGTCAAATCCCCTAATTCTTGTCAAAATCAAGCAGACCTCAGTGCTTTTGAAGATAAGAACCATGGTGAACTGGCCCCAAAACCAGCACTAGGATGAGCTTGTCTTAATTTTCTGGTCAAGATCCTCACTACGGGCCCTCGACCATCTCGGAGCACGTGAGAGCATTCACGCCTGTCTCACTGGAAGGGAGGAAAAGGACACATGTTTGGGGAGCACATTCCCCATCCTTAATACAGGATAGCTAGCTCTCTGAGCAGGAGGAATTTCAGGGCAGCAGCAGCATCCCAGGGAACTCTGTCGCCTGACGTTGAAAATCCTACTGAATTACACTGCCCCACCGATCACTTGCAGCACTTCCCACAGAGGTACAGTGACACTTGCATATTTAACAGAAAAAGCCCAAACAACCTTTAAGTAGAGGCTTTTCCAAAAGTGAGTGCTTTGCAGTGGACAGATAACTGTGTGGATGGGGAGCGTCCCAGCCAGGTGCTCTTTGTCAAAGTTGCAATAGGCAGGGCCTCAACAGCATTTTTCCAGCTTCAGGAATGAAGATAGAGATCTCGTGTCTCTGTTGCAAGGCACGGAGGGAACTTGGGGCACCCTGTCTGAAATCAACACAGCACAGTTATGCAAAACATGTATGCAACTGGCATCTCTTGTGTAATCCTGGCTGTAATCAACCTCTCTAACCACTCCAGAAAGGAAGGAGGGGCAGAGGGTGGAGAAAGTTCACACTTAGATCAAATAAAAAATGGGAAGATATCCAGAGAGCTTTAGTCAGGTAAAAACACAGTTCCCTCTCATGGGAAACCTCCAGGACAAGTTTCCTTGAACTTCACACAGGGTTATAAATAGGAGGAGAGTCACACAGAGTTCAGTACAGGTTGACTGTAAAAAATCTAGACAATCTCATTTTCCTTCTTGAGTGATATCCATCAATATCTTTGCTGTAAGCCAATTCATAATTACAGGTTGCTGAGAGCTCAGGAGAACATATCAGTAGCAGCTTTCTGCAGCTCTGCTATGGCGTGGTGTTAACTGGGTTATTTTTTCCCCCCTTTAGTTTCTCTTGGGTTTCTTTCCAGATAGCAAAAAAACCCTCTCTGACACCTTAAAGCACTCATATATTATCAAAAATGTCAGTGGCTATTCTCCATTTCACACTGCCCCATAAAATAGCTCTGAGATAGCAGTGAAAGACGGCCTCAAACCACCGTTTGACTCCAAGCTCAAACTTTCTCAAGCTGAAAGGTTTCACAAACTCCTTCAAGAACTGACAAAGGCCAGCTCCAAATGCTGGATCTCCTTTCCTCAGAGGCAATATGCAAAAGCTTTTTGCCCTTGAAAATAATTTTCTCAGGGGAAAAAGAAATTACGTTTTTCCTCCTTAGAGCTGCTGTGGTATTTTGCTGCTCAAACAGAGTATGTGCAAGAAGTGGTCTTGGTTTTGCTGAGATGTGGCTTTGTCAAGTCAAAACCATTTTCTCCTCTCAAGTGCACAAGAAAGCTCTCAGTCACCTCTTGGATCTGTTCTACAGAAACCACTGCAGCTACCTCAGAAGGCTGCCTCTGGAGCAGGAGGACTCCTCATGCACCGGGTCACGTCCCCCAAGCTTATTCTAATGCAAGGAGACACCCAGCTCCCAAAGACCGTCTGGAGCCTGGCTGTGCAATGCCTGTGTTTACAGCTGCACCTTGAACTCTGATTTTGTATGTACATATGCAAACTTGAGCATAAAAATAGTGGATCTGTGAAACAACCCCTGACGACAAGGAAAACAAGGCCAAGAGAGGCCTCTATAGTTTGAACTTAAAGGAGCAAAGGGCTACACATCTTTAAATACCTAAGCTACTAGACCCTCACCTGCCAGCCTGTCCACAGTAGTTCTGGAGCAGAAAGACAAGTAATTCACATGAAGTTCCCTTGGTGCTTAGGTACCTGAATTTGCAAATTGGGTCTTATGGGTTTTTTTCTATTTCATTTTCCCATCACTGAAAAATGGATAACAACCAGGCAACAACACATACTCACTTCACACATGCTTTGGGCTGATGAAATAGATAGGGTTCATAAAAGAAAAAAAGACACAAAAATTGCAGGCTAAGTAGTAAGTCCTTTAGCATTATTAATAATCACCTTACTATTGTGTCTAAGATAATCATGCTGGTATCAGGGTATAATACCTCAGTGGTTATGGTAACAATACAATGTTATTATTCCTTCCACTTTGTAATTATCTCATTTCACTATTGCACAAAGGCTAAGTAAAACTAAGGAGATAATACACAATGCTATGCAGCAGGGGCACCAGCAGCACCAGAATACTCTGCTACGTACTTACATGACCTTCATTGCAGCAATATGCATGCGCCTTGCAATCATTTGTGCATGCTGCCCTCTCACCATCATGACAAAGTTGAGAAGTGCTCTTTATTTTGATTTCACTGACAGGCAACTGAGGCAGAGACGAGGTTAAGGGGTCTGCATCTGTACTGGCCCATGTTTCAAAAGTGTAAAATGACTTTACAATTTAAGTCCTTCATAAATGAGTGAATAACAGTAGCAAAAAAATTCAAAATTAGCAATAAAAAAAGAGATTAGAGGATTGGAAGATAAAGAGAGACTAGAACAGAATTAATGCCAGACATATGACTACAGCCTATCACAGTGTAAACTGAGCACACGAATTACTCACAGTCACAGAAGATAGTGTTAGGAAGAGCAATAATCTGCAGCAAAAGAAAGTATAGTTTAGGTTAAGTATCAGGATAAGAGTCACAGCTATAAAAAGCAGATGGGAAGTGGAATTGTCTCCCTAGGGAGGCGATAGAAACAGTCTCTCTGGATGTTTAAAAAACAGGTTAGGCATGCTGTTTAGAAGGACTGCTGCTCTATATGCAGAAGTCTTATCACATTCATCTCCTGTTTTGATGCCAGTGAAATCCCACATATAGCACTGTGGCAGAGTAAAAGCCCAGAGGAAAAAGAAAGTCACTGTCTCATTTGCTCCTCCAAAGCAGGATGGCTGGTGTAAGAACTGGCATCACCCAGCAGTGAAGAAGTGTCCGTTTTCTCTCCAAATAGCAGCCCAATAGGGCAGGACCAGGTGCTTCGTTCTAGTTGTATATGGTCTGAGGCAACACAAAGAGGTACAGAATCTGGCTGATGATGCCAGGATGTGAATTGCTAATGTGAAGGGGAGACAGAAACCACACAGCAAACTGGACATCAGCAGTCCTGTCCCAAACACACACTTCCATCTTGGCACAGGCATTCCATCAGGAAGAAAGGAACTGGTCAAAATTAATGAGGCATGATCCCACGTGAATCTTACACCACAGTGATGCTGTCTAAATAAGGACCTTGTTACCCCTAAGTATTACAGGGCTGTCTGACCTTCTGGATGAGGTGACAGCAGGTTCAGGAGGTCTGAAGAAACGGGCAAAGGACAACCCGTCCCCTCTTTGTAATAAGCACCTTGTTGCACTGCAGAGCTGAAATCTGCCCTGAGGAAACTCCCTCATTGTGCAGCTGCAGTGTTGGGGCATTCGTACTCTTCCCCATTTTGTGGTGCAGGACCTCCTGCCAAACATAAAACTCTTCCTTGCCAAGGATCTAGAGACTTAACCTGACACCAAACACAATTCTGCCACCTTGTCTCATTAAGGAGAAGAAACTTGGATGATCAGGGAAAGGAGAAGATGACGCAACCTCCCTCCAGATCTGCTCTCCCCATTCTCTCTGCTGAAGAATAGAGGACTCACTGGTAGACCTGCAGGAGGCAGAGACATAGCAAGGCCACATTCCACTGAGAGATACAGCAGGAGGCACGAGACTTGTCTCACAGATACCATGATAAATCTTAGCACCTACTAATCTTGCTGTGAATTGATATTTAGAACAAGGATACTCCCATAGTGTTGGTGTCTCTCATTGCTGGCGGAGTGGGTGAGTCTTTCTCTATTCCGCCAATTTACAGGCAGCCCCCAAGCACTAAAGGAACAGGCCACCTCCTGCTTACACTAGGGCATCACGAGAAGCAGGGAGCCACACAGCATCTGTTCCCCTGTCATCTCAATCACACACCCTGGAGAGAGGGGGAAGGTAAAAAAAAAAAAAAAAAAAAGAAAGGAAAAAAAGGAAAAAAGATGATACCCAGTCCTAAAAGAGAGAGATATTCATGAGGCTGGCACACAGCACATCTACCTTTGTTCACCACGACCACTTCTCCTGTTTCTCTGTCTTATCTGTCGGAAACAGATCTCTTGGGTTGAAGAGTCAAAGATTGATCCATAACTACCACAGATAAGAGGGAATCTTTATGGAATTTCAATACTTTTAAAAGTGAACACTTCTTGCTCTAGGTAGAACCATACCTTTTCAGAAGTTCCCCCCAAAACCAAAGCCTACATGTATCTTTTCTGGAAAGATCATGATCCCACAGCATCTTTAAATCAAAGATGATTTCTCAGTGATAATTATGCTCTGTAGAAAAGGCTTAGCATGACCAAGCTTGTACACTGAGATAATTCTGAGCACATAAAAGATGATCTTTTTATATAACTGATACTAATACTTATCACAGTAGTGCTCTGGAGGTGAAGAGGACCCCACCACTTCAAGGATCAGGTTCAGATGGGGCTTTAGTGAAGTATGGGATCCAAATTGGCTCTACAGAGGATTAAACTTTAAATAAGGATGCCTGGGGGATGAAAGACCTGGCATACCAAACTCCTAACCCTGTACACATTTTGGTCTTACCTTCCAAAAATGCACATACAAACAATATGGAAAGCAGAATACCAGAGATTTTAGACACTCTACAACACAGACCGAAGGCCTCTGGGTACTGGAAGCATTAATGAGAAAGCAGAGACGGTGCAGTATTGTGTACATGCTAATAACAGTTTGGGACCTGGCATCCGATAAGAAAAACACAAAATGGTTTTGTGACGAGGTTAATTCCACTGAGTTTAACTGAAATAGCACAAGAAAACCTGAGAGGAAGAGTAGCTCTGCCTGATTAAATAGAGCTTTAAGTATCAGATCAACAGAATAAATGCCCACTGGCTCATCACAACTGAGGGAAGATGCTGTTTGCTAACCTATTTGTGGAACTGGGATTTGCATGCAAAATATCCCCTCGCCTCTTCACATACTTGCTTCATTTTTCACAGATAGTATCCTACTTGTTCACATTTAATTCTTTTTTGCCATTCACAACATGTTTGAGTCAGTCCAGCGCAGAGAGTAAGAAGAATTTCAGGTCCCAAGATTCTTTTAATTATGATGTTCCCAACCTCAAAGACATAGTTACACAGTAGATACTGGGCCTTTTGAGACTGGAGATGTTAATAGTGGTAAAAGTCTCTTCAAGATGAAAAAAGCAGTTTAAAACATTGACTCTTCATTACTCTTAATATCTGTCCTTGCCACTGTTTCAATAATTCTCACTGGCTTTTGACAGGCAGGACTTCATGCACAGCATTGTCTCTTTCAGCACTGTGCTTGTTCACCCAATTTTTCAGCTGGACTGAGACACTCACAGGTGGAATGACTCTCCCAAATATGTATTGAGTCAGGCACATTGTCAGAACTAGGAACCAGGTTCCTTCTGCCTCTGAGCACAGTTGCACACACAGATATCACTTGTCAGTTCTGCCGACAACAGCCATGCAATTGCAGGCGTGTAGGACATCTCGAATGGCTCACTACCACACAGGAGGAGCTGAGAAGAAAGTCCTTATGGAGAAGACGAGATGAGAAAGATAGACTTGCAAACCAAGAAGCGTAGACGGAGTTACTATCTTTCCATGAACGAGGCATTTACCTTTTTAATTATACATGCCTTTTATCTTCCACACTGTACATAGTTTGCTAAGATTGTGCTTTTGGGAGTTTTTGCCTGAGCCTTTCTTTTCAAAACAAATGCTTCACTGCTTTTCTTTTGCAAATAAAATGATACCATTAGTTCAGTGCTACTGAAGAGCTGGGCAGTAACAAACAACGTGCAGCAGCAACGCAGGAAGAAGAGGGGGAGGAAAAAGCAAATATTCGTTAAAAGCGGAGAAGGGGAAAAAAAAGCATTTTCTAAACAGGAAAAAAGTAGCTTGGAAGCAAATTTTAAAATGTATTGCAAGGAAAAGCTTCTGTGACAGGAAAAAATAATGATCTGACTACCTGCTTTTAGGAAGAAATAAACACTAAAACTGCTTTCATATACGAATAACACTTACATACTCCCACAGTAAGGGAATGTGATTGAAGTTGCTAAGATAAAGAGAAAAATCAGGAAATTCCATAATTAAGGTTGCCTGAGAAGGGTTCATGTGGTCAGTGTGTGTGCATGCATGACGGGACAGTCTTTTAATCACAAAAATCACAAAATAATTTGCCCACGGGACCATCCTTGCTTAGTGCAAAGGATGGATGGATGGCTCTCACTTAATCTGCGTTTTGTTTTCCCCTTAGCAAGTGATCCCATCCCTCATTTACGGCTTACTGCCCAAGCCCTGCTCTGAAAACTAATGCACTAATGTTTTCTATGGGGTCTTCCAGATTGCTCATCATTGCAACCTTGACTTTTTAAAGAATTATCAAAGCATTTATGTTGACAATAGCATTATGAGGGGAAGGCTGACTTGGCTCCATTTTAGACAGAAAAGAAATTAATGTCAAAACATGACTGCTAATTTTACGTGCCCATTTGAAGATCCCTGGCTTTTTAGGGTAAAACAGCATCAGGTTGTATGTCATATCTTTCAAAGCACAGAGGTTAACATCTTAGGTGCTTTAACCATCAGACTGATCTGTTGGATCAACTGTCTTCCTTAAAATTTCTGGGTTTTGTTCATTAAATTGCCTACAGTAGAATTCATCTCATCTGTTTTGCATCTGCCTTTGTCTCGATGTGCAATTCTAAAGATGAGAGAGAAGATGGGCACGTCTCAGGGTGAGATAGCAGGTACTCTGTGCCTGCCATCAGGAGACTGGCTTTGCCTGGGTGTTTTCCTCTTTAAAAACAGCAAAACCTAGGCAAGGTGAAGCCAATCCCTGCTGGTCTGTCAAGGGCATCCTGCAGGAGGGGGCTACCAACTTCTGCCCCAGCCCTCCACAGCCTGTCCTTACACTCACATCCTGGAAGCCCACTCGGTCACCTCTCCTGTATTATCTGTGTTGTGGAACTATGGAGTTAATTCTGAAAACAACATCTGAAAGTCCCGTAAGTACCTTGAGGCTCATGCCCACTCTTAGTGTAATTCTGTGCATGAATCTCTCCCCAGGCGTTATCCTACTGATGTCCTGAAGGCATCATTATATTCCTGAAATCAAAGAAGCTGCATGTGGGAGGAAAATACACACACAAAGTTCATCAGAACTCCATATGTCAGTAAAAGGTAAATAATTGCAGGGGTAAATCACTGCAAGATAAGTTCTTAATTATTTAGGGTTAAAGAGCAGCAGTGTTACAGATGCGAAGTAATATTCTGTTAACCACTCATCCTGGGAATATTTATATAGTAAAATATTATTCTGCACAAGAAGGGGAGGCACAATGTGGATTGTGATGCTTAGAAACATTTTCAAATAAATAGGAAATAATATTAAAAATCATGAATTAAAAATCCATCCAAAGTGCAAAAAAAAAAAAAAGCTGTCATAAATTAATTTTTTCCAGGTTAATAGTAGCTTCAGCTATTTCAAATATCTCTGAGATGCTTCTGCTAATTTCTGTTTGCAATTACATTTCCTTATTTTTTCACCTTTCCTGTCTTACTGCATGAAAATCCTGCACTAAGCACAGGAAAAATTGACTAAATGGCAGTAGTGAGAGGGTGTAGCTGACTAAGTGGTGACACAAACAAAGTGCTTTCAAAATCACAGATCAAACTAGCTGGGAGAAAAATAAAGATATAAAAAATTCTTTAATTCCTTTCTTGCATACTCTGCCTTCCATAAAAAACAAGTAGTTTAAAACCTTCTTGGGAAGGAAGAAAGAATGCGGTTTTTTTGATTAATAGCACTTTTTTATTTAAGAAGGAAAAGGACATACAACAGAAAAAAGGAAATTGGTCTTGCATTTTTGAAATCATGTACCAGATCCTCAGCTGGTGCAAAATAGCAGTACTTTCTTTGCTTAGGGGATGTAATTCCAACCTGTATCAGCTGAGGATCTGATCTAAAGAGCTTTCCTCTTCTAAATAAAAAACATATTCAGACTCACCTCAATTTAGTGTACCAGATTGAAACTGGATTGAAGTCTCATATTTCAAAACAGTTTTCAACCTCTTCTTTCTATATTTTCTCTGATATCCTCTTTTCTGGTCAGAAATAGCAGAAAAGGTAAACATTTATAGAATCATAGAATCATTTAGGTTGGAAAAGACCTTCGATGAAGTTTACTAGATTTTCTACACCTTCAAGGTCTACGTACTTTGATGTGTGCTTTATTAAAGCAGAAAGAGCTTGTATAGCAAGTACACTAATACGAAACCGCTTAAAACAGTTTCGTATCAGTGTACTATACAAGCACTTTTTTAAAGCGAACATCTACCCACCTTCTCCATGAACCAGGTTCCACAAATACATATGCATAAACCAAGCAAGCTTGCCTGTGTAACAGGGACAGAAGGACACCTTAATTTCCATGCTCACACTCAGACTGGCATTTCACCTTTGTGTAGGCGGGTGCCAGGTTTTAGGGCAATATCTCAGGTTTCTAACTCTTCATCTGTGAGTGCTACTCTAAGAATTGTCTTGGAGAGTGTTGTGGGAGCACTTGTTTGTTCCTGCTGGCCCTCTGCTGAAAACTGTCCTAGCTGACTACTTAAGAGGGGTGACACTTTCTCCACTGAAAACAAACCATAAAATTACAAATTGAGCACACCTGAACACAGATAAGTCAGTTAGGGAAGGAGCTCCAGGGGAACTTGTATGCCTAAATAGCTTAGGTGCCTTCTGAAAATCCCACACCTTTACATTTCATCCTCATGCAAAAAGCAGAAACATCAGCCATGCACTTTTCACACAGGAAGAACGAACAATCTCTATCAATGGCTGTATCTAGGTAACAAAACCTATATTCATATTATGAAAACAATCTTCAACCGCAATGTTCATGTTTTGTAATGTGGGCTATTTTATGTCACAACTCCCTTTTTTATTTTAATGGTGAATATTTTTATCGTGTTTTCTTTTTTACTAAATTTCAAGTTGAAACTACAGTTATGGTCAGATGTGTGAAAATTGCACCTCACAGCTCCACAGACATTTTCCCTTTTGACTTTCAGATCAAATCCTCACGGCTGACAACTCTCAAGAAATTCTCTCTCAGTCTAATCCCACACTTGCACTCCCTTGGAAGCTCATGCTTTCTGTCAGCAGTACGTTTGCATCAATACAGCCTCCTGCATACTCCAAAGTCTACCTGGAGAAGCTTACTAGCTTATCTTTCTGATTCTTGGAAATGTCAAGGCAACTCTGTATCCTAAGACCAGCCTAATGCTCACAAACCAGAAACCTCTACTGAAGTGATGCTGACCCTGCAGAAGAAATGCATATAAAGAGTCAGGAAGCTCCATGATTACATTTTTACATGCAGAGTTTCTGTCTGTGGCTGCACTTCAACCACTGTGTTTCAGTAGTCACACATTTGCTAACACCCAGAAAAGTTCATCTATAATGCTGTCACTTGTAACCAGTCCAATTATCTCTGCTCATTCAACAATGAAAAACACAGTCTCCTATAAATGGCCTGGACACAAAAGCTGAACATCCTAGGAGATAAAAAACACAGCAAGATCTCACTCAAGAGTCCTACACAAATGACTAAGTGGGCAGAATGCAGCCCCTTGGTGTAGCGTACAGGGACTAGAAACACATCCGATCCTGATCATCAGGGCTACCAATATAATGACTAACACGCAGTTACGTGACAGGTATTTCTTTAGAACTTATCAAGAAACTGTATCAAGTAGGCTTGATATAGACACGATACTATCAGGTAGCAAGGCAAGACAAACCCAATCTCTCTTGGCCACCATCTAGGGCGAGTGCTGTGGCTGCCATGAATTGGGACTAGAGCAAGATGTAACTGAATCAGAAATGCAATTAGGAGGTTTTTGAAAGATGAACAAGTATGAACTCCACCAGCATATGGCATTTATTAGATGAAGAAATGGGTATGAACTGCAAAGCAGGCTTCCAAGAGCCCACAGTTATTCTTTTCGATCTCTGGAATTTCACAGCCACTTTGGGGCTGAGAATGTCAAAACAATCTGCCAGCGAAGCCTGGATACACCCAAGGAGACATTCAAAGGGAAATGCGATAGCATCAGCAGAGGAGCTCAGTTACACAAAAGGAGAGGTGTGGCTGAACCACAACTTTTCTGATTCACATCAAGGCTTTCCCAAAGTTCAGAGCTGCCCTATCTGAAGAGGATAGTACAGACCCAGAGACACCAGGAACACACAGTTATTTTCACAAATCTACTTCACTTGAACGGTAAAGGAAAAAACAAGAGGGAAGAGAAGACAAGGTGGGCTCACCAGAGTGCGTCCTGAGGTGTCCTGTGAGGGCGTCCCTCCGTCGGCAGGCATAGCTGCAGAAGGGACATTTGAACGGTTTCTCCCCAGAGTGCAACTTGATGTGCCTCAGCAGGTTCCCCTTCTGGGTAAAAGAAGCTCCACATTGGTTACAGTGGAAGGGGCGTTCACCTGGAAGGGAATTGGAAGGGAGAGAGCTGTCAAGAAACATCACAAGACGCATGGAGCCAGTTATCCTGCTCTTTGTAACAGTGCCATCTTACATAGGTACAGTCCCCACCACCACCATCACACGGCACTTGCTAAAGTCAGAGGCTGTTTCTTTTGCACAACAGACAAAGCCTCAAATAGTGATTTGAGGCTCTTTCCTTGAGGTGATTAATGTAGCCCAATTTTCTCAAAGTTCTCCACCTCAGAGGTTTTATCCTTCATAAAAGATGAGCTCTGCTCAAAATTTAAATCCATAACTGTGGTTTTGTAGTATTTATCTCTATGGTTTTGCACTTATTTTTAATATAGGTCCAATCCATATGAGTTTTTAGAACTGACTAACAATTGGACTTGGACAGATGTTAAGGTCTTAGCTTCAAACCAAATCTTTTGCTTACATTATACTTTAATTGAAATCCCCTTTTAAAGACTGCTTTGCAATGCTAGAATGGTATGAAGAGAATCAATGACAGTGAGGATGAAGCCCACAAGCTCTGGGCAGTAGCAAACACTGATAAAAATCTTAGACCATTAAACTGTGAAATAAGCAAATTTGTGCTCTAAGTAAAACTAATTGAAAAGACTCATTTGATGAAAAAAAAATTAACAGAAACTCTACACCTTACCCTCTCCCTTCACCCCATGCATTCACACACATCCAAAACTTATTTTGATGCTAATCCTTCATATTTGCCCTAGACAGTGGCACTGGATCCATAAAAACAAACAACCTTTAAAAAATATTATTATTATTATTATTATTACTACTATTATTATTATTTAGAGGAAAAAACCTGACAAACTCACACAGGTTTTGTGAAATATTATCAAAACCATACTCTTATGTCAACATTTGTTGAGGACACTAAGTCTCTGCTCCAGCATTCTTGGGCAGACAGTCAGCTCAAATCATCCACTTGTGTCCCTCTGTGCAAACCAATAGGGCACAAGCATATACTTGTGCTGGCCACTTGCCTAAACGCTTTACTGCAGCTGGGCTTTAGATGCAGAAATGTTTTCACCAAGTAGGGCTCCAGTGCAACAAGGTCCTGAACATCAGATTTCAGATGTAAGCAACCTCATTAATTTTTTCAGTGCATCACAGAGTCTGGTGGGACTTTCTGATGTTGAATTCAGTGGCCTGAAGCACAGATCTCATGAAGTACAAACACATTCTGTGATCTGTCACATCTCTCCAAAGCCTTTTTCAATTGCTTTAAATTGATTACTCCCTTGCTGGACAAAATTAATGCTATGTTTTTACAAAAGGAGTTCACGTGTCTAGTGCAAAGTCCAAAATAAGTCTGTAGATTCAAATGGAAAGAGGAAGACGAGAGCTCTTACAGATGCCCACAAGCAATTCTTGCTTCAGTGGTTTAAATCACTGCCAGCATTACGGTCCTACCAGGAGGGTAGCAGAAGACAGGTGCACCATATATATGCCATACCTCTGCAATTTCACTTCACCTGTGTGAGCTGGAAATTACATCTGAAACCGCTTCAGATGCACTGAGGAAGATACTAAGGTTTCTACAATCTTACCAAGAACATTATAGAGTAATGATAAAAAAAAAAAAAAAAAATCAGGGCATAAAGCTCTTCTTCCAATACACCGAACACGAGCTCATTGGAATTGATAGAGTTTGTGGTCTCCCTTTCGAACTCCCACACTATACTTAAAGGATCTGATTAGCCATTATCTTCTTTCATATCATTTCAAAATGTCCATAAGAGAGATATGTAAAGAGCCTGCAGTAGAAAAACATAAGGGTTTTTTTTTTCTTTTCTGTTTTGCTTTCACTGTCTGAGAAAACAGGCAAAACCCCTTCCTTTAACACGTTTCTCAGTATTCAGGAATGATAGCTTCAGTTTCAGGATGACAACATTAAAGAAGGTAGCGAGTTTCTTACCAAGTCTAAAGTCTTTCCTTTTACTCCTGTTGTATTTAAAACTATGCAGTTAATATGTTTTACCCACTACATCACCCACTTATCTTTGATATTTTGGAGGCCATGTAAAAGCAGGTATTATTCCTTGATAAACTGGCAGCTGAAGCCTCTGGTCAGGAATTCAAACAGTCACTGCACCTCAGTTTGGGGGCACAGATGACATGAAAACACCCACCACAAAGACACCAATACTCTGCTCTTCTCTTGCAACAGACAGAATCTGCCACAATAGCACATTTTACCTTAAATAACCTTTTTATCTATTCAAAGCCAGCACAAATTCATTTTTCCTACTGGCTTAATTCCGGGTAAATAGCTGCTTTGATCTGTTTGTTATACTTTTGTCTAATCATTTGATTCCTTCTCCTTGTTTAAGCTGCAGGCTTGTGGGATGACTGTTAATTTTGGTCACACCTTTGCACTATTGATTAGTGGCTTTTACAATTAGTACAGTTAATCTGAGAGACCATTCTCCAATAGAAGGGTACAAAAATAGTGAAGACTTAATAATAAGAATATTTTGCTGGTTTTTAAGAACTGTGCTGATGCCTGCTTCAGATACTAGCAAACCAGATTTCTTTGTCACTTCAGTGCCTTGAGAAGACAATCATTTATCCTGCTGCCTTTTCCTAGTAGGTCTGTAAGCAGTTCTCCAGTATTACTATTTCCTAATAACAAAATAACAACCTTGACATCCTTTCTCCTCTTACTCTTCTGTGAAAACTCGAAGTTTTTATCCATAGGCTCAAATTAATCACACTTCAAACTAAACATCCACTCACAAAAAGTCTTTAAATAAATTTTTTCTCTACATGACAGTCCTTGATGATGTTTCAAACGTTTTCGTATCTTTGGGGGTGATGGCAGCACAGACATACCAGAAACTATAGACCTGTTAAACAGGTGGCATACACAACTACAAGAGAGTAATGACGATTACAAGCATGGTACGTTTTTCACTATTTATAGCTATGTATTTACCATTTCACTCTACATACTTACACTGCTTTATTAAAGTAAAAACTCCTTATAAGAAGAACATGTACTGAAAGGCAACTTAAGCAAGCGTTTTGCTTTTCAGCACTGGGAACTATGTGACAACAACGCAACTGCAAATATTTTTAGTCTACTCTAAGTATTAAACCTTTTCTCTATTTTAGAGCTAAACCATGGCAGAAAAACCTCAAAGCTTAGTGATTTAAAAAAAACAAAACAAACTGACTTTCTGAGTGGGGAGAGGGGGAGGAACAGCTAGCCAAACAAAAATGATGTTTCTTTTCAACTCCAGTTTTAAGATCTAAAGCCAGACAAAACCAAGAATGTCTAAAAAGCCTTGTTCTGCAGCTCAGGGAATTTAATTATCTAAAGTTACTTCAGGAATGGACACGGTAAGGTGAGCTAGAGCTGCCAAGTATTACCTTTCCTAAGGCTTAGTAAGAGGGGCTTGTGCCAGGGAACAGCCCTGATAATTAATTAAATAAATACATAAATCCACAGGTTTTTATCATTTTACAGTTAAATAAAGTAGTAATTAAAAGGTACGATTTCAAATATTTACCTCCAAATTACAGTAAAATACTGCTGAAACTTCACAGTTTGTTGTTTAACATGCATCCGTTACAGCTATGTCTCCTCCAGGAAATGTAATAATGAAATATTACTGCTCTTTAACTACACCAGTATCTAAAGTACACAAGTTAACTTGCTGTTGCGCAAACAAATACTGAGATGAAAGGTGAAGTGGACCAAGGGAGTCAGGGTTATTAGCAAGACACTGTCCCTTCATAAGTATCTTTAATATTTGGCAGCTGGCTGGAGACTTCATAGAACAAGCTACGAACGCCGTCTAGCTGATACAACCTGAAACCAAGCGAATGAACTGATTAACTTCCCACTAATAGCATTCATATTTTACCACTTATATGTCAAATGTTATTTCAAAAAGCAAACCAACTCCTTTTTCTGCTTAATTGGAAGCTTCCCTGCACAATAACTCTCCTTTACCGCCTCAGCACGGAAGTGCTGCGCAGAAGTTTCAGTATGAGTTATCCTTCTTCGAATCTCATACTGGTGCAAAATAATACATCAGTGATATTTTCTGTATCAAAACAGAAATTTGACTGAGGACAAAGAGCCTGCAGACCTCGCAGCCAAGGAGAGTTAGATTTTCACAACCCTTGGCTGGTAACTTTTGTGCCTTTGAAATCAAACGGAGCAGCTCACAAAATAATGCACTGGTTCTCATTAACAGTGAGGCCTAGTTATTTCTACAGCAGTGCTCAAGTCCCTTCCTGTGAATGTTTTAATTACCTTTTTTTAAAAAAATGTTGGTTTTAAAGTCTCTTCATTATAACAAGGAAAGCCAGGATAGAGTCCTTCTACATAGAACCGGGTCCAGTGGGACTACATTTAACATCCGTCCTGGCTAAATGTGTATCTAAGATCTCACCCTTTTTTGTTTGGCACATACTTTTGATATGCAAAGGATAGCTTAGGTACTTCTCAAACACATTTATTTTAACCTCTTAATGCAAAATTACTGTGTCCATGCTGCCATCAGAAAGTATTTGCTCATACTAACAATACTGATTTTCACCCTTCTGTAGTAGGCTTTTTGTTAATATTCAGTTAAAATGAAACATTTCTCCTGATTCATCAGATGCCGCAACTGCTCTGATTCTGCTCTGTCCCAGGAGCACAAATGAAATATCAGCTGTGCTACTGACAGAGTGACAGGCAGTGAGTTGCAACCTGCCTTTACCCAAGCGAGATACAGAGCAGCAGACTTCGCTCCAATTCTGTATTTGTTATTCTGGGGACAATCTAGTCTGCATACCTACTTACTGTTCTATCAGATTCACTTAACAGGCTGCACATCACCTGAAATCAGTGATTTTACTAGGGCTTTTTGTTGGAAAAACCTACTTTCAGAAAGGGCAATTTATTATAAAACAGTAGAGACAACTCTCTCATGAAAAATTCTGGGAAATCCTGGGTGATTTCCAAGTGTCCTCTGTACACAAATTTATGACCATATTCTTAAGAGAGAACTGTGAACTGGCAAAAATACCAGAAGAGTTTAGCTACTGAGTACTGCAAGTAAAACGCATCCTTAGGCAGAGAGCAGTTTTGAAAATCTAAGCTCCCTTTCTTTATGCTTAAGTAGAAAATGAGACTTCTGGAAATGTTAGATTTAAGAACCTAAGTAGAAAATATCACTTTTAAAAATTTGCCTCTGCAGTTTTTGATTCAGTGCCAAATCAATTCATATTGCAAGAGGCAGGAAGCCTGCACTAGGTTACAAATTACAAATTAAACCAAATAAAACCTTTCTACTAGAAAATAAAACAAGCAGTCCCACGGAGTAAATCGTAATATGTTAATATGACCATTTGTTTAAATTTGTTCTTGGTTAGCTTCTTTAGGCACAGAAGTCTTTTATACTGAACAGCACAACTGGGTTTTTCCTCATTTATTAGTGGTGTCCCAAAAACTTGAACTCTGCATGAAAAAAAGTTAAATAGCATTCAGAGTTCCAGTGTTGCATATGTTCAGTTATAACACTATGGATGCTAAAGCAGAACTTGAGGATTTTCCTCATGGGCACATAACATATCTAATTTCACTGAATTTATGGTACTAAAATGCACGTGGAGTGCAAGCAAAGATCTGAGACCCTCCTGTAGTTAGCACCCAAAAAAAGCCTAAAAATAACCTATGAGCAGCCCAAAGTGAGAGTGGGTCAAGACTGCTATCCCTGCTGACTGCTGTGCCCTGTACCCGGGGACCCAGATTTGACCTGTCACTGTCCCACTATGTCCACACAGAGAAAGCATTTAATCTCTGGGTGTTCTTATAACAATGAGGACAATCCCAACCCTCCTTTAGAAATAAAAAGCAGTGGACTTGATAAAGGACTGGATGTTACAGTGGAGAAAAAAACCCCCACAAATTCACAGTGCAAGGGAGAACAATGCGTGGACCTTGCAGATTACAGAGGCAGCAGCAGGGCTGTATCAGCAAATGGTTTCTGCTTTACCAAAAATGAGGAGCAAGAAAATTTTAATTCAGGCCCGCTAGCAGAAAGCCTAAAGAGGTGAGAAATCACTGGAGTTCCTTTTCATTACCTCAGACAAATTGGATTATTGACCTTATCTTCTTCTTCTCCCCTTCCCTCAACACCCCCAAGCATAAGCCCCCGGAGTATCCAGTGGCAATATTATGTGACCAGTCATCTCCTGAAGTAACAAAAAACTCTGATAAAGATGTTGCTATTCAGGGCATGTGCTGTGGAATATGAAATCTGGACCAAAAGAAGATAGTATGAGAAAGGAGGAAAATAAATCAAACCTGACACATGCTATTCTTCTGACACAAGGATGTACCACGTGCAGGAGGGGGTGGGGGGGTACCCTGCTCACTAAAGTAGGGAGTGCATCATGCTTAATTCCCACATTAAGTGTTTTATTTATTTTCTGTCAGCGATGACAAATAAATAGAAAGGGCCTTCTCCTGATGCCCATGCAGATTACAAAAACGCTTCACCTAAATTATCAGTGTTTTCAGAGAAATGTGTTTGGCAGTATCAGATGAACAGTGCCATGGGCTCCGTGACAGAGGTGCCGTGGACCAAAGCATCGCTTCCACCACACGCACAAGGCAGCGCTTGTGCAGATCTGAAGGATGAATGGGAAATCCCTGGCTTGGTCTATCACGGGAAGGGGTGACTGCAGACATCAGAGGAAATGGATGCTCCAGCACATGAGGATGAGAGATCGGACACTGAGTTCATCTACTCCAGCATCACTCACAGCACAGATTAATTTTCTCTGTCCCTATATCTGTGTGACTGAACTACCATAACGTGGCAGGGAAGACAAGTGCTCCTCAGGAACAGATGAATAATGGCTGAAGAAAACTGTGACTCCACATGTTTAACGCAGCCAAAGCCATATGGCACAGCTTCTCGCAAAGCCTAGGTCCCTGGTGTAAGGAAAGCCACATTCTCGTCCCAGCATACATGCAAATTACAGCCTCTACTATGGACCACAGCTTTTTGTGTGATTTACATAGAATGCTGACAGGTTTTTTGGGAAGGGAGAGAGACTTTAGTTTTTGCCAATGCAAACAACTGGCCAGACCATGCTCTGGTTGTGTACAGATAAAGAGAAGAGTATAGCAGGATTCAGCTCCCAAAACATACTTAAACTGGCTTTGAGAGGTAAGGATTTACATGCCAGTTGCATTAGCTGATAAAGAATATCATCCTTTTGCACTCACTAGGGACAACCTCCCTTCCCTCCACCATTCTACCTTAGGCTGCAAAACCAGACTACCCGCAGGTCAGGGCTCATTCCAGAGCTGGGGCCAGCCCATCGCGCCCGGCTGCTGAGGAAGTGGCACTGCACTTTAAGAGATAGATACCAGTATGTTAAAAATACTCCTTAAAATCAAGGATGTGGAAATCCAAGCAAACTTTTCCTTCTGTTGTGGACAGTGAGGCAGCAGCATGTATTAAAAAACAAACCAAGTGGGGGGGGGGAAAAAAAGAAAATTCCCCCACAAAATTTGCCAATTGGTTTACTGAGAGTAGGCCACTGAGCTGCACATTAAAAGGAATGCCATTTCTATATGCTTGAAATCATCTGTATAGAGCAATACATCACATCTCCTCTGCTCAGATGGGAAAAGAGTCAGAGCTCTAAAAGGAACCAGCCCAAAGGAAAAAGCTACCAGTTATGCAATTCCTACCCCTGTACCCGCATACAGCTGTCTTGCCTGCACACAGATGAGATTTGGTTCTGTTCGCTTTGAATTTGCATGTCGTCTTCAACATGAAAAAGGCAGCTTGTTTGTATTTAAAGATGCGCTAGCTATTCAGTATCTCAAAAAAATGCAGACCATTTAATTAAGTACCTAAATCTAAATTTAGCAGGTCTAATTTAGCTGCTCAAGTTCAAATACATGGACTCTGATGCACCTACAACACATATGCTCAGATACACGCAAGTGCCAATGAAAACTTTTGGGGAGGTTGAAAGCTGGGGACTCAGTCTGTTACATTCTCTATTCTCTTTCCCTTTCCTAGTAATAGCATGTCAAATTGTTAATCAAGATTTTGGTACTCCAGCTAATGCTTTTCCCCCGTCATAATTGCTGTCTAAAATCATGACTACATCGTAAACGACACTGCAATGTTTTGCATTATACATTTATGTTAAGTTATTATCAATACAACTTATATACAGGGCATTAACTATGTAATATATATTTGTTATTCCTCTGTACAGAAATTCTATTGATTTCTTTCCCATCAAGAGCACACTACTTGACTGCAAACTACCAGGTTTACAAAGGGATTACCTAAAGTCTTTCTTACCCTACCTTAAAACCCCACTTTTCTTTTTGTATCTTAGCAGATATCTCATAGTCAGTGTGAGTCTCTCACCCCATTAAATATTAGCAGAGAAAGATAAAAAACCAAAATATCTTTCATTTTGTCCATAAAATATGAAGAACAAACACCCACTGAGGCTCCAACACAGGAATCTGCTTAACCTTAATAAGATTTAAGTGTGTATCTTAAGGTAAGCATATATTGTAGCACTTCAGGTGACTTACACATGCTTATAGCTCATAAAAGTTAAGCACAAGTTTACATGCTTTTTTGAATCAAAGGCTGTGCTAGGTAGACCTCTGCAAGACCAGAGAGTGTTGTCTTCTGGCACCATCTATACTTTTATCCTGTTGGAGGTAACTGTCACTCCCCCCCCGAGGAGCAGCAGCAACAAAGTGAGTACCAGCCTCCTGGGCACCCTAGTTTGTCATATTAGCCAAAACTCCCCTGAAATTCCCTGTTTTGAACTTGAGGCCTCATCTTTCAGGCCTCACAGACCTGCTCAATCAGCATATCGCAAAGGTTTTGTCTGCCTCTTGAATTCTCAAATCCCTAAGCCTAGTAAGCTGTTTTGGTCTCCAAACAGTAGTAGTACTAATAGTAATAAATTATAGGAGAATGCAAGAATTGAAAGGCTGTAAAAATGGTATCTGGATGGTGAGGGGGAGCCAAGTGCTAGTCCGTGACATCGGTTCAGGTGAGGTTCCCCTGATGGAGCTGTCACACAATGAGCAGCAAGCCCACCCTGGCATCAGGATCACTAGGTAGTGAGTGTGCCCTGTGGGGTTTGCTAATCCCAGGTTTGCCAGGCCACCGGCATCATGTCCAGCCACTTGCAAAGGAAGTGTGAGATCCCTGGGAACCTGCTGGCATTGTCTGCCTGTGAGCGCCTCTAAGACCATCTAAGACTCACCTTAAAGGCTCAAAAGCCTTGCACATGCACACACACGAAGACACACACCCCCCTCATGCCAGAGGATGACTCTCACCATCTTGCCCCTGGCCAAGAACAGTAAAAAAGGCAATTTCCAGACTCTGTGCTGTTTTTAAGAACCAAAGGCTGGAAATCAATGTCAAGGAAGCACCATGATTGCCAGAAACACAGCATCACCGGAATTTGGGGAGTAGGAAGAGAACCAAACCAATGAAGCCCGTCTCACCCCTCCCCAGCCTCCTGCTACCCCATGAATGAAAAGGGAAGAGAGAAGAGTTGTCAGGTAATATCAACATCAGACGCCACAGGCAGTCATCAGATTTTCTTTCAGCTGCTTACCAGTGTGGCTCCTTTTATGTACCATTAGCACATTGGGCCCAATGCAAACCATGCCACAGACGTCACATTTCAGTTTACCATTCGGAAGCCGGATTCCTCCCTCGCTCGATAGCTCCTGGATCTTTCTGTTATCCGCCATCTCGTTACTCTCAGTGAGGGGCTCTTCCAGGCTGCTTCCTTCATCATGAGCCCTGATCTCATCCTCCTGACTCAGGGGCTTCCTGTCACATTCCTCATCACTTTGCATTTCTAGCTTTACTGAATTTGCTGAAATAAAAAAAAAAAAAAATTAAAAGTGTGTATTTTCGACGTTCCAAATTGATATCATGACAAATTCCTAGTACTGTCAATATTAAAGCACAGCCCTGAAGCTCACACCAACATGAGGGCCTCGTGGTGGTGATGGCACCACAAGTTACAACTGCATGTTTCTTCAGGGCCTTGTTTGTTTTTTTTTTTTTAAATCCTAATTTCTATCCCTACTTTACAGAATAGGAACTAAGGCACAGCATGATTCAGAGACCTACCAGAAGTTGCAGAGATGCAGCAGGCTTAAGAACTGACCTCCTGCTTCTCAGCTTGAAACACAGGCACTCCCTTCCTTTCAAGGAGCCTGAGTTACAAGAGCAAAGGACATAGCCAGAGCTGCTTCCTTCATGTCTCTCCTGCCTTGAGCTACTGCACCAATACATAATGTTTCCAAAGAGAGGATGCTGCACTGCCACAGCTCGTGGAAACACCCTTTGCAGGCAGGATTGTTCAAAACACAGGAACCTAGCGAAGCCAGGCTTGTGGACTGTGTTGGTAATCTCCAAATGCACGGGCAGGTTTCCTGACAGAGGGGAGACCAATC
Organism: Strix uralensis; assembly: GCF_047716275.1. Lineage (NCBI taxonomy): Eukaryota > Metazoa > Chordata > Aves > Strigiformes > Strigidae > Strix > Strix uralensis. Next base: position 6,387,665 of record NC_133977.1, on the reverse strand, counting down.
TCTGGAGGAGCCTCCAGTGCTTTTTTGCTACCATCTTCTGATTCACGTAAATGGGGCACTGCCAAGGCAAACAGGTCTGAAGCAAGACCTATGCTGCTGGCTTATTTATATTTGCAAGTGAAATAAGTGCAGTTGAAGACCTTTCATATCTGCCTAGTTAGGCTGGTGGGCCCATCACTGATTTCTGTGATCCTCAGGTCACAGGATAAACCTCCTCTAACTATCAAGAGCTTGTGGGATCAGCAAATCTTTAAAGAAAATGAATGCATCACGCTTTTTCATGTAGGGGTGTCGGTGCAGGGGTGTTTTAATCACCAGACACCCCCATTTCAATGCCTCAATGCTTGGTCAAAACTGTTGAAAGGCCTGTCCCAGCGTCACACTCTCCAGCCACACTGCCAGCCAGAAGGCAAGCCCACGTGCCTGCTTCCCTAAGCCTTGATCCTGCTGAGAGGTTTAAAAAGAAGGTGATTCAGCCTTCATATCTAAGCAGTCTTTGACCTCTGTACTAAGGCCCTTGGCACGAGTGTCAGTGACAGCAGTGGACCTGGCTGGTGTCTCCTAACCCTGGCCAGGTGTGCTCCAGAGCAGCCACAAAAGGGGCACCTCACTGGGAACCCAACAAGGGAGTTAGGAGTAAATGTGTCTGATTGCTGTGAGGCTTCAAACAGCCGGCCTGGAAATGTCAGAACAAACCCTACCACTTAGACTTCCTCCTTCATCATGCTTTCTCCTCCTTTCCCAGAATTTATAGTTAAAGAAAACCCAAGGTTCAGACACTGGCGTTGATGTTGCAACTCTAAATCACTGCTGTTACTTCTAGGCAAAGCATAACAGGCTAAAGGCACCAGAGACCAAACAACAGTAAGATGTTGCTTTTCAATCACAAAATTGTTGAAACGCATCTTCCACTATTCATCACGGCACTAATGGGAGCTAAGGAATGAAAGTACTATTACAGCAAAGCACATCCAGAGCAAGGACACAGCCAGATCAGATCACAGCAGGCTAATATCAGCACAGGCACTGTCATTGAAAAGGTCTATAACTACAAAATATTTGAGCTCGTCATTTATAGAAGGGAATTGATATTTTTGTTGCCACAGAGATGCATTTATTGTTTAAAAAAAGAAACAGTGGCACAGACTGAGAGCTTGACCATGACCTGGCCCCAGCCAGTGCCCGGGGGCAGTGCTTGGCTGTGCTGGCCTGGGCGCAGGATGGCCGTCCCCACCTACACCCAGCGTGGTGGAAGAGCACAGCCCCACGGGGACAGCTCTCTGCTCCACAGTGCTAATCCTGGTACCAACAGCACGCACAGGGAAACGTGTGGATGAAAGCAACCTCTTGCTGGCCATGAAAAAGACCCTAAACTTCTATGTAATTGCAAATCACCTCCCCCTAAGGTCAAGATATAGTTGTTTTCTTAATAGCTTTTTCTGCGAGGCCACCACCACCTCAACAAAGGGAGGAAGAAAGGCAGAAACAGGTCAACAGGAGACTGTTTGCACAGCAAGAGCAAGGCAGCCTGCCCCACCACGGCAGCAAGAGAAGCAATCGGAAGCCATCCAATGCTTGTGTGGAGCCCAAGGTATGGGGGCTGGCACAACCATCACCAGCCTCGTGACCAGAAGGATGCACCCTCAGTGGAGGGGCTGGAAGAGCGGGAGCTTTGCCAGCTCCACGGGCTGGCAGGGAGAAAGCTGAGGTTCTACTCCCACCTCCCCGTGGAAAGCACGCGTTGGTGATTTATGGACAGCCCACTTTCAGAGCTAAGGAATGGCAGTTCCCTCTAATAATAGCAGCCTTTTGGGGTATTCAGCAAGTCTGAGAATGAAGCCCGAATAAACAGTTTGCTGTCTTCAGGAGCAGGATTTAATACACTTGGCCACACAAGTAGCTAGGGTAGAGCCAGAAATAGTGCCCTGCACTCCTCACCTAAAACCCCAGCCGCTGCCACGAGCCTGCACACTCCCCACGCACAGTAATGCACAAAATAACCAAAAAAACCTCATACCAATTGCGTATATTTATACGTACTCACAAGAGAGATAGAAAGCCTTGTATCTTACGTATGGAAGTTTTTGTCTCTATTTCTCTGACATGGAATAATAAACACTTGACTGTAATAAGTGCTGAACACCACGAGTTCCCATTCACGTCTGTGGACCTCTGCCTGCTCAGCACGTATGAAAGCAACGCTGCAAGAGCTTACAAACTGGAAGATCACTTACTTTATCTTGCCCTAGCGTTTCTTTCTGCTAAATGATGGCTTTCATCCAACAGGATAAACAGCACAACAAAACGGAGCGAGCCGTTTGCTGAAATGCAACCTCCCCAAACACACAGTGCTCCACAACTCCTGCAAACGTAGCTCACAAAGCCCAAGTAATTCACATTGCATCTCTCATAACATGCCAGCTATTCTGCAAAGTTGTGCAGGCTGTTCACTCTTCTTCCCTCACCTTCACACACACACAGAGCACCATCACTGACATTTTCAGAAACCTTCCGCTAGCTCTTGTTGCTGCGGGAAGGTTTCCTTCAGCTGGGACTAGTCGCAGGTCTCCAAGGAGGGGTGCACTGGTGCAGCAGGGATCTCCTCAGCTCATTGCTAGGGCTTTGCTAATCAGGTCATCTCCGCTGCCTTACATCATACTGGTGTGTATATTAGGCTTGAGTGGTAGCCTGCATACAAACAGGCGCTTAAATTGCATATAGTTTGTTTTCTCTGTTCTCAGTCAGTCTTTGAAACTACAATCATTTTGTATCACTGTCTTTGTTTTCACCTACAGCCACAAACTCAGAGAGCATAATGAACTCCGCTGCAAAGAAAAAAGGGATTCAAGGGATGTTTATGGCTATTCTGCATCGTACACAAGTCTCCACATCAAATTTTACCCTGGGTTCCCTTGCCTTTCTTGTTCACACGCTTGCTAAAAGTGGCAGGCTTTCTCATTCCTTGGCAAAGCAAAGCATAAATAAGTAAATGGAAAAAATTTTTAAATTTTTTGGCACTTTTCCTAAAAATTACAGCAAAAGAGATAGCAGGGATAAACTGTAATCCAGCTCACTGCAAAAGCATGAAGTCAAACCATTTCCCTCCAGTTAATACAAGTTCCTTCCACTTTTTCCCAGTCCAGCACAACACCTCATGGAGAAAAAAGAAAAGAAAAAAAAAAGAAAAAAAGAAAAAAAGAAAGTCAAGCACCCACAAAAGCTTCTACCTATGAACACAAAGCTAATGGCATATAATCACCAGACCACATAGCAATGGGTTTTTTTCTTCTTTTTTTCCCCTCTTTTATTTTTTTTTTCAGAGCACCATCCAGCTGATCCTGAATCACACTTTATCCTGAGTGGCCAAGTTGAATACAATTATTGCTAATGTCTCATAAGTGCTAATTAAACTGTAATTCCCTGTTAAACAGCATTTTGGCAAGTTTTCAGTACCAAAATATTTCCTTCACCCACAAATTAGTGTAGCTACAAACCAGAAGTTGGAAGATCCACCTAAAAAATATTCCTACTATTTCATCCTCTGTCATGGAAATTTGTTCCCCTCAAAAGTGAGATCTGGGAGGAAAAAAAAAACCCCTCCTGTCTTGTTGAGACATTTGATCCCCAGGTGGGATGTAAATTAAAGCACTGGCCATCTTGTCCTTCAGTGAGCAAGCTCGAGTGCAATTCCCACCACAGAACAAAAAATCCTTCTACCCAACACAACAGGGAACAAGCAGCAGGACTGTGCCCCTCTGTCTCCTCCACTGTCTGCTGTCCTAGGTCGTTGCTTATTTTATCTGTGGCCGTGGAAAACCAGGCTGGCCACTGTCACCAAGGGTTTGTGGTCTCCGGCTAGAGGTTAGCCTTTCCTGGCAGCAGCTGCATACCACCAGCCTCTTCCTGCTGCCCCCGGAGCAGCAGAAAAAGCAAGCCTGACTCCTCAAGCCCTCCCGTGCCTCTTCCCCCATCCCTCTTCTCGCGCCAGCAGGAAACAAAGCTTTGGCCCAGCTTCAGATACTCATCCTTGAGGAGGCAAAATTCAAATCTGCCGCCCCCGAAGAGCCTTGGAGTGGCTCTGTGGGCAAGCACAGCGAAGGACACTTGCAGCTAATGCAGACACAATGCGTTCTCTAACCAAACTTGTCTGATAGCCGGGGGCAGGTGGCACATTAGCTCTCCCGGGGTCTGCTGCAGATTCCCTGTCCAGAACACAATATAATGCAATAGTCAAAGCCTGGATAATGTGTCTTGTCTTTACGCCAGAACACAAAGAAATTAAGAAATTGTTACTTCCCTCTGGAAAATGAGACCGAGCTCTAACTACCACAACACAGTGACAGGCAGCTACAGCACAACCTTCCGCGTATCATCTTGTCAATGGTCAGTGACACCACCTATTTTAATCATGAACTTCTCCTAGGCAGTGGATTAGTAACATTGCTAATTGGCAGCTAAAGACAAATAGAAAATGACCCAGCTTCTCGCATGTTTTAAACCTGGGTACCTAGTTCTTACACATCGCAAGACTCAGATGTGGAGTGTTTCTGTACTATTAAATGCCCTGTTTCTATACAATTAAAAGCCCTCAGTAATGGTGAGTGGAATACAGTTAATATGGGATGGCAAACTGCTAAGTGTTTTGTAAAGCAAAAATTAAGCAGGGAGAGAGGGAGAACTCTTCTGTCTTGACAGATTTTGAAAATTCAAGGTAAGGAATGCCAAAAGCTGGAAACAATGAGCCCTGACTCTTTGTTCAGTCTAAGAGCACTCTGGTAGCAAAAAGCATCCTTAAAGAGAGTGTTTACACCACTCCAGAAGTGTAGTGAGACTTTAATGCATGTTTAAACATACTTTCCTCCTGGAACAGTATAAAGGGGTCTTAGTGAAAAGAAAACTTCATCTTTGAGTTTCTTATTGCTGGTAGAAGTTGGCTCTTAATTAACGAGGCTTTTCAAGCCCATTTTAGCTTAATTGTGAGCTATCAAATGTGTAAACAAGGGACCACCAAGACAAATCTTCCCTTTTTCAAAAGGCACCCATACAAAGGGTGAGAATGCCAGCTGAGCAGCGGCAGAACCAGGCAAGGAATCTGCTCTGTTTTTGCCTCATAGCCACAAAGTACTTGGCAAACAGGTTGACGCTAAAAAGCAAATTAGCTAGAAATTATATTCAGTTCCTGAGAAAGGAACAGGCCTCCCCTTCTCCTTGTGCTGTGCTGGTGCAAAGCAGGTATCGCTGCAAAGCTGCGTAAGCGTGATGCTGAGGAATAAGGAGAGTCAGGTCTGCTCAAGGCACTGGCAGCGCATCTGCTGCTTCGGGTTAGATAACCGTGATCTCCGGGAGAAAAGAAGACGTCTCGAACGACACCTGTGGGCAATGCTGCCCTAACGACACTGTAATGGAAAATGTTTCAGTTGGGGGTTAGAAAGGTGTATTTCAAGGGAGTCAGTTCTGCTTTCACAGTAGATTGAGGCTTTCTGGAGGCTTAGAGAGAAGTGAAGCTGTATCTGGATGGAACAAATGAGGGTGAATGTCACCTGCAAAGAACGGGGAATTACCCAGCTCCTTTCTCAAGTCAAGCAACAAAAGCCCAAGCAGGGCCTCTTACGTTACACATGGACATCCCCGATGCTGGGTGTCAAATTTGTTTATCACAAGCTGCCAAAGATTTAGCTTTTTGGCCACTGAATAAGTGGGAATCTTAGATGGTGACACCATGTTGTCACGGTGACCTCAGCAGGCTTATGTCCATTTGTAACTGTTAAATCAAACCAAATATTTCATAACTAATATAAAGGAGGGAAAGGAAAGATTTTAGAAGCTTTGTGCAGAGTCCTTTTCTGCATGCTACAAACGGGATTCTTCAAGCCCACATGGAGGTAGTTAATACGCCAGAAATTCAGTGAGAAATGATCAGCTTATTTAGGCATCCTTAGAAATTTTTAGTTTTCACATTGAAGAATCTCAGTTTAAGCCTGTTACCTCTGAAGTCAATTTAAACTCTCACTAAATGCAACAGAATACTTATTTCATATCTTCCGGAGGTGGTGTGTGCAGTAAGTGTAGACTAACAGGTCTGTTACACCCAAGTTTAGTTTAAATTAGGATGTGATTGCATAGCTAAGCCAAGCTTCAGTCAGGTTTTAGCTGACACAAACTGTGGTTGCCATCCTCTCCTTCCCCACCCCTTCCATCTTTTATACTGGCACCAGCGCTCATGGAACTGGATGGTAAGCCAATCTGGTTGAAAACTAACCTTCCTGAGAAAAAACAACCATTTTCAGCTGGATCTGGCATACTGTGCCATCGCAAGAACCAGCTTTGGCTGATGTGGAGCAGCACCCTAGATGTCACTGCAAGCTTTCAGTAGCAATGGTTTTAAAACACCAGGCAGCTTCTCCCAACCCAGCTGTCCACGGTCAGACACAAGGAATGAAGACTGCAGCAGTGAAACCTGTGGAACAACTTTTATGCTCAAACAGCTATGCAAGCTTATACAAATATTAAACTGAAAAGACCACAGTTACAGTTGGACAGGCTCCGATCTAAACACACGGCATCCCAGCAAGTGCAGCATTAAGACCTGAAATTTATTTTCTATCACAGGACCAAATTCTGATGGTTCCAATGATTTTTGAGTTGCATTCAGTGAGAACCCTGCTGAAGTCCAAAGACTGAGACACTGATTAAAGAGTACTTTGGTATAAGTAAGGATGGCAGTATCTAGACCAGAATTTGCCCCAGATGCCCAGCCTTTAGACATGACTGTTTGCTCACCACAAGTCACCCATGCTGCATACCTCCATCTGGCAAGAGTCAGAACTCCTAACTGAATATATATGATTGCTCAGTGTCGCAAGATTCCTCTCCAGAAGGACATCAGGCCAAATTTCACCCACAAATGCATCTATGCAACTTGTACTTACACAAGTGAGAGTCTTGTATTCATATCCCAGGGTAGTACTCCTGATGACCCATCCTCCCCCTCCTTTTTTGACTATACTTACAAAGTAATTACAGTGCAACAAGTATTGTGCTTAACATTATACAAGGTTTCTGCTGATTCCCTATAGGTGCAAGGAAGAGCTTCCTCACCCCCATGCCCCCCTATCTACTTGCAACGTCAGAACCTGGCTCCTGCAAAAGGTGAATGGAATGCAGTGGTGCTCGGCTCCTAGCCGCTGTCCCCTCTATTGATGCTCAAGCTAGGCCAGTTATCAGGCTTGGACTCATGGATTTTTCCCTACAGTCAAATTAGGAGCAATTGTGGGATACCTGTTTATTCGTTCTACTTTCTGGGCTCTTTTGACGGGGTGAGAGGGAGTAGGATTTTTCTTTTTCCTCTCCTTTTTCTGTGGCATGAAACATGCTTTACTGAGCAAATGTCGAGCAACCTTTCTGCCTTTATGCTACACCTGGTCAGCACTTGCGCTCCCCTGCCCTCTCCTGCCACATACTGTAACCACTAAGACTTTCTGCCTTTGTCTTAATGACTTTACGCTCGTTACAGACGGGCAGGTGATGTTGAGGGAGCTGTGGTGCATGGCAGGTGTTCGCCAGGGCCCCTTTTCATTGTAAACTTTTATTTCACAGTTACTGTGAGCTGCAGGAGGCAGGGTTCGGTGACGTGGGTGGTCTTTCACAGCCCTTTCCCTTGCCGATCTAAAGCAAGTCTCTTACTGTCTGCAACATGTACACTAAATACTGTCAGTCTCCTCTCCTACCACAGCTCTTTTTTACTTCAGTGGAGTTATTTCTGATGCACACTGGAAAGCAGAGAGAGGAAGAAAAATAAAATCGGGCTCAGTCCTGTAGTGAAACACTCTGTCTCTCAAAACATTAAACCATGAACACCTTTTTATTTTTAAGATCAATTCTAATTCTAATAAGGGAGCAGAACAACATACTCATTGAGCAATGACACAACATTCACCTCTAAGTGGATTTTCTAAGAGGCTGCTGAGAGCTCTATATGGTACCCAAAACTAGAATTCTGTAATGGAAAATGCTGACAAACTACAGCTATATATGGATCATCTCTTATAAACAAAAATAAAGTGATTTATAAAACATCCATTTAAAGTGACCAAAACCTCATTGCTCACTCATTGTCATCTCTGCTTCTTAAAAAGTGCATGACTTCCTAAAATGCTTTCCAAAGTGCGCAAAGAGTAGTAATTAGAACAGTAATGATTATTTCATTTATAAGGAACTTTCCATTAGGGATCTGCACTATATTTGAAAATACACCTGAAAAAGTTGTTTGAAGCCAATGGAGTGACTTCTCTGGGTCCGGACCAGGTACTTTGCTTCATTTTCTGGCATTTTTACCACTAGAGACATTATTTTAAATACGTGAAAAGCTTTCACTACAAAGTTACACCTTTGGATCATTCACAGCTTTCAAGAAAAGATGTATTTATTTTTAATTATATAAACTCTAAATCATCTTAATGCAACCTGATCTAGCCATGTCCTCCTCCTCTAAAGGAGGCACCTCCCCTGACTCATCAACCCATGGAAAATTATAGGATAAGCACCTGCCACAAAAATATTTTCTGTCTTTGTCACTACATTGTAAAAAGGAGATTAACAACAAAATCTGTTTCATTTATTTGAGTCAAAGCCTTGTCTGCAACCTTGTAGGCAGGTGGCTGATGCAAAGCAATGGGCAGATCCCTGGATCGCTGCAAACGTCTAAGCCTAGGGACTTCTCACCATGCACTTCACAGTCCTTGGTGTGTTGGACTCCACCGTGATTACAACAAAAAAACGGAAAGCAGTTTTGCCTAACCGCAGACTGCATATAGTTGAAGGAAAACTCTTAAAAGCCAGTGTCTTCGTAAATGCTGAGTTCTGTCAGCATGGTGCTGCTCTGAGACATGTATTTTTACTTGAGACAGTTGAAAAAGTATATTCCCCTCACTTTTTTTTTTCTTTACTGATTTCAGATAGCCAGTGGGGACAGAGATTTGGGGATCTGGGATCTAGAGAGACCTGCTCACAGTTCAGAGACCCCAGTAGTATTGAATTCAGCACATTAAGGCAGGATTTAGAGCTCAAAAATCTACCTACATCTAAAGATTCACATGAAAGTGCTGCTCTGAGAACCAGACATTGATGGTGTGTTATAAGGATGGCAGAATCTGGTTTAGTCCTTTAACTTTTCCAATTTAAAGGCCAGAACAGTCTATAACCATTTTCTACTTTCAAAAGTCACTTCAAGAATTTAAATCTGTTTAAACCCCAAATTTAATATACTAAAAATGGGGAGGGAGGGTATCTCTGTTGCTTCCTTCCCACAATTTAAAACACACCAGCTATTAAAACAGCAAGATATTTAAATGACTATTCATTCTGATTTTTTTTTTTAAAGCAGTGCTAGGCTTTCACCTGTATCATTATTATGTAGGCAGTGACAGATGGCAATGGAAAAATATAAAATAACTCTTGGAGTATTAACTTTTTTTCAGTACCGTATGTGTCAGATTCTTTAGCATAAATAAATGGCATTACACAGTCTCATTAAATCTATACATCTGTGTAGTAACTTGCAATTTATGGATATTTTCTGACACAATGTTCAAACCAACAGGTTTAGCTCACATGTTTCTTTTCTCACCATGCCATCTCCAAGTCACCAGAAAAGCAAACAAAAGCAAAACCCTACAGTAAATATTCCTGAAAAATTCTATGATAAGATTTGCTATTCATCATCTACACATATTTAAGGGAAAGAGAAGGGAAGAGGGTGGTGGGATCATGGAAGAAAGGGGCTGGAGGGAGTTGGCAAGTCAAACAGATAATTAGGCACCTAAAAATTTACATATCTAACAAGTAAGGAATGATTCCTCAAGTTAGATTAAAACAATAAGAATGCGGGGGCACATGCACATTTTCTTGTATCAACCACTTAAACACCGAAAGCACCCACCACATTTTCACTGCAGTACCCAAGAGCACTGAGCGGATGCCCCCATCGACAACTCAGACAAGAAAGGACTAGGGATTGCAGGACCAAACCCCAAGCTGAAACATTTCAGCGTGCCGAGGAGGTCATACGATGCACCATCACCAAACAAGTTAAAAGATGCTGCAAGTGGTTTTGAGTACTACTTGGTATTATTCTGGAAGAGTCAAGAAGTTGGAGACGTAACAGATTCATAGACTGAAGCATCTGATACTTCCTCAGGGGATACACGCAGCCCTCTCTCGAACACGTCTCAAACTCAGCTACTCCTTGGAAACCGCACATTCAACCACCACGTACAGCCATGCACACAGCTTCTCTGATGGACAGCAGAACTATTTCATTTGTTTGTCCTCAGCTAGCTGTAAAGCAGTGTGTGTCCTTTGTTTTATTAAGGGGCTGAGGCTGGGCAGCATCAAGGAAGGTCCTTGTTTGCCTTGTTCTGGCTTCTTCAGCCCGGGTTACACAGGGAGAGCAGGGACACTCCTCCTCCTGGGAGCACTCCCAGGCCCATCTTCATTCATCCTTGAGCAGGAGCAGGGCAGCTGTGGAGACCTTGCAGCTGCTACAGCCTGTCCCAGTTAAAGAGTCTCTTCGTGAGCAACAAGTTGTCTTTGGGAGCCCTCCCTTTAACACAACAGCCCGCTGGTCCAGGCTGGTGGAAGGGGATGCAGCACCACTCACTATTACTAAACATTCATTAAAGATAAAAATCCATAAACATAGCTGCAAAGAACAAGCACCCACCAGAGAGGAGTACAGCAGCCCTGCAACTACATTCCCGATTGCTGTGTTTCAAGAGGTACCTCCTTTTCCAAGTGCCGTGAGAGTACCTCTGGAGATGTTCTCCAAAGAGCTCCAACGGGTCTGGAGAGCTGTTAATACCTCCAAAATATCACAGAGTATCAAGAAACACTCCTGCCTGAACATCAAGTCACATCTTACAGACAAACTCAGACCTCATGTACGTGACACATTCCCATTGGAAAGCTTAAATTTGGCATTAGCAGCAACTTCTGCACATCACCCTTTTGTCTCCTTGGGTAAAGGATCTGTTGGGAGCTATTTACGTACTGGCTCTTTTCCTCTAGGAGGAGCTGGTATCTCTGCCTAAAATTAAGATTGCTTGACACTTCCTACGATGAGGCCCTGTTTTTTACTTGCTTATCACTTTGCCAAAAACAATTTAGGCTGAAATTTATAGGCAATATTTTAAATTTTTTATGTGAAACTGCAAATCAAAACAGTTCAACTGGCTCTGACAAAGAGGTCGGAGAAACCACCACCACTGGTTCTTAGAGTTCAAGTAAGGTGATCCATGACTGGCCAAACTAACGAAGCCTGCTTTTCTACAGATTTGTACCCACGGTCTCTTTCAAGCCCTCTTTCCTTGCAGTAATCCTAATTGGGGTACCTGCTGCCAAACAGAACAAGTAACATCTGAGTTCCACTTGCCTTCCCCCTCACTAACAAAGGCCAGCAATCCCAAGAGATCCTCTGACCATGCCCCAAATTTCATCTCATGGGTACACTTCTACTGTGTCAGTTCAAGAAAAGTGAGATCCAGAGACATGAAACATCACTGACATGCCTTACTTTGTTTTTGGGGATGGGTCATATGCATTTAAAAATCATTACTCACTGCAATGAAAAGAAGAAAGAAAAAAAGGAAATAATTTGGCATCCTAAGAGCCTCACTAAAGCTCTTTAAAGTGCATAATTCCATCACCGTACTGTACATAGCACACAATCTCTGAGGGGTAATTATCCATGGATTGGAAGCCAGTGTGAATATACACACAGTCAGTCAATATGATGTTGTGCTTGCTGCTGCTGCTGCTTCTCTTTTTTTTCTTTTTTTTCTTTTTTTTTTTTTTTTAAATCAATTTTAATTGTTGTAGATCTATTTCTGCTAATAAAAGAGAGTGAACTGATTCTGGTCGGATAGATTTCTGGATACGGAAAATGAGTGAGCAAAACATGTGAGAGTACTTACTGTATTACCAGAAATATTTATAAATGGCTCTTCCCTCCCTCAGCTGGCAGAATATCAAAGCACTGAGGAAGCAGCACGGATGGCTTCTGAAGGGATGGAGAAAGCAAAAGTCCACTCCTTCCCCATCAACCTGGGAAGGCAATGCCACAGAGCTCTGGCAGAAGCCCAGACTAGAACTGCTCTAACAGCAACATCTCCCCTCTTGTCAAAGGGCTAACGCTATTCTGAGTGCAAACTGTATTAAGAAAGGATCACAAATGAGCCTCTACAGGGAATAATGTGTCTACTGGGTTATGACAACATATGGAGACCCAAGGTTTTTTGTAATTCAGATGTGATTCCTGGGACTGTCGGCCATTCCATCTGAGGACAATCTCTGAAGGCTTGATGCCTACATACATCAAGACTAACCTAGACTCTTTGGGCTTGACAGTAGTGCAGCTGTCCCTATAAAACACAGCACTATCACAGTGTATTAGGTGTATTTATATCAGCAAAATAAAAACGTGGAGACAAGCACATTTTCAAGAGGCACATAGAGAATCAGCCGTATCCCTGCGTGAGAACTTGGCTGAGAAAGAAAGGACTCTGCACTACGAGCTCCTGCAAGAGGGTTTCTGCAGAGGTACACACACACAGAGTGCTATACTGGGATGCAGATTCCTGTGCTTTTGCATAACTCATACCTGTACACAGACTAATGAGGCTTTCTAGAATTGGATTAACCAAATACACACTCTGAACTCTGATCATGGTTTGCTTCCACGTATCCCACTTGTGTTAATGCAAAGGCAGACAGGCCAGTTGTGGTCTGCAGATTTACCTGGGAGGAGACAAGCACCCTGTTGGGCTGCTGTGCTCCCAGCTGTCCCCATGCACACCCAGGTGCTGGCAGTGATGCCCAGGCTGCAGAATTGTCCCGAGCCTGCTGTTTGTTCTCGTCGGTGGAGAACTACAACAAGGTGCACCAATTCCCAAGTTAGCTTGTGCATGTGAAAACGCCTGGGGGTCCTGATTCAGTGCAATACTTAAGCAATCACTGGTCTTTAACATTAAAGTCAACAGGACTTCGGTACATACATTGGTAATTACATGAATTCATCACTGGGCTGAGCAAGCATGTTCCAGCTCACAAAAGCAATGAAAGGACAACGTGCAGGAAGAACGAAAAGCCTTCAGGAAAGGATTAGTAGTGTCACAAGTTAAACATCTCCTCCCTGATGACATACAGGATTGGGTCAACTGTGCAGACAAGCGAGAATGCTGTAGCATTAAGTTAGAAATGGTAATAGCCTGCTTAAACTACTGCCTGTAGTATCATTTCAGATAACAAACACAGAATACTAATGTACAATAAGCAATAGTTTAATAGCTCTCCTGTATAGAGGAGGTAGAGATTTTTCAATGTTTAACTGCACGTCGTTTCTATTCCAGATCTCCTATTTGGCTGTTTTAACTTACCTAGCAGATTTGAGTATAAGAAATAACAATAAACTTCTCTCTGTAATCAACCTCTGAAACCCTGCAACTCTTGCTTTACGGTTCTAAAAATCATAACCTAGGAGGGCTATAACCTAATAGCGATATACTGTCATTAACAGTCTACTGAATTACAACAAATAATGTAGAAGGACCTGAGCAACAACTCCGCCCCACTATTTTAAAAATAGCTAACAGAGGTTTGGTGACAGTATGAACACATTTCAGTTTTATAGTACTAAGTAACCTACCACTGCTTATGACCAATCTTGCTCTTTTTTTTTTTTTAAAAAAAAAGCATTCTTTAAAAAATTGTCTTAATCCACACTAAATATACAAGTTCCTCAGATGATTATGTCTTCTCATAAGTACAGGAAATATCAAGAATTTACAGTAGGTCATTCGAGTACCCTTGCTCACAGCAAGCAGAAAGTAGTTCAGCACCTACTGAAATAATTGCCAAGCAAGGAAAAGATAAAGATATAAAACAAATTTATTGGCTGTCTAGCGGACTTTACATTCAATTTTCTCTTGTCACATTCTCATCAGGTGTATGTACCCACACAATTCCAGTTGCAAAGGTTATCATCAGAACTGTGTCAGATTCAACTACCCTGGTGCCAAATTTGATCTGAGGGGTTCAGGGAGGCAGTGTGCATACTCCCAGGTAGGACATATAATTTTATATATCACATGCGATGCTTCATTTATCTGCTTTCATATGCATTGCGGATCCATTGATTTCCTTTAATGTTCCCAAACATTCATAACCACCATTATTCATGCATATATGCTAAACAGTCTTTGCAGAAAGTGACTTGTTCATATAAGCAATGCCTCGTTACTACTCTGTTGTCAAGTTTCTGGCCTGGGGCTTTGGGATCATTGGCTTCCTTAAAGACATCATCAACAGGGGATTCTCACTCTAGGGTAAGAATAAAGCATCTACCATGACGCAGAGCCTGAGATGCTTAAAGCTTGATTTATTTTAGGCAGCTGCACCCCGCACACATGGAGGTGGAATATTCCAGTCTCCAACTTTCAGTTCTGGTGGGAGACATAAGGAAAATAGAGTTTTTTTGCAGTGACTACTGAAAACAAAAAGAAAGAAATAATCATATGGGTCAAACAAACAGAAACATTTCATTTACTATGAAAATAATTTGAGCTGACTCGAGACGTTTATTTGAGCAAAAATAAAATAAAACATTTCTGAAGTTGTATAACCTCCCCCTTTCAAGTGCTGGCCCTTTTGAGCTGAAATACATCATTTTGAAACAAACATGGAAATGTTTTCTACTTTCAAACATCAAAAGCCATTTCAATGTTGCTGAAGTGTTTTCTCCCCCAACATTTTCATCTAACTTGACTCAAATTTCATTCTGGTCCCGCTCACAAGCTGCCTTTTTTGACAAATTTATTACTTGTCATTTCCACCTAGCAGTTTCCACAGCAAGCTCGTTCCCAGCAGGCTGTAAGGATGCAAACCAGTCTCGAGCTAGTCTTTTGCATCAGGAACTAAGGAAGCATTGAACTCGTTTAAATCAAGGAATTTCTGAAACAGGCATGGTTTAAAACTAAATAAATGGAAAAAATAAAAAAGCAAACATTTGAAACCTCTGTATGTCCTTAACTGTACGATGGCATAGTTACATCATATTTTGGAGAGCGAAACAGCTGTCCCTCCTATCCCTTTCTTCAGCACAGATGGTTAATTCAGAAGCCTTCACTGTGCTCCTGGCTGCCCAGCCACGACAGGGATAGAGGACCTTTGCAGTCACTCATCTCCATGGGGCCTGGAGCCGTACCCTCTGCTATGGCTGGAATGGATCCAGCTGAAAAGTAACCTGAGGTGGGAAAGGGGTTGCTGATAGAAGTACAAGGCTGGGAATAAACAGAAAGGGGGAACTGTGGCTGGGTATGCCTGTGTGAGTAGTGCTGTCCCCAGACACCAGGCGTGGGCTCCTCAAGGTCCCAGCTTTCATCTCCTGCATGCACTTTCTGCCTGTCACAAGGTGCAAGTCTGGGTTCGGCTCTAGGTCTGCTCCCAAACACAGGTGAGACCAGGGAAGTCAGCACAAGACTGCTATAGATCCTACAGTGCCTAGCTGAATTTATAAAAGCCCCTCACTTCTTTGGGCCCTAAACTTTCACTCAAAATCAGTTAAGGCACTTTCATAAATCTTACTCGGCATCTAGTTGCATCCTTAGGTGCCTAAACACATGTTTAAACAGGAATCTAAATCTACAACTCAGTTCATCTACAAAATAGAGGTTGTAATTCTTTATCTTATGGGGGTTCAGCGACGATAAATTGATTAATGTTGGAGATTAACGTTCATGCGCTGAAGTCAATGAAAGCAGAAACAAATCCTAATTCAGCGTGACATACACTGCTTACAGGAATCCCAGCATTTGTAAAGCCAGTGCCTTCTCTATCAGGGACAAGATACATCTGCTTGCAAAGAAACTTGAACAATTTTCACTCCATATATTTTGGCTCAAGCTAGTAGTAGCAGCCTGCCTCTTTTATGAGCCCTTCAGAAAAAATATCTCTGTACATCCTTTAAGTTCTCTACTGTTGGGTTCAATGAGATTAATGCAGAAAAACTTGGAACATAAATTCAAGCGACAACTGAAGTTTAACACAGGCTGCAAGAAAAAGAAAGGCAGGCAGGACTTTGCATATGTTTGCACAAAAGAGAAATTGTTCAAGCGAGTGGGAGGAAATTTCTAACACTAATGTCTTATAACATGACCCCATGCCAGTTGAGATGTCTTTCAAAGACCGCATCACGTGCTGTTGATTCCATGACGCATTATTTCCAATGTTAAAAGAAAAGTATGGCTGGATACTGTGCTAAGAAGGAAAATTAATTTGTGTCACTATTGTAAGTTTTTCTTATATTGCAAACGGAATACACTGATTAAAAAAAAAAAACCAGAATCTGGATGTTAATTTAAGGCAAAATAGGTCATTAATAATAATTTGGAAAGAAACAGTAACTACATCTGCTAAAATAGTATCTGCTTGAAGAGACACAGAACAAAATCCTAATATTTACTACATTTTATTCTCTCCCTCTATAAACAGAGCACATGACTAGCGCTGGCCTTAAAGAGGGTTTGCATTATACAGAAAATGTCAAGGCTGTCATTGAGAAAGTCATGAAGACGATACAGACCCCAACTCAAACAGAGGGAAGAACCCTACCCCTTTGGGGTCTACAGCGACACTGAGCACTTGCTCAGGTTGACTGAGCCCAAGATCTCTGTGGCACTGCTACAGCTTCTACCTTCTAAGCTAGAAAGGGTGTTGATCACGCATCTGTTTTCATCAGAAATTCCATCTGGATTTTAGAAATCTTCTCAATTTAGATCTCATCAAGACTTGCACACATCTGCAGAGAGCTTTGATTTCTAGACACCAAAGGCTTCCAAGCAGGAAAAAAGCTTCTCTGAATAGTTTCCCACCCACTCTTGCAGCAAGACTGATAACAGTACATTTGTGCCTGTGCTTTTGGATAGAAAAGGTACACGCATATATAGATATGTACACACATGTGCTTCTGCTGGTGAAGCTATGCTCTTTTCTTAGCTTGGGTTTGGATGTCCTCACTCAAAAAACATCGCAGCATCCTGAACTCATCAGAGCACTGTCTGCCCTAGAGTCCAGCACCACTGGTTTTAATGAGGAAATGCCTGTGCTCATAGGTTTTGTTTCTACCGTATCTTTATCTGCTGCCTGGAGAATTTAGGTGCAGGAAAGAATGTGGATATCAGCTGGATACCAAACATCATCGGCCACTGGTGAGTCAAGCAAACGGCAGGACTGAATGGAATGGATTTGACCCAGAGGTTACCAACTTTTCAAAATATTGCACGTGACCATTCCTTAAATAGATTAGATGACACATTCTCAGCCAAACGCAAACCAGAAAATGAGATTGTTATCCTCCTATTTGCCCGCTTTTTGGAAAAAAGGGAGGGCAAACTTTCAACCTTCTTAAAAAGGCAGTGAGCTTTCTGCATTCCTGACCTTTCACTTGCAGAGGGAACGCTTATTTCTTGCTGAGCTATGGCTCTGATCATCCTTGCCAAAGCTAAGATGTACACGAGCTGGCTTACCCTTGTTTCCACTGGCTGCTGGAGCACGCCAAAGAGACTGTGTGCCCTACTGCCTTAAGCACCGAGCCAAGCAATGTGATACTTTTCAGAACCTTATATAGCACTTTAAGAGCTGTATAGAGGAGCTCGAAACAAGATGACATAGAGGGCAGCGGTGCAGGGAAGTTGAGAAATGTCTTCTACTCTGGCTGTGAAGCAGATCAAATGGTCAGTTCTAAAGTGGGGCATGATAAACTCCCTAAATTTTTGGAGTCAAAAGTTAGTTGAAAGACTAGAATAACACAGAGTAGGAGGGGAAAGTGGATGTGATCACCCACAGACAAAAAAAGAAGGTTTATTCAAGCATTGCAGTATGACAATCATGCATTGCAAATGCCCCTGTGAAGTGAAAATTTGCAGTCAGTACTGGAGGCCTGGGGTTTCAGCATTCACAAGGTAGGTCAGCTAACCGAAGCACTTTGGGAACTGCATTTGGCTTTGTCATTTCTCCCAGTAAGCCCAACAGGAAACATTTGTGCTGAACTACTACTTCTAAATACCTGAGTTACTGTTTGAACAGACTTACTACTACCCCTTCCATCAGAGCTGTGCCTACAGATCCTAAACAATGCCAGGATCCCTTCCTGCCCAGTGCTCTGTTTTACCCAGCGTTAGAAAAAAGTGCAGAAAGTCAGGAGGTCTGTACCTGCAGTGCCCATTTATCTATCCTGTTATCTAGGGTAGCGCCTAATACGTGCCGCAGTCCTACAATTCTACTCCTAAATGAAAAAAAGGGATCAGGGTTTCATTTTTCAATCACTGCAGCATATATCTGGGGTGCTCTCTACCAATATCAGCACAGGCAGAGTCTATCTTCAGGCCTGAGGAGAAGAGAATTTGGCCCAAGATGTTAAAGGGTTATTTTAAGGAATGCTTTTTTTTTTTTTTCTCTCTCTCTCTCTCCATTTGTTTGTTTTGGAATTGATACCAGGAAAAAAAAAATGTAACTAGGAAACAGAATACATAACCGCCTGAGGTGATGTACAAGAAGTTTCTTCGCATTCTCTGACTTTTTCCTGGTTAAAACCAGTTTGCCTGGGGATGGGCCAGCTTGGTTTCGGCTTCTCCTGCTTTCCCAGCATTCCACAGACCAACATGACCTTCATTAACTCAACACAGCAACTGGATCCAGCTAACAAAATCCAACACATGTAGGCACTTGTCCCCCTCGTCCTCAAGGGTAGAGAAACAAGGATACAGTTGTTCCAAAACTGGCCTTGCCATTTCCAATCCTTATCCTCACACAGCAGATGCTATCAAGACTGCTTGTTGCTGGTCAAAGGCTGCAGCAGCTTCTCTGCACCCTTTCTGCTCGCTGGATTAACACCCAGTTGCTCTCTTAAGGAACTGTGGATCTAGTGAGAGAGCTTCATGAAAAATAGTTTACAACAAATGATAAATAACTAGTAGTCAGCTCTATACTTGTCTTGGCTGAGTGTCAGGGTATTTGTTACTGAGAACATGGACTTATCCCAATTTAAAAAAAAAAAAAAAACAAAAACCAAAAAAACGAAGCAACAACAGAAAACCTCAGAATTGTAGCAATCTGGACACAGTTTGATGGATTAGGGGGCGTGGGTGAGGAAAAGATCTAGTCAGCCTGCAAAACTACGTATCTGGAGATGCAACAGAGATAGTGGGCAGTGAACTGAAGATAACAGCCTGGCCTCATATTTCATTATTTATTCAAACTTTTCATGTTTTCAGCAGAAATTCCACTACAAAAAAACCCCAAAAAACAGTCCAGTAGCTATCAGCAGCAGAAAACAGGACACTATCATGAGCTAAAAAAAAAAAAAAAAAAAAAAAAAAAATCTCTCTCTGTACCATTTACACTCAGGACCAACATTGACGAGCCCAGACTTGGCAGCAGCAGGTCTTATATGCTGCCTACATCCTGCTGCCTTCAGTAAAACTATTTTTCTGAATTTACAGGTTAGTGAACAAGTGAAGTTTCAGACCCACTAACTCCAAAATTGGACTCTGCACCTCATCTAGGGCAGAGAACTACAGTACATAGAGGGACTGCATTATTTTATCGACTGTGCTTTTTGTCATGCTGTACCACTACTTGTGACAGCCTTACAAATGCTAAAGCGGATATTAATCCACAAAGGCTCTTTCAGTGAAACCAACCCTTTGCAAAGCTACAGATCCAGAAGCAGAAGCCTTGCTCTAGATGAAGCCTAAAGCCATTCTGAATCAATTCAGTAAAGGGTTATTTGCTTTAACTGAGACAGGAACCAAAGGCAACTGGGTGTGATGCTGGTCTGGCCACTTCCTCGAGGAGATGAAAACTGGCACACCTCCTATGCAGGGGCCACATAAGAACAAGGAAGACCCTTGACATATTTCTGACCGTGATTTAAGTGTAAGACCTTTCCAGACTGGGACCCTTTCCCTCATTCTTTTTTAAAAATCACAAAAAAGTCCATAAAGTCCACAGACTAACCAGAATGGAAATGGGCAATGGGAAATGGTGGAGGAATAAGCCTGAGTGAAGTGTTACATAAGGAGTGTTAGGGTTTTAGGGGGGATGGTTAGTTTAGTTTGTCATACCAGCAAAGTAAGAAAGTGAAAGTGTTTCATATTTAGAAAGTTCAATAAATACTTCTCAGGACTTTGCTGCTCGGTCAAGATTCCAGGTACCAGAAGGAATAAAAAGTATCATCAAGCTTGCACAGCAGTTGCTATGTCTCTGTTATTTGTGCAAACGGAGAAGTCTGTCATTTTTATCCCCAGTTTAATCTCAGATGTAATCATCTGGTGGTGCGTGTACTTAACCAAACTTCTCATTATAAGTGCATATAAGTTCCACTAGCAGAAGGTACCCTGGATGATGCTACAAAGATCATTACTGTTATGAGCATATAGTATATCAAAACAACCACTGTATTTAAAGTAACCAACATGAGAGATGTCCTCGCCATAATCAAATTCCAGAATGGTTTTGTGCACGCATTCCCATCTGTCTTCGTCCTTCCCCATAGTGAGTTTAACTATCACCTCACCATTTTCTGCTGCAAGGGCAAATTTATGCCACCTAGTTTTACACATCTAACAGCTAGTTAGCCAAGTCCCAGCTAGCACTGTCTAGGTTCCCTGTGAAGTCAATCCAAATAAATAAGCATCTCCAGAGGGCAAATAATTTCATCCCACCTGTTCTGTGAGATGATGATTTTTGGAAGAGCCTACAGAATAAGATGAAATGACTAGTTTGGACTAGATATCTAGCTTCTGCAAGGCTCAAGTTCCTAAAATGAACCTCTCGTGGACAGGACTATTCAGTGCAGAACTTCACAGATCCTTCCACAGAAGTTGGAAAATATTTTAATCAGCTATTTCAGCTGAAACCATTTATTACTAAGACAACAGTCCCAAATCATCTTCAGAGCAAGTCACCCTCACTAGATATCAAGCAAAGCTGGACCATACTGCTATGCCTTCCCAACTTTGGTAGGGATGCTCAGATTCACCATCACCGTTCTACTTTTTCGCCTTCAAAAATCCTAAAAGGACACGGCTTGTCCATGTTTTCCACATGATGCTGAAGTCAAGTTCTCACAATATTATAAGCCCTGTCTGGATTTGAGAAAGTTATAGTCAGAGTATTTTACGTTACTGGAATTTCTTATATCAAACTCCCTTTTACAGATCATGGACTAATTTATGCCAGAAGAAAATCTTGTACTTATTTTAATTATTTTATTGGTTCTTGGAAGAAGAAATACAAACTTAAACTAGGAAGCGGGAAAGATAATGTGCACTTGTCTTCCACATACAGTCAAAGTCCTTCCAATGATACTGGTGTTAATAATGCCCAAGATCTACTCTTTTGCTTTAAGTGGTAAAAACCAGACCCTTTTCTCTCCCCTATTCCCATGGGAGAAACAACTGCAGAGAAATAGCAGGAGTGAAAAGACATGGGGAGACACACTCACCTATGAAAGCTTTCACATACTACAACTTTGCAACAAGGTTACAAGCATTCACCCAAAGCATGGTATGTTGAGACACCACTACTGTTAAGTCACTGTGAAACAATGAAAGGAAAACTACCAATAATGAAGGGGGTGGGATGGTTTGAGAAGTCCAGACTCAGGTAGGATTCGGACACATTAAGATGAGAGGGGTTGTTATGAGCTTCTAGTCTGACCTCTCTGCCCACAGAGCTTTGCCTATCAATGTCTGCACAGATGCCACAGCTTGTTGGCTGTTACCTTTCCCTAAACCACTGACACTCTTTCTCTGCGGGTGCCAGAGGCAGGTTGTTCAAAGGTTTCTATCAACTTGTTTCACTCCCTTGTACACAACAAGCACATTACATACACAGCTCTTCTGAGGACAGTCCTGAACTCTAATGGTGTGACCAATGTAATTAACTCAGGATTCATTACAGGTGTGCTGTGATCCACTCTGAAAATACCTGGACACGTGGCTGCCCACCATGCTAAGTCTTCCTTCCCGTCAAGCTTCCAGCCAGGACACTGAGCAAAATCAGGTTTAATCCCAGGTTATGAGTGTGTATGAGAGCATACTGCTGGAAAAGAGCAGATTAATAGAAGCTGGAGTTCCTCCTAACTCCACGAGTATTGCTAGGGCAGAAGTCCTGCAAGCTGACTCACACAGTTCCCCACCCTCTCTGAAAGAAGCAATCTTGTTGAAGAGACCTATAAACTTAAACAGAAAAGAAACCCTACGGGTTTTCTCAAAGGGGAAAAAAAAAGAAAAAGACAGACAGAAAAAAAGGTCCTAAAGAAACACACAGAGAATTTAGCTACGCTCGGATATTTTCTAGGACATTAAAAAAAAAAAAAGTGTAATGGAGAAAAAGAACTACTTTCCTAAATTTCTAAAAATTCTTATTTTCTAAAGTAACTTTTATAAAGCTAGTTAGTACTCAAGAGAGTTGTACCATCTACATTCTAAATCAGATCTGCGACATAAAAATTAGAAATTAAAAAATCCTCTCACAGAAAACACTGTGTTCTGGTTTTTAAACTCTGGCTTTTCACAGCTCCAGGTTTTCTCCTGATTTTCAAAGCAGAGCCTGGTCACACATAACTCAACCAGAAGAACAGGCAGTGCCTAGCCTGCAGTAGCATGGATATGAGAACAAGCAGGCAAGGGATGAGGGTCTTATCCTCTACCTGTTGCCAGCACTCTGCTGGTGGAACAACAGCACGGCAACACCTCATGAGCCTGAGTCCTGGTCTGAGGGATGGAAAAAATAATTGCTTTTTCCTACAGTGAAACTGCAAAGGACTAACAGGTTTTCTGTGCTATTTAAGGGGAGGAGGGGGAAAGACTATTTGGCTTTTATTAAGAATGGCTGCTCTCACGTTAGAGATTATTCTAAGAGGCGTTATCACCAGTTAGTCTGAGTTCTTTGGTTGTTGCCTGAGCAGAGCTGGAAAACAGACTTGTACTCCCTGCAATAAATTATTGACTGCTATGATTTTCAGGAAGCCCAAGGTGTGGTCCTTGCTGGCAGGTGTGAGGGTGTTTGTTTGCCAGCCTTTCCCCCAACTGGAGGAAAGGTACTCATAAAGTAGAACTGCAGAAGAAAAGCAAAAAGTGAGAGCCAGGATTCCCTTAAGTGACTTTTTGGTGTTCAGTGGACATGCACATTTTGACTATGTTGAACAACCAAAGTGTACATCAAAGCACAAACGCACCCCACACCAGAAAACAGGTCTATGTACGGAGATGTCTGACCTTTGCTACGTCTCCTTCTTCAGAGCCACAGGTAACCATTATCAGGAACACAGAAAGCACAGATCACACATGCACTACACAGACCAACCACAGAGCAAATACGGACAGACCACTGCTGTGTATCAGACCACTGCTAATAGCCACTAAAGGATATTCATGCCCTCTGTGGTGATCTTTCCAAAGATTCAGATGGGATTTAATTAACTATTCTGCCCAACACCCATCCTGGGAGGCAGGCAGGGAAATGTCCTTACCCCTTTCCTTGCAGAGAGGAGAAAAATGAAACAGAAAGGCGAATCAGCTTGCTCAAGTCTGCCCCATGAGCCAGAACTAGATTTCACCACCTCCTTCCTCCCAACCCAGTTTTCATTCCTACAGACCAGACCACCTCTCAGATCTGCTCCAGGTGAGCAGATAACACACACGTACTTCATACCACCGAAGGAGGAAAAGTCATAGTGAAAAATGACTCGAGGACTCAAAGATTTGGTGTGATTTATAACTAAGCACCCTGGGAACAGCAGAGGCTGATGATACTTGAAAGAGAGAAGGTAAAAGCATAAAATTAGGACTGGAGCTAAGGTGCTGTGCTAAGCATGACAACCTGACTGCAAGCAGCAACCCCTGTTGCACTTCTTCAATGCCCTCAGAAGACTTCAGACACAAGACAATTCGTATTTCATTCATGAATCCCTGGTACTACACCCAGTTAATATCTCTTGTAAAGTGTATTTCCTTGGGGTTTTGGTTGCTGAAAGGTTCAAATGACACCAGGCTCTTCAGAGTTGTCCTTCGTGGGTGTTTTCATCATTCTGACCTCCTACTCTAAAACACAACTGCTAATTCCTCCTAGTTAGAAATACAAAATTTTAATAAACCAGCCAGCTCTACCTCATACCATAATAAAGTAATGCCCCTTGCTATCTCCTATTTGTAAAAAGCTGGCCTTTATAATAAATCTTAGGCTCTGGAAATAGAAAGATATCATGCCTAGATGTACAGCCATCGGAACAGTACAAATATTCCAAGGTGAAATGTTCTATGGCCAGAGGCTCTGAAAAAGAGCACACTTAAGAGCCCTGAAGTTACAGGCTAATTTCAGTACTTGGTGAATCTTAAAATAAAGCCTTTATGTAAGCCTTTTTAGGATTGTGGCCCTCATTTGTTTTTAACTGAAGAAATGAAAACTATCATTATATAGCTCTGGAAAAGACTTATTCCCAAATAGATCCTGTTTAGAGGCCAAATTCTACCCTTCCATGTTTATATGCAACTCCCATATAAAAATTAAATACCGCCCCCTGAAGATCATGAGATCGTGTAAATACACACAGGCTCCCAAGCATGCTCGGCCTGGCTAGAGCCAACTTTACAAAGGTTCCTCTAAGGCAGCATCTGTCGGTCCCTTGCTGTCGTGGTACTGGTGCCCCGGCCACAGGGCCCTCGGGCTCCCCTGGGCTGCAGTCAGGGTCGATACCCAAAGCATGCTAAGCCTCTGCTGCTGGGGTGCAGCGCTGGCCCTGCCCACACGTACACACGAGCTAATTTAGAGCCTGCCCAGGTAAATCCACAGAAGCTCTGTTCACACCTCTGACCACACTGTAGATGTGCTTTGAGGGGAGTAGAGTGACCCTGAATTCTTTTGAAAAACAAGCCCTTAAAGGTCTGATTTCAAAACCAAACTTTTTCACCTATCACAGACCTGACAAATTCACAGTTGCAGAAAAATGGGTTTCCTTAGACCTAAGAAAGGTGCTGTTTTTCAGCTTATTTAAGAATTAAGAGTTTCAAGATCACAACCATGTGCCCTGTCTCCCTGAAAGCATCGCCTCAGTCATACCTTGGTGGCTAACATAGGTGAAACCAAAAGGTTGTGTCAAATATTTTACCAAAATCAAGATCACTACCTTTTGGGATGACTGACTGCAGCATTTCTTGCCGAAAATAAATTTCAGTTTCTTTTGATAAAAAATACATTTGGGGTTTTTTTATGCTCTTTGTGAGTAAGCAAATCTGCCTGGCAGCCCCCTCTCCACTGTGCTGCTGAATTCTGATTGCGTGGGGAAGACGGGATGGCTGTTAACCTCTGTATTGTCGCGTCAGCATCACAACAACATGCTCCTCCAACAATCCTACACCTCCTGTCAGAACATTCCTCTACCTCCGCTTGTTTTTCCAAGTTTAATTAAAATTCACCACAATTTTTTCCCATCTGCTCCGAGGGGTTGAGTGCCTCTGCCTCACTTCTGCCTCTGGAAAGCAGCAGGAACAGAGGGGTTAATGCTCTGTATTCAGAACAAAAACCACAACGCTGAGGCAGACCTGCACTCATCCAATCCATTCCCTGACAAAACTTGTTGCTAGTCCTGTCTGCACCATCCTAGATCTCCCAGGTTTCGCTGGCCTCTAGCCAAAAGTGTCGTTTTACTCTCATAATGAAGGGGGCCAGAAGGATTTATCTTTCCCAACCTCTCCCTACATTATGTCCATCCCTGCAGAGCAATCTTCTTGTTTTTCCACATTTTCTTGCAGTCTGAAACCCTCCCAAGGGCATATCCCCAAGGATCTTCTGAGATGGAGGGCTTCTCAGTTTACAGCTTCTGCCTACAATGCTGTATTTAGCCCATTAAAAATCCCAATAAGGTTACACATAAAAGCTCCTTCAAAGTTTTGGCCCTGACACTTTACTCCTTGCCTTCTAAATCAAGTTATGCCTTATTTGAAAATCTTTAGAAATTGTTTGGAGGAGTGAATGACCTATTCTGAGGCTTTAAAATTAGATCAAAAGTATAAAGTTGCTTCCTCCCAAGCCACTGTATTACTAAACAAGGAAACGGTCACACAATAAAATTTCCACAAGAAGAATGGAGTCTGTAAACTGAAGCTGTCACAGGTAAAATAGTGTAAAAAAAAAAAAAAAAAGGAAAAAAAAAACCCTGAAGGCTGATGCTTTAGAATTTGTTAAACTCCTGAAAGCTAAATTAATAACATACAGAATGCAGTTCCCATCTTCCAACTTGCATCAAGAACTGCCTCCCCAAAACTGCGGCTCCTCCAGAAAACCAAACCTCTGGGGTCAAACATTTTCCCTAGAAACTAAGTGCAGGCTGAGAGACACGGGTTAATGGGGCAGATGCCAAGTTTACCTTTATCTGCTCGAGTAGTCTGCTACTCTGGTGGAGTCAGGGGATTACAGACAAGTACAAATAACAAAGTCTGCCCACTGGATCCCTCCTTTCCCTTTTCAGTCTCTTTCCTCCCTACAATGTTATCATGGCCGAGTTAGTCACAATATTCCCACTGAGTTGTGAAAACCCTCAAAAAGCACTGAAAGCACAGCTGAAAAGCAACCAAAAAAAATCCAGCTCCGTGCAAGGATATATTAGCTTTCTCTGAAAGGATTTATTTTCTTGGGCCTGGAAGACTAATTCAAGATTGAAATTGTTCTCCTCCTGGCCCGTGAAGAAAACTCAACAGTAAAAGTTCTGCAGCTGGAATTTAGCAAATAATCCCATTGACGAGGCACAAATACCTGTTCTAACGTGGCAGTTACGACTCTATTGGGTCCATCAATACTACAGTTGGAGTAGAAACCTCCCTTATTTTTAAGCAAAGTGAGCAAATAAAAGTCTGAAAGCAGGGGGAAGGATCCTGAAGCCAGTAAGTGCTATTTTTACACACTAATTGCCGATAAAAATCACACTTAAGGAAAGAATGAACTTTAGCAGCACATCCATTGTTCCCCATTGCCATGGTCTACTGAAGGGAATCTCAACTAGATCGAGCCTGCCTTGAGTTTTACTTTGTGTTTTGATTCCAGCTTTGATAAGGTCACACCTTAGAAGAGCCATGCACAGTGTAACAGATGGGAATAAAGCTTTCAGCTACTCCTAGACTCTGCTAATAGCATTTCTAAGAGAAGAAAAATCATAATTTTTTTATATCTATATAAATAGGTACGGGTTTTCAAGTTACTTTTGCTCCCACCTCATCCCACCAACCCACACGGGGATGATTTCTGCTGCAGTGGAGGCTGTAACAGCTGAGAGCACAGAGGCAAATACCCACTCAGGCAGGCGGAGAGCCTGCAACTGCCTCCCCCCAAGGACCATGGTCGCTCCTGGCCTCCTCTCTGCCGAGCCATAGTCCTCAGGGAAGGAACTCCTACCACGAGCTCTGGAAAACCACCCAGATCCCCAAACCCATGAAGGTAAAGACCAGTTTATGTTCGGACCTTCCTTCCCAAATAAGCCAGCCATCCTCCACTGCTGCTCCACTCCTGGCACTGATTTCACTCCGAATTCACCCCTCTGAAGCCTCAGAGCCTTCCTTTGGTCTCCCTCCTGCTGCCAGCTTGGGATCCAATCCATCTTGGATGTCATTGGTAAGACACCAACAGTGTCAACTACAGGATATACTACGGAATTTAAAAAAATAAAACATATTAAAAAAAAAGTGAGGTAATGGTGACCTAATTTCCTAGACTGGCTGTCTGCTAACCACAACTTTAAGGTTTCAGAGACTTTGGCTCACTATCAGCTCTAAAAATGCCTTCTCTGCAAACTAGAAATAAGCATATTACATTGTTTTCAGATAATACCATCCAAAAAAAATGAAGGAAGGCCACAGACTTGCATCCCATGAGTAACAAGCCAAGAAACTTTTTTATTCATATCAAACTTTTAAAAGAAATATGAGCTTTTATACACAAAGGAGCTTAACTCTGGTCCATCACAAGAATGATGCTGCCACACAAACGATCCCATACCAAGATTTCTACAATGCAGGCTTAATCTTCAGTGAATTATGTTAGAAAGGCCTTCAGTTTAGTATCACTTTATATCAGGTCAGGAGATAAGCGGTAACATTATTAGCTGTAATGCTGAAAATAGACTGTGGAGAGAAAGTTTTGGAAACTTCATGCCATAGGAATTAAATGCTAGGAAAATGTGGAAAGCAATTTGCTTAAGACTGTGGCGGCTGGACCGAGGCAGAAGAGGTCACGCTTAGCAAAGCCTCTGGAATTCCCAGGGACGGTACTGCAGTGTCGTGAAGGAATTTCGGGGGATGTTGTATACTCAGAGTGCTAAAAAGCATTTCATGAGATTCTGCACCAGACAGCAACAGCTAAGGTGAAGAGTTTTGAAATAAGATCTGAAGTGGGAGCCTATACAGTAAATAGAGTTAAGAGCAGGAGCCAAAGGGTACCAAAAGTGTACTTCAGGTTGGAATGAAATCAAAAGATCACTCCAGAGGTCAGTTTAAACCTCTTTCACAAAATACGTAGGTACTCATTTATACAGGCTCTTCTTGCCTATTTATGTGTTTGACAGAAGTATAGTAAGTCCATAACGTGGTTTTGGTTCGCTCTCCCCTTGCGTGTTTCAGTGTATTACATTTGCGCATCATTTTACAGTTGCTAAAAAGCAAGGTAATGAAAATAAATTGAAACAGGACTAGATCAGTGAAGGAACAGAGCCATTGTACATCAAGTGATGTTTGATAGACATGAGCCTGAAGTAGCTTCATCAGTATACAGCCATGTGTGCCTAAATAGTTCATACTTGGAGGTTAGTATACACAAGTACGCAAAACCACAACCCAGCACACTGGTCAAGGAAAAAAAAAAAGATTAGGCTGCATTTACATGGGTCACAAAGACTTTTGGTCTGGACACTAGAAAAGGTCTAGAAAAACTGTGGAAGATAAGAGGCAAAAAGCCTAGCCAAATTCAAGATGGAGCTTAGGGGAACTGAGACAGTTGCCTCTACCACAGCTAAAGATAGTAAGGCTCCTCCATTCTTAACTAGGGATCACGGCAGAAACACGTCTCAGAAATTCCAGTACCATACACAGGAGCTAGTGAACAAGCAAAGTACATGGTTATTCTTCTAGAAGGCTTCATTCAGCAAGGCTCTTAGGAGCACGCTCAAATCTTGTACAAGCCAAAGGGGCTTGCTAGTGTCTTCAGACCCGTGGTGAATGGGGAGAGGACTACTCAAAGGTAAACAAGCACATAACTGTTAAGCTAAATAGTATGCTACCGAAGTCAGATCTGAAACATTTGCTAAAAACCCATATTGATCAAGTTGCATAAATACAAATTCAGTTCCTCAAGGACATATTATTATTATCCCAGAAACAGTTCAATGAAAAGCAATCAGGAAAACGCCAAATACCAAAAACCGTACATGTTGAAGAACAACTGGAAAAGACAGGTTGATTCCCAGCAGAAGAGACAATTTCTAGGAGACCTTTTTGAAATTTTTTATCAGTACAGGAGGGACAGACATTGTTCACATGCCAACTGTTTTACAGTGGTAAAAGGTCCAGAAAAGTAGGAGCAGTGTAAAAAGAACAGAAGTAAACATATTTGCTTCAATGCCTGGTTAACTCGGGCAAATGTAACTTGCAGAAAAAATCTCAAATTTTTAACTAAGCTTAGAAGAGACTTACTCAATAGCAGTTCTGGACAAATCCACCTAAGCTCCCGGATCAACTGGTTTGTGTTGGACCAGTCTTTGCTGAAAAGCCAGCCAACAGCAAAAATCCAGCTCCAGGAGCTCAGAAAGAATAAAAGACAGTGAGCACAGGCCACCTGATACTTTTTTCAGGAAAGAAAAGTGAAAAATAAAATTATTCCAAAGACTGTCTCCATTCCCTAAAGTGTCCTCAATTTTGCTAATTCCACCACCATCAAGCAGACAAAAACATCAGCTTTGCTCATTTGGACTGAGCTAAGTACCTCAGATTCTGCAGATCACTGACATGGTTTAAGAAAAAGAGGAAATTTAGCATTCTTATCACAGAGCATTTCCTACAACCAGCTAAATGTTAGCAAAGCCTCTGGCCTCTCAAAGTATCCTATACCTAAACTGCAACTGTGAGCTTCTCTAACGTGTCATGGCTGTTTGCCAAGTGATTATTCAGCAGAACTACCATGAGAACAGAGGAAGATGCTTCTGTACTTCCTGGCTTTTAGACACAGATATTTCTCAAGTCAACTGTTTTGCTTTTTTCCAGCTTTACTGCAGGCTGTGGGCATAGAAAAATCCTGGACCCGTCAGGTCTTACCAATATTGCTAACTCAGTATTTAAAGGATGCTCTATGACACTGAGGTCTATTTGCAACCATAGACCCCTGGTGCCATTTTTCAGCTTGCCTCTAGCAAACAAATTCCTTGATAAAAAAAGAGATACATTATGTTCACTCTTCCAGTTAAAGGAAACAGGTAAATAAACTCAGTGATAGTTTTCAACCAAAATGTACCTCTCCTTCCTCTTGTCAAGCAGCCCTTGTAGAGATAGTAACCCAGCAGCGGAAACAGGTGTAGACACGGAAACAAATTTGCAAGAACTGATCCCTATTTGTCACGTTGTCCATGAGATAATGAAGTATCACACTCCAAGAACTAACCTCAGGGCGAGAAGGTACTAATCTGTGGTGACTCTTACTCCCCCCCAAAACCCATCAAAACACCAAATTATATTCAATGCATATACATGCACGATTTCTTATTGTTCAGGTTTGACAGAGAAGATATCTTGAGGTAAGGGTGGTCAGAATAGTCTTTCGCCTGAATAGCACTATATATTCTCCTACATAAATATAATGAATGTATTTATCTCCTAGAAAAGCCCAGCCTCTTTCATTGTCACATCAGGCAGCAGAAACATGAAAATTCTGCATTAAAAGATAATTTTGAGGTAGTCCTTTTTTTTTTTTTTTTTTTTTTTTTAAGAATCACTTGTAGTAGTTTCTTCCAGTATGTACTTCAGATACGATAAAAGCTGAGAGCATTGGGAAATTCCTATTCTTAGTATTTAAAGAATACAGTAAGTCTTAAACGTGCGTCCAAAAAACTTCTGACACTTATGGATATGTTTTCAAAGCAGCTCACGGGAGGTACATGCACAAATCCTGTTATTTGTTAACAGGATTAGTGAACACTGCTTAGAAAATATATCCCAGACTGTTTTGGCATTAACATGCACATTTACAAATCTCAAAGACATTATAATTTATTCTTTGTAAGGAAACATTGGCCTACCAACTATTGCCCAAAAATTCCAGTTAGCCAGCCCCAATTAATCTCTTGTCTCATTTACTATCTGGGCAGCATAGCTTGTTTGTCTGACAGCAGTGACATTACACCATCCTATTTCATAGCAGAAGCGCAGTAGTTCGTAGAATTGAATTTTGACCATTAGAGTGAATTAATGATTTCAACCATACTACAGAAGAATGGCATTCCTTCTCTTCTTACGATAAATATATGGGAAAGAAAACCAAACAATGTTTTATTATGGAGCTTTATGTTAAATAAAAATGATGGCACAGTTTTAAAACTAAATAAACGATAGATAGTAAACTAGAACATCAGATACTCTAAATCAGAAGCCCTTATATTAGATCTATACTTACGGCACTTCACACCAACTGAAAATTTGGCACCAGCTGAGGATTTTCGTTCTGTATGAATGTCTTCCATAAAAATCAAAGCAAATTTGCCAGAATATTTATACACAACTTACAGTAGGTTTTATAAAAAAATTATAGATAGTTCAGCCAAAATTTTCATAACCATTAGAATTTCAGTTAGTCAAGGGAGAGTTAAATCTCCAGTGCTCCAGACACAGGCCTGCGCTTTGATTTCTGCCACTACTCATTCATCTAAAATTGAAGATGGGCCTAACCTTGCCCTGAACAAAGTGAGTGGAAAAAGGAATGCACTAGGTTTTCAGACTCCACACCTACTGTCACCTGTCGCTGATGAGGAACACTGAATCCTTGGACTTACTCTCTCAATTGAATTTTACCCTTGTACTCAAGATTAGGTTCTGAGTATAGGGGTATAGAAAATAACATAGAAGTAACTTGAAATGCACGTAAGGAGTATGAAACACTGTTTTCAAGGGAAAAATATCAGATTAAAAGCTATGTATTTTAATGATATTTATTTGGAATGGGGACATATTGTTTAAAATATTCTTTATCTCTACTTGTTCTTCCCCTCCTCAAAATACTTAGCCTGCTGCATAGCTGGCCTCAAGTTTGGACAGCAAGATTTACTATAGAGAAGTGAAGTCACCTTGCTCCCAACAGCTAATGAAAGAGCAACACTGAACAGGACCAAAACGTCACATCATTTAGACTCCTTCCACAGCTGCTCAGTGAGATGACTTTCCTTCTTTCACTGTCCTCTCATAAGGAGAGGAAGAAAAGCCAAATGCCTGAAGACTTTCATTTTTGCAGCACAGCAAACAAAAAAGAAACATACTCTTAGTTCTCACCTACTCCAAGCTCCCCCTCAAATACAGAACACCCCATCCCACTAAAGGGAGTTCATAACCATGCCTCTCTGTATCTTGGGACTTCTTGTAGGCAACTGATTCCTTGCTATAGACCTAGTATAAGTCTTGCCAAAGAAAACCTTGGTTTTCCTACTGGAGCTCATGTCAATCAACAGGGTAGCAAACTCATGCTGGAGTTGCAGAAAGTCATGAAAAGTACATGGAAATGACGTTTGTGCTGCTGCACAGTTGAACTGTGGCCCATGAAAACCAAGGCCTTGTGTATGTGCACAGACATTGAAGGCCTTGGCTTGGACTTCAGCGTAGAGAGGGACTGCCACCAGCCTTTGAGTGAGAATTTGAGAAGATGAGGAAGGCTCCAGGCAGGCCACACAATTGGTGACCTCTATAAAGTGAAAAGGTGCCTCGTTGCTCTACGTGACTTCCAGCCCTTCACTGTCAGGCCATCGTGCCATATGATCCCATTCAGAAATGTGTCAGGCTCCTGCCCACATTCTGGCAGAAGCAAAAGGGTAACTTTGCTTTATTCGTTGTCTGCTGCTTCTCGTGACAATTTTATAAGTTTAAATAGCTTGCCACCCCACCTGATACTTGCCTCTTCCTGTACCTTTCAATGGGCCAAATCCCTTGCCCTTTCAAAAGGTTTAATTTACCAGGCTGACTAGAAATGGCAGAATACACCTTCATTTCTTGACAGAGCAGAGAGATTCCCGAAATAGTTTAAAAAGGGAGTTCATGAAACGGAAGACGTCTAGTCGCTGAAGCGCAGACCTCTGCGTGGGCTAAGCTACCCTGGTTCTCAGGCTTGTAAAACAGCGTCAACATTTCCCTTCTCCACTGGAAACGCTTTACCTGCAATATCACATCATGGCATATGCCTTTTTCATAACTTTATGATGTTGGTGCCTGACAGACATCTGGTGTCGCCTAAAAACGTTCAGATATTTTTCAGGTATGCAGGTTACAACAGAAGTTCTTATTAGTTCCCGTATGTCTGACCTTGTACCGTGCACTATTGTGCTTCATCTCATTTTCACTGCTCTAGCTGAAGTGTGTCAACTTTCCGTGATTCTCTTTCACGTTGATATTGCCTTCTCATTTGACTTTGAAGATACATCAGTACCTCCTCATTTTTAATGGCAATTCATTAACAGGTATTTGAAACAAATTCGTTTTGAGACTGAACCAGGAGCTTGCAACCTTCTTGTAGCCTGATAATTCCCATCTATTATAGCCTGCCATGATCTTCCATTTAGACATTTTCTCATGTGCTTTATAACAGCATATCAATTTCTATCTTCTTAGTTTAACTAACAACTTTCTCAGTAATAGCATATCAGCTGCACTACCAAAATGCAGATAGATTAGGTATACTGTGTTTCTCGTTTCTAAGATAAATGTATTTTATTAAAGAGAAAGACATGCTGAAATAATTCATAATCAAGTGATTTAATCACCTTTCAAAGTTGAGGTTTAAAAAAGCAACCAGGAAACTTCAGTTTAAATACTGTAGCTGAACCTTGTCTCGCATTTGGACTCAGCTGTTTTCTAAACAAAAACTATCAGCCACAGAGACCAGTGATTTTGCAAATAAATGTAAGCTTTATAGTAGATCAGGCACTTTTTATTACCTCAGGGGATATACCATGCACTTATTTAAAAAGCTTAACATTCATTTATTCATACATTTGTTTTACATGTTAAGATATTAAAGGTAATTAACAGCTTCATTTCCTAGATTATTTTTAAATTAATGATTTATGTCAACCTTATCCTAAACGCAAATTGGAATTGGCCTCAACTTCTCAAACCAGTTTTTATTCACCAGCTTGCAGAGGAGAACAAATCTCTCTGCTTTTTCACCTCCTAGCCATCTTACCCATTTTGATTGAACTCTGAATAAACTGAAAAAAATATCCCTGTACCAACACAAAAAGCAGCAACTACAGTAATAAAGCACTTTCAGCAACAAGCTCTGCTTTTAGGTGCCGATTTTGTGACATCCCCAATTTTAGTAGCTAGACATTCTTTAAAATTTCAGCAGCAAATATTTAAGCAGCACTTTCGCTGTTATTTAAGTGATCTTTCTGTTACTGTCGATTTATGTTTTAAAATAGGCTCTTACGAATAGGCTCTTCAAACTTAAGCAGGGGTTTGAAAAGTTATTGAATCGAACCTGAAAATCCAATCAATGTTTTAAAACTTCCTCTTTAAACTGTTGGATATTTATGTACTTTGCTGTTCAGCTTGCTCAGCCTGCCTTTGGAAACTTCGGTTGCACATGTTCCTGAAGGCATCTTAAAGCGTTTTCCCCTGCATCCTCTCTCTCTCTCTCTCTCCTTTCCTCAATTCTTTGTACTATTGAGGTCACACTAATCCAGCTATAGCTGTTCACATGACTTTTGTCCTGAGATATGCCAGTGGCTACTATGCCATCTCTGTGAGTGATATTTATTAAATTATGCCTTTGTGGACATTTATTTATTTAAAAACCCCAGGCTTGTGCAAAATAGTGTTAGCTAAGAGGA
This sequence comes from Strix uralensis, assembly GCF_047716275.1. Taxonomy (NCBI): domain Eukaryota; kingdom Metazoa; phylum Chordata; class Aves; order Strigiformes; family Strigidae; genus Strix; species Strix uralensis. The sequence continues at coordinate 6,352,489 of NC_133977.1, read as the reverse complement.
AGTGCACAGAGTTTAATAGACAGGGATGGGCATGTTTTGCTAACTAGCTAATCAGACTCAGAAAAGCATAAACCCATTTAAAACTTCCTGGTAAAACCTGGTGCTGTCACAACCAGCCAGTTACCGAAGTACAGAGGAATCGCTCTCCATATTGTCCTCCTCCCTTCATTTTCTGCTCCGTTCACTCTGTGGGTTCCTCCTTTGAGCAAACCAGTATTTAAGCCAGAGCAAGCTGCACTTGTCTGCACCGGCTGGCCAGGTCAAATAGCTTCACAGGGACACTTAACATCTACAAGTGCTATAGGATAATCCTGGAGTCCTGCCCAGCATTCCTTCTCTTGCTTTCATAATCATACGTAAATTAACTGGCACAAATTGAAAGTTCAGAACTGTGTGTGGAATATTGTTGCATGCCTAATGCCTATCTTCAGGTGCATAATTAATTGTTTTGTGAGGCATTTTCAGGCAGGGGGAATAAAAGCTCAGCATAAATGCCGATACAACAGTCTGTAAAGCCAGTGGACTAGAACAGAAAGGCCTCCGAGATCAGTAGCTTTCAGCTAAGACTCCCGCTATCATTATGCGGAGGACTAATTAGGATATTATTTGTTACCATTTGGAGGAGCAGCTTCTCAGTTTGGTTAGAGGTGAGCACTAATCAGCTGCTGAAATCTAAACTGATTATGTCTGAAGTGTCGACAGATGCAGAACTCCCCGAGTGAAGAATGAACATGTGTCAGCTTTTTGTGACAAGCTAAGGGAATACTTGTTTAACAGAAAAAAAAAAAAAAAATTGCACATTATTTAATACTGTGCAACAGTCATGTACAAATAGAATAAAATCATATGGAGAACAGTGGAATTGAATGTACCAGTCTAACACAAAAATAATTATAGAAAATGTCCTATTTCTTCTCAACATAACCAAACTCTTTCCCCACCGATGCTTTCCCTTAATAGAGTTGTCGAGGGTAAGAGAGGGCAGAAAAAAAGGAAAACCTCTCAGACTTGTCAGCAAAGCATTGCTCTGTAGACTGTGCATTAACGCTGTTGTTTAAACAAGTGTTATAAATAAGTTTTCCATTCCTCAAAGACTAAGCTCAAATCCTTCCCCCTATCCTAAAGTCACCTGTGCACTTACATTTTTACACAGTAACCTACGCCGCCTGATATATCTACACACAACAAAACAGCAATCTTTGCCCTAAGGAATTTAGAAGGGAATTTAATAGCGATACTCCCATCCCTGCTTCACAGCAGTTCAGAAGTAGCAGAAAGATCCTAGTTCTAACCAGGACAGTCCTGTGGGCAGCCAGGGAGGACTGCCTAACTTGGCAGGCCCTAAAATTTTTTTAAATTTTGCCAGAGGAAAACTCCATCCTGTTTTCAAAACGCCATGAGACTGAAAGGGAGTACAACCCAACCAATTTCCTTTGATCTTCTCCTCTGTAGAGTCTGGACCGAACAGCTCAACACCTAGCAGGAATAAACATCAACACTCCACTTGACACAAGTTATGCAAACGCATTAGTATTTGCGGGATTGGGGCTTCAAAGACAAGGTTTGAAAAGTGAAAAGAACAGAGAGATACAGCATCAAAAATGGCATGTTTCAGCATAATCACCTGTTCACACAATTGCCAGATACAAGACAAAGCAGTTGCAGTTTATCATGCTCATTGCATTAAGCGAGGCAACAACTTGCACACTTATCCTGTCTGCACTTTGCTGGACCAGGTATACAGGTAAAAATATGAAAGAGCAGTTTGAACTGTTGCACAAGTAATATGATGAATTATAAAGACACTGCAAAAGCATCTAAACTACATAAGGTGCTGAGCATATATATGGAAAGAGACAGCCCATATCCCAAAAAGCTTTAATCCTCCTGAAAATTAAAATCCAAACGAACGTGTGGGTTTGAAATGTCATTGTTCAGCACCAGCCAATGAGATATTCCAGTTTGAGTTTCTGAACCATCTGGTAAAGCATCACAACAGCTTTAAGCATCCAAGGATCTGTCAGGGGCTTTAGTTTAGAAATACTAATAATCCCATCATGTGCAGCTCCTGCTGAATGGAAGATATACCTACTCAATGATTTACTCCCCCCTCCCTTTCCCAAGCGAGCTAGGGAGAACTAGCCTGAACAAGATTTGTTAACATTTCTCCATTTGAATACAGCATTGCTCAAATGATTCGAGAACTATTACCCTCCTTCAGCTTATGAGCCTTTGTGAGGAGCTTTGGTGGGCCAAAAGGGAAGAACAATACCCAGGACGAGCATTTAAGGAAGAGGAAGTATTTTTCATTGAACCACTTAATTCTACTGATTTTATGCTAGGGATTTCTTTCTTTTTTACAGTTTACCTTGACTTTTAGAGGCGACATTTAAAAAAAAAAAAGACAAAAAAAAAAAAAGAGGGAGGGAGCTTCATTAAACACATTTAACACTTCTACACAACCCACAGAGCAAGAAACACTGGTCTGGTGAAGTGAACTCATAGCTGGAAGACAGGCATTTCAGCTTGTTTGTGGCTTGGTCGCTGACTCACTGCATATGATGGACCACCTCACTTAGTCCAACTTCATGTATCCTTGACCCATTTTCAAATGGTCTAGCAATCCACGCCATCTCTAAAAGTCAGGCCTACAGTATCCCAAGTGGAGCATCCCAAAGACAGGTGGCTCTTGCTGAAAAAGAGGGTAAGCTCTTCTCCCACCTCCGTTCTCTGAAAGTACAAAGGATGCTGCTTGTTCATCGTTAAAGAGGACTTTGAAACCTTTGGATGAAATACCCTTTCTGAACCTTATTCATGGCCTGCCAAAACCAATAAGGGGGCTTGGGATTCTTTTTCCCTTTTAATTCCAACAGGGTTTAAGCCATGTCTACAAGTATAAAGTTGAACTAGCAGCTCAGGACTGTTGGCCCCAACACGTGGCTTGTGGTCACCGTGTTGCACTTGGGAGATTTTGATGATGCTCACAGCAACAGAAAAACAAGGTGACACAGAGACCTGAATACAATACATTTGCAGCACTGTTATTGCCCATGGGCTGAGAGGGGCTGGTGACTGTTTTCTAGAGTAGCAGTTTGCAGTCACTAGGATACTCCTAGCAGGGGACCCACACAAAAAAGGAGAAATGCAAAGCTGTTATTAAACAGTCTTAAATTGTGAAATCCATAGCTACAATGCAAAATGGTTTTGGGTCTGGAAATCAGAAAAAAAAAAATTAAAATTAGCACTTTTTAGAAGAAACTGGCCTTTGAAAGTAACCTCACAGCCTAGCCTCACTAGAAAGGCACTCTAAGCCTAATATGCAGGCTCTTCAGGGAAGTTGTTTAAAAATACTTTGTGCACAGCCAATTAATTTTAACTTATCGATTGAGATGGCATCTCTTAATTGTTCAATTTGTTAAATACTTCTTTGAAGAATTTTCTTTCCAAAGAGCCACTTAACACCAATTTCTGTAACTTGCCATTCAAGCTGTTGGTGGACACATATACATTCATAAGCATTATATACATGGTGAAGATATATACATTCATAAGCGTTATCTACATGGTGAAGACTTTTTAGTAGTTCAAAAAAACAGCAGCAACAACAAAAATAAAAAAAAAAAAAAAAAAGGGTTTGTCTTAGAAAACCACACTGGAAAATAACCACTCACAGGTAATTCTAAATAGAGACTTGTGAAGTAAAGACAAATGCAACTGAGAGCTAATAAAGCCCTATCTGTTAAACTCAGCATCCTGTGAGCTGATATTGGGCTTTTAGCACTCACCATTCTGCAAACCACTGGAAAAAAATGGTAATGGGTAAAACCCAAGAAGATGTGATAAAGTCTTCCTATTTCGCTGAAAAGCCACACGTCATTTGCATGAACACTTCAGCAAATAATTGCCGAAAAATCAGCTGTCAATCAGCTGCTGCTTCTATACGACAAGTTGACTGGAGGAAAAAAAAAAAAAAGTTATTTTCAAAATTAAGAATTGTGTTGATGTATAGAAGCCATTGATCAGTACGTGGGCCAACGCAGAAGTGACGCAAATTACAAGGTACTGAATTAAGAGTCAAAACCCAAAAAGTTTTAGGTAAATGAAGAAGTATTCTTTATTGATGGGAAAGCAACCCAGTAAAGGGGTTCACAGCCTTAAAGAACAAAAAAAAGCAATTCACCAGACAAAAACTCCATGCTGAATGGAAACCTACTGAACACAATTGACAAGATCCAACTTCTTTGCTGGCATCTGGGCCTTTTCCTATTAGTATCACAACTTCACAGTTTCCAGTGCAAACCAGTGCAAGTCAAGTTGCTCCACAATCAAGCCATGCGTGAAAGCTCTCCCCATGCAGGATTACAGTGAGGGAATTTATCATGACAGTAGCCTTAAATTGTTTCAGAGCAATAACATAGATAAGATATGGTGTTTGGCTTCTAAGTGTCCAGTTTTGTTCACCACCAACTCTTCCACACCCCCTGCCTAAGACACAAGCCTGTGAACACTGAAATACATTAATAATTCTACCCATGTTGGTATTCCCATGGCCTGCTCTAGGCCAGGGTATGCATGTACTGAATCACAAGCAAAACTCACGTTTTACACTTGCTAGACATCTGGACATAACTTGAGATTCTCAAAAGGAATGATGTGATGAACACTCTGGTCTTTCTCTGCCTCTCAAAACTGAAAAGGCTCGTGAGCACCCATGCACTAGATGACAATGTTCTCAGAAGATTAAAAAACAGATCCTTTTACCCATCCCAAGCCAAGCATGCCTTTTATTGGGGCAGATGAGAAAACAGAGTGAAACTAGGCCTGGACAACAAATATCACGGATGTAAGATACAACTCTACCATTAAAGAATGCCCCATTTTTCAATCAACAGCAGAACTGCCTAAAAATAATAGTAATTTAAACTCAATCAGAAAATTGAGGTATTTTTCATTAAAACTGATTTTTCAACCAGCTCTAACAAAAAGGAAGTAGAGGAAGAATGAAAATAAAAGGCATGAAAATGTAATATTAAAAGTACTCCATGTTTTGTGGCTCTTACTACAGTAATAGCACCTCCCTGCCCCATCCACAATTTTCTTTGCAAGATCAAAACCAGACTGACCCAGCACCTCGCTCCGTATAATTTAGCCTTCCACCGAGAAACATAAATAATACTCTCAGTCTCCCTCATACAGTCTACTATTTATCAGCTACAAACATCTTTACTCTGAGATAAAGTAGGTTTCCAGCTGTCTAGATCAGGGGATAACTTACAGCAGCATTTCAAAAACATGTTTGCCCAACTGGGGAGAATTCAGAGCAAAAAGGGAAGTCCTGCAGGACATGCTGTCCTCTGATAGTCAAACCTCTGTGCTGTTACATGAAGAACGAGGAGGAGGAGTGAGGAAAAGGAAATGTACACATATCACAACTTTGTACTTATACAACACTTTCTCTCCACAGTCCTCTACAGAGAAACAAGGCATGAATCTTCACCAACCCCATCTACCAGGGATGAAACTGAGGCACAAGAGAGGGGGAATTTCCCCGAGATTGAAAGAGTACTGGAGGGAAAGCAAAACTCATGCTAAAAATTTTTACTGGCTCTGAGGATTACGCTAGTACTACCACCTTGTTTTTTTTCCAACAGAAGAGTCCTACCACATAATTGCTTCTCCAACACAGCAATGGACATTGAACTTGGAGTTCAGGGAAGAAGGAGGAGGGGGGCAGAGAAGGGGAAACAAGCAGAGTTTCAAATCTTTGGTGTGTATTTATAATGTTGTAGAGAAACTGCATTTCAGGATGGAATGATTATTGATTTCTTAATGGATTACTGCTGCACAAATTTACACTCCCCCCCAAAAACATCAATCTTAGGATAATAATTATAAACCTATCACAGTGTATAGAGCATTCTGACTGAGTAGAAACGTATCACTATCTGCCGGGAAATGGCCAGTTTTCTATTTCTCCCACTCCAACCACATTACAGCATGGCAAGGAGCTACTAAAAAATACATGCTATTATAAAACAAAGTTTGTAATAGCCACAGGACATACCTCTAGTCAACTTTCATTAAACGGACTCTTTTAAACTGCTGCCTTTAAGACAATGCTTGATCCATTAGTGAACAATTAGTTATTAGAATCCTTTTACATTATTTTTATCATAGTAATGAAGCAGCCCCAGCATAGAGTGAGACTCCTTAATGGGCAACATACATTCACAAACCCACACACCCTCACTTTTTCTGCTTACCAGCCTACAGTCAAATGTTTCTGTAGCTAAGTAATTTTTTAGCGAAGGCATCCATAGAACAGCTTTGCTACAAGCAGCATCACATTGCAAAAATGACTGAATTACCACAAGGACTTCCCTTGACTTCAAGAAGCGCCAGACCAAATCACTGGAAACGGGGCACTATGGCAATTTAAAAATCATTCTAAAACAAAAACCTCAATATCCCAAAGTTTGTGCAAGGTGCAGGAATGTGGAAGATTCAAGTCTGGCTCTGCTCAGCGGTTCCCACCCATAACACCACCTATCTTCTGCCCACTGTTTAACTAGAGACATTATATGAGGTTATAGTCCAACATGAGCTAAAAGCGACCTGCAAAAGGGCTGGTTGTGAAGCCAGCACCTCTCAGCTGTTGGCCCCACCTCTCTGCAAGAGACCACCCTTTGCACTGGGGCAGAGGCAGCAGAAAAGCCAATCTGCTGCCTCCTTGACCAACACAATTTACAGATCTGTTAGCTCCAGGTATTAGCACGGTTCAGCATACCTTTGACTCTGCAGAAACATCAGCACCAGGACACCCTACTTAGACACCACCCTCTCACTGTGTGAGACCGTGCAGTAAACTGGATCAGTGAATCGATCCAAGCTAAAAATATCCCATTTTGTTGTTTGGTTTTTCTTTTTTAGAAAAACTGCTGGCATTGCCACAGAGAACAAGGCACATTGAACTCTACTTTGAACGCTTGCCTTAGGAACAGTCATCTCTGCTAGAAGGGCATGTGGGGCACTTGCCAGTCATAACATCTTTAAAGAGTCCTAACTAATGACAGCCCACACATCCACTGCAGGTTAAAACCTGGCACACAACAGATTTTCAAGCTCCTGCAGCACTGTTTGACTGCAGTTTGCTCTGGAGCAGAGTTGCAGTTACACCCTGCTCAACACCAGTCCCACTGTACCCAGTGCTGAGCCTCGCCGTAAGCAGCACTTAACAGAATAGCTTGTAGAAGCCAAGTGCTAGAATTTAAATGGAAAGATGACATATAACTTGATTGTAACCTGGCTGTTCCCTTCCATGCCTAAAACAATTTCATATACAAATGCAGCCAGTTGATGTTCCCCCAGACTAAGGTTGTCATTACCTACAACTTGCCCCCATGAAAAGGGTCTGCTCCAAAAGCACGTGGAACTACATGAAGAACCTTCCACGAAGTGCAGTGGGCTTTGGATAGGGCCTAAATTACGCCTGAGGAAGCTCTCCAGCTACACAGCACAGGATCAGCACTCTAACTCTCATTTTCCAAGAGCCTACAATTCAATTAGTGCAGCAACTTCCCTTTCTCATAAACTGTCATTCCTCCCCTAGTCCAGGAACTAGTCATAGCTGCTGTGGGACAGCAAGAGCATCCCCAAAAAAACCTCATCTACTCAAAAGGTGGTTAACAAAAGAAGAAAACAGCCAAAGAAAGCAGCATTCTCCAAGGTACACAGGCCACATAAAATAAAAGCAAAAGGCCCAAAGCGCAACACTTGCCATCAGCTTCAATTAGCAGCAAAGTGGGGTTTGGGAAAACAAGGGCCTCTTCAGAGCTGCTATAGGGCAAAGATGAAATCCCAGAATTAAAAACAAAATCCCCACATGCATATTAATATTCAGAGGCAATTACCTTTCAGCTTAAAGTCAGCCAACATGCATCTTACTACAGCAGCTCTTAAAGCAATCTTGTTTACAATTGGAAATGGATTACATTATCTCAGCTCCACCTATCCTCATAATGCAGAGCAAACTGTCAAACATAAAATTACAAAATGGTTATTGTAAGGTATCCCCTTCAGCATAAGAATTAATTTGACCTATTTTATTACTAAATTATTACTCCCACACAAATTTTCTATCATAGATATCTATCAGCGCTGACATTTATATTCCAGAGAGGCGCTCTCAGATGCATATTTTCTTCTTCTCCATCTCAAAGGTGTATTGAGCAGATTTGATGTAAACAGCCTCCTGCCAAGCTAGTTAAAATCTTTAAACTTTATACATACAATTAGACTGTGACAATAACCATTTGCTGGGGAAAAAAAAAAAAGAAAAAGAGAAAGAGATCTACACAGAGTTTCAGAATCTGAAACAAAATGCTTCACAAGTTAAAGAAATGATTAATCTAAATTTAAGGAGGACCTACAGATATTTTTACTATGGCTCCGGCAGGTAGTTCTGATTGTCACCAAGAGACACGATTTGACACAATGGCCCTGATTAAGAATGTGCTTAAGTCCTATTAAAGCCAATGGAAGTTAATCATCTGTTTAAGAGCTTTGCTAAATCAGGACCAGAACAGGAGACATTTCCAAAAAATCTGGGCCTAAATTGAACACACACTAATTAGCTGCACACACCAATTACATGATTATGGATGAAACACAGTTGTTTAGCATTTACAACAGCACACTTTGTGTGGAATCACTTAGAAATAAGGTCTAATTATCATTCCGTAACAGGTCCCACAATGCATTATAACCCCCATATACCATGTTAATTTGAGTTGAAGGAATAGCTTAAAGAGAAGAAAAAGAAAAAAAAAAAAAAAAAAGAAGAAAAAAAGAAAAAATCCTTCCAGTAATATTTGTCCAGATTCTCAAGTGGATCAAGATCTGACCCTTCTGGAACTTCACTGTGTTCACAGTAAGAACATCTGAGCACTCCAGCTCAGCTCTGTTTTCTTATTGCTACATTTTGCTTACAGAAAATATTCACTCTTGCATTTCAAAATGTAACATTTGTACTCTATGCCGCCTAATGACTTAAGCCCTGCACTCAGGAAACAAATTGACACAGATTTGCATATCCAGGATTACAGATATCAGAAAATTATTTCTAGCAAATTACTGTGCGTACAAACCAGGAGTTGCTGAAAGTGTAATTGTGAATGATCTCAACCATCTGAACTACTCGACATTAGCCAGGATTGCCAAGCCTCACTTTTATGTCCCTTAGACCGATATTTACTGTTTTTTTCTTAGCAGCAAGACTTTCAGATAAGTGACCTCAAAAGTCTCCACTTTCATTAAATTAAGAAAAAAAGACATTCCCAACCCCAGAGACTGCTGAAAAGCCATGCTTCAGTGCAAAACACGGCTCAGAAATGAGAAGGTAATTGAGAATTACATTTATTAAACAAACACACACACAAAAATTTCATGGCATGTAAGGCAATCTTGCGATTTAAAACTTGACTCATGATTGTGAAAGTTTGGAGTTGGCATGCCAACTTGGTGAGCCATCTGCTCACCAACAATTTATAAACGAGACTGCTGCCAAAGCCACCCGATTACTCAGTTCTAATATTAGTGATGTAACTAAAACCTTACAAGCGTGTTTTTCTCCCCATGAACCAGGAAGCACAAGAAAAAAATCCTCACAGAGGAAAAGTTAAAAATAAAATAGGTAAAATGTATTTATGCTCAATATTCCCTTCAAGGCTGATTAGTAGGAGCATTCAAGATTAATTCAATGCTTCAGTTCTGTAATTCCCTCTAAACCAAGTCAGAAGGAAAAAAATCAGTAGTGATTACAAATGATGAGACAAGGTGAATCATATATTCTGTATCCAATACCCATTTCTTTGTTAATGATTCAAACGGTACTTTGTTAAAATAAAACACACTACGCTAAAAAAGCCCAACACCTCATAAGAGCATTTAATATATTTTGACAACAGATTAAAAAAAAAAAAAAAAATCAAGAAATTGTGCATACACGCTAGCAGGTACAACTGCTAATTTTACTAGTGATGCTAGAACCAGGCAATTTGGGATAAAAACACTATCCTATTTAAACAATTCCTTTCTTATTAAAATTCCAGATTTCATATAGCAGTGAAAAACTGCTGGAAATTAACCTACAGTAAATAATCCTTGGGGCAAAAGATACTGTAATGAAACTGCATGGAAAATTACTCACTCAATCATTTTTAAAACGTTGAGTCACAATTCAGTTTTGTTGGCCTGAAACTCCAGATCTATCTCCATGGCAAGTCAGTAGCAAATCCCAAAGCACAGTCAGTATTCCCAGAGCTCAGACATGTGGATGTGCTGCTACAGTAGTAAACCCAGGAGCCTGCAATGTCTTACACTAGCACTTCCACGTAGCACCTCTTCCCACTGAAGTAAAGAAACAGTTTAACCACTGGCTTCAATGTGAGCAGAATTAGGACATTCTGGAGTGCTCTATAGGGGACACTAATAAGACTGAAAACACAGGCAATCCTGGTGGTATTAATTAGAGGACAATGACAGCGATAAACATCCCACTTCATTTCAGAACACCTTGCTCTATCACTGCCAAAAGAAGGAGCTTTTAAATCTGCATTTTGAAATTAAATGCATCATCATTACACAATTACTGTTCTAATTAGCCTCCTCAACAACAGATCGGCTTTATTTATGATTAATTTTAGTTAATGAGTTAGTTGTAGTTTTATCTGACAGATAATGGGAGAGAATTAATAATTGCTTAATCCACACAAAATTCTGTTGTTCACATAGTGCACAAAATTTTGACAAATTATTCTGAACCCTAGCCAACAACCACCAGCACATTTTCACTATCTGAAAGCAGCCAAAGCTCAGCAAATGTTACCATATTACATTACAGTAGATTAAACTGTTTATATATATAGTTAGAATTATTATTATAAACTACAGTCATAATTATAAATTGAAATTTCGTCGCCAGCACATAAGGAAGCATTCCCCCTTCCAAAACACCTGGCCAGAGCAATTAATTCAGGTCATCTCTTTGATGGTCTACCAAAATCTATTCCATTCACAGTCACACAAGAAAATGATGCTGAGACCCAAGCTGGAGAAGAAACTGTCGTGTCCCCATGTCAGGCATCCCATATCTCTCATACCTTTGTCCATACCTCTCCAATGAGCTCTAGCCTGCCTCTGAAGCCAATTCAGCATCACAGTTCTAGTTTTTTAACTAGGCATTGGTTTTAAATGGTTTTAAACCATCACCTTCAGTTGCCACATTGCCACCTTCTCTCAAAAACACTTTCCCCTTCCCAAACGCTGGGCTGGTTTTGCCTCCACCCAGACCTGAGTACTGACCTCACAACAGGAGACACGTCAGGAATTCCTCAAAGGGACTCTCACACACCACTAGTCTCATAAGGGCGTTTGGATGCCACAGCAAAGGCGAGGAAAACATGACAAGCTGGGGCACCGAATGACATTCACGTGTTTGAGAAAACAGAACAGATGATAGCGATCAGCATAAGCAAAGCAGAACCGATATCCTAGTGCAATTCTCTTCTTCTAGCACAGTAGTCTGTTGCTGGAGTGCTGTCTATCAGATGCAACATAAAACTTAAGGATCTCCCCGTATACAGTCACTAAGGAACCTTGGATAATTATACTGCAATTATCATTCATGTTTCTACAATGAAAACACTATTTTTACTCTTTTCCCAAGGCACTGTACTTTGCTGTTCTAGGCTGTTAAAAAACAAACAAACAAACAAACAACCAGGGTTCCACTGCAGGAATGGCAGCAGCTGGGACACAGATAAAGCATCCTGACATGAAGATGAGCAAGTACTTCACAGAGCGTCATTATAGATTATTTCCTGGAATGCACTGCAGTTTGCTTTGGTTTTGAATACATATGTGATATATATTTACTAGAGCAAAATTCTCACTATTATCGATTTTTCTATAAATATTTAATGGTTACCAGTCAGAAGCTAAATTTAAGTAACAATAGCGCTAATGACATTAAATAAATGAAGCACTTTAAAAGTGTGAGAAAAAAGCAAATACCTCTCTACAGCATTTTAGCACAAGAGCAGTAAGACAGCAACCTGCAACCATGTTACGTGCTGATAGCCTGAGTCATGTCTGGTCTCACAGTCCAACCAGCGAGGTGATTTTGCACAAACATCTAACAAAAAAGTAAGTTCTCCGAGCAGCAGATTTAGCAGAGACTGGCTTCCAACAACTTTTTCCCATGCATCTGACGTTTGAAAAGGGTAGCGCTTAATAGCTTTTCCTTCAGCAGAGGCACAATTCACATACCTCTCCTCTTTCTGGCTTCCTAATTTCATGAGACCTGCATGATACTAGTATTTTTCAAGCCTGTACATCTCTATTGTATGTGACCGAAACTCTCTATAAGTGCCTTCAATTTGTATTTACACACATCGCACATGTACAGGCTTGTCATAAACCAGGGCTGGACACATTTTCATATTTTTTTCTCCAGCTGCCAACCTTCTCTACTTGGTATTAGCTAATCTGGGGGCAGCTGACTGGTGATAGCATTTATACTCTGAGAACACTCTGGTTTGGGATTCACATATAAGTGCATAGGATTTTAGAGAAATAAAGAAATTGTGCAACTGATAGAATACAAATTTAAAAGAACACAAGAATCAACTCACAGAGCTCTCACAGCCTGCTAATGTCATATACTACTTGACCCTTAGATACACAACTAGCACATTACTCTTCCGAACTCTTGAGTTACCTATAATCTGACATTTTGAAGTCACATACACAAATGATGAAGCTGACTGCCTCCCACCTATAGGAGCTGAATTCATACACTAATTTCTCTAATTTTTCTCCACCTCTTCAGCCTATAATTTTATTCACCCATTTGTATCTCTTCAACTGGCATCCTTTGTGAAGCTCTTAAAGATTTATTGTTGAAAAAGCATGATATAACAAGGAGATATTATTACATTACACTCTAGAAGAATAGATTATTCAAAGGATAATACCTAACAGTGATGGAGAGAGGCCTGTGTATTTAAGCTAGAGGAAATTTTCAAACAGGGGGCTCAGTAAAGCTGATACACTTGATTGTTCCACACAGCTGCATGGAGATGTATTAAACTCATTGGGGAACCACCTGTGCTGGTTACAGGGTGAAAACAACTGCTAAAGTTGACTCAATTTTGGGAGATAAAACCATAAAACTGTTACACACATGTATGTCTAGGACATGCCTACATCTGAAAGAGGATGAGGATTAAGGCATGGTGTGACTTTAAGGCCCAATAGGTGTATTCTAAAATACTAAACTCTGCACGGGTACCAGATCATTGCAGGCTCTCCAGAGATGCAGGGGGAGGAGCCCCTCATCACGATACTACACATGCGATACAAAGGCTGTACCTAGGAACAGAAAATTAAAAGCAGTAGGAAAAACTGCTAATTAAGAAGATTTGTTCCCCTTCAGGGGCCATTATCTGGACAAGGCAAAACAGATGCTGCAGGATATCAATTTCTCAAGAAATAAGATTAAAAACCACCAAAACCAAACCCCGTTTTCTTCTTTTGCCTGAGCCTTCTCCCCCTATTACAGACTTGGCTGCTAACCAAAACAAGGTCTTCAATCTACTGCAACTCTTTCCTGGAAACTTTTAAACCATCCATGACTTAAAGAGAATAGCTACTCTTCCTCAAATGAATAGACCTCATATCTCTTCTGTGTAAAGACTTGCTGTTTTCATACAGAAAGAGGCAACTTCTTTCACTTTCAAAAGAAGGGAATTCACACCATCCTGTTTGCTGCTCTCTGGGCAGAAGTGAGTGTTCTAATTCATGCTACTGGAGTCTAAAGGATGCACAGATATATGTAACAAAAAATGTCTCAGTTTGTGTTTTATGGCTAGGCCATTATGTAAGAGAGCACATTTCCTTGCAGAGGGAATCATAAAATGTCCGAAGGCTGGGCTGGGGACTAGGAGAGTAGCTGTGAATTCTTGTATGACTGCACACACACACATTCCCAAATCAAAGAGTAATTATGAGAAAAATTAACATGGATTTGGGCATATCACAGGCTTCTCCAGCCACCTTTCTGGGCCACTCACCAACATAACTTTCATAGACTAAGGGAACACTTGTCCCTTGAGAAAAACCAGGACAACACCACTGTCTCCTGATGGAATTAGGGGTTTTTGGAGGTTGAGGGGAATGCAAGGCAAGCATGACTAATAAGAGAGAGGCTGGAGAAGTCTCCAGCCTACTGTTGAAGGTCACAGCATCATTATCTTTAGAACAACACTTGTTTTGTGCAAGTGGAGGAACAGAGGGGATAAACAAGAAAATATCCCACATCAGAAACTCAAGGTTTGTCACATATGTGGTTTAACTGCAAATGGAGCACCTCTATTATAATCCCTGCCCAGATCTTCCATTAGCTGGAGATGAAACACGGACTGTCTTACCTCCTCACGTAAGAGGAAACTTCACAAGAAAAAAGGTGATAGACAGGACAGGCAGACAAGGTGAATGGATTTTTCTGTGCTTCAGTATGTCCTACCTTCTTTGGAAACTCCTCCAGACTTCCACCCCCCAGGACAAAGGACCTGACACCAACAGCACCAAGATGTAGCTGGGTCTTCTATCCCTATCACTGCATGAAGCTTCGGGGTAGACAGCGGAGCTGAGTCCTCAGAAGGCCTTCTCCAGCCCAGCGATAGGGCAAGGACTTCAATACTCCCACTAATCTTCCCTTTCTTGATCCCCTACTGCAGTGACTACACCTGTGCCCAGAACAGCCCCACAGGTGGTTCCCATATCTCGGCAGAAAGAGTGGGTGAAAATAAAGTCTTTGCAGCTTCTCCAGGTAGTATGAAATATGGTGGGGAGAGGGGAGGTAAGTCTGGAGTGAATCAGATTCCTTGGCTCATGACTTGCGTAAAGCCCACAGCCTGCTTAGAAGAGGGGCTCCTGCCTACGTAGTGAGACAATGCACTTAAACTCTGCTGTCTTTTTCATTCACCACCAGCTGGCAGCTGCAGTTATTCACACCCTCTACACCAGGGCTGGGAGTGCAGTTTGGCCCTAGGACTGACCTCCAACCGCCTACAGGTGTTCCCCCATTCCTGAGGGGGCACAGGGATCCCACCAGCAATCTTAGCTTCACTGCAGGAGAGGCCAGGAGCCCCGTGACTTCTGGACAGGCCGAATGCAGAGCAACGGTGAGCTAAAAGAGCGGGTATAATGCGCAGGGAGCCCACCACCTCTGTGATGCTATGCTATGGGAATAAACCCCAAAATTGGAAAGTAAAAATAAGAGGTGCGGAGAAAGCAAAAGTCAGTTTAAGGAAAAAAAAAAAAAAAAAGAGGTTTAATTCATGGATGTTTACATGACCTATCAGCACAGAAATGGGGGGGGAATCAATCAACCCCACGCTTTTCCAGGAACGGTGTCTGCTATTTTATGGTACGCTCCAGTGTAACACCTGTAACACCGCTTGCAGGTGACCCTGCCAGCCAGGGCTGTGCTCACAGCAGGAGCTTCTGCCAACATCGCTCCGCCTGTGAGGGATTACAGTTCTTCAAAGCCACAGGCTGACACAGCAGTGCCAGCAGAAGCCGGTAATGTAGACCTGGCTCCGGATCAAGGGCACATTTTGCTGGGTAGTGTAAATAGGGGTTTGTCCACACAGATTTGGTAATGCTCAGCTGCATGGGAAGAGTTAAAATGCTGTGGTTGTTCTAAGGTAATCACAACATAACAGGGTGCTTTAGCACTATGTGGGACAGGAAATAAGCTACACTGGTATTAAGGTACTTCTGAATGTGTCTCATTGTGGGGCTGCAAAAATTAAATGTAAAACAACCCTGAAGTTGTTCTGTAGATATTGTAATAAAATTCCTACTTTTGTCAACGCCTAACATGTGTCATTCAAACCACCATCGTAAGTGATCTACAGCCTCTGTGATTCAGAGAAAAAGGCAAGAGAGGGAAAAAAAGCAGCACAAAAACATGAAGGGACTCCCCTATGATGACAAAAGTTGGGAGAAAACCTGGACCTCTGATCACCTAGCCCAGAGCCATACCCGTCAAGCCTCATCGCTTCTTGGTGATAATCACAGCTCTGCTTCCTTCTGTTTGGATGCAGCAGTCAGCCGCCTGGACTCCAAACAAGTGTTCACCGCTCTAGGCAAGGGACAACATGCCGTGGCACAGGCTCTGCACCCGGGCTGGCAACAGGTCTTGTTACACAGAGAGCAGTGGCACAGCCTTCTCTTGAAATTTTCTACAGAGCTGCTTCAAGGTGGATCCCCTGAGGAGTTTGATTCACTGGGATTATTGAGGAAAAAGCAGAAGAGGGCTATCCCTTTTCTCCCAGGTAGAACAGCATCGCTTCGTTAAGGTGCCCTCTTGGCACTGGAAAGAGGTCACGCACCACTCACCCTCAGTAATGCACAAAGATGACACAGGTAGCTGCATTTCCACCTGTAAAACCTAGTCTTGCAGACCAGCACTTAGCTGGAGGACCAGACAGAGCCTGTGGCCCACAGGAACGGGAAACAAGCCCTCGATCCAATTTCCCAGGGGAAAATACCCACTGATTTCAACAGGAATGGCACCTTCCCCTGGGTTCAGGGATGGGAAAGACAGAGCGCTCTCTAATGGGTATCTCATTTCCATTGCTATCAAAGTGCCACATTTCAAGGAAGATGAGGATTGCTCTTTTCGTTGACATGTCTGAAAAAGAACTGAAATTCCAGAAGCAAACACTGAAAACTTGCTGACTACCAAGCTAGCAAGATCACTAAGTGTTGTAACAGGGTGTGTACCAAGGAAAGTTAACCGAACCTGACACTCCAAGAGAATAACAGAAGCTCCCTAAGAAAGGTGTGTGCTGCAACAAAGCCCTGGCAGATGACCTCTCAAAAGACTTCCATCAGAATGAATAAAAACCTATTTAATGAGATTAACTGATCATTTCGCTCCACCCTCATTATAACACTCACCGAGAGAGAGGAATGTTTTTTCAGCCGAGTATCTGACTCCATAGGGAATGCCAGAGAGACTGTGACAGAAGATATTTAAAATACACAGGGGAACTCTCCGCCACTGGAGTGTGGTAGTAACTTAAACTAACTTAGTAAATAACTTAAACACCTACTTAAACACCTTAGATAACAACTTACTTAAACAAACAGCAAGTAGCCACTGAAACTAGTAGGTGTTCACACAGAGTTCATATCAGAGGAACTATTTAATGATTTTAAACATACCAGTGTGAAAAATCTACGCTGATGTGGATGAAGCTACAACAATCCAAGGTGCATCCCAGCAAGTATGTCACTTCCAAGTAACCCTTTTTTCTTTTCTTAAAAACATATATATATATATATATACAAACAGTGTACACTGCTCTGCAGAGCTTCAGTTTCTTAGGTGTGGACAAAAACCTAGGTTTCTGTTTAAAGCCTGATCATCACCTTTTTATTTATTATTTTTCCTCCTTAAACTTCAAGAAAACTAAACCCATTGGCTAAAACTTTGATGAGTATTATTCCCCCTGGAACTCTCAGGGAGTCTGAGGTTAAAAGACTGAGGCAAAGTCAGTGCTCCTGAAAGCGTCAAAGGAGCTCACTTCTTCCAGTTCCCTGCCACACTTTCTTGAGCTCATCCCTTACATCTAAGCTCATTTTGGCATAGTGCATCTTCACTGCCCTTCACCCTGTAAGACCACAGGTACGTCTGTATCGGGCATCATCGTGAAATTCCACAGCTGAGCTCTCTAAACATCAAAGTGTCAAGGTTGGGAAGTCAGACACAAAGGACTGGAGGACATCTCAAGGGACTGCCAAAAGTCCACCTTCCTGCACTGAGGCAGGATCAAAGATACCCAGACCAATAGATGTTGCCTACCCTACTCCTTAAAGGCTGCTGGGGAAAGAGATTCATCGGCATCTCGAGGTTATCCAGTCCAAGTTTTTCGCACCATATGCAGTGTTTCACACTTTCCAAGATATTTGGAAGAACTAGAGACCTGATTCCCTACTTCAGAGCACAGCAGTTTGGCTGCCAGAATTCTTCATGCCCCAGTGCACGTGTCAGGGGAGTGACTGCCTCAAAGCACTAATTCAGTCCTCCCAATGCAGCCCAGCCCAGCCAGCTTCAACCACCCTCCCTACAGAAAAGTCTCCTGCAGAGGCTCAGCCTCCGTTTCCTCATCCTACTGAAAAAACACATACTGAGCCAAAAAGAATCCCAGTGCAAGGTCCAGCCTCACGTGCCTGGGCAGCAGACTCTGGCGATGGCAAGACTTGCTTGCTGTGTATCTGAGGCACGAAGCAACCTCTAATTTCATGCAGTTTCATTCCAAAAGGCACGCTCCACAGTTACTTTATCCATACAGATGTGGTGCTGATACAGCTGTGGCACATGAAACTTTCTGCTCGAGGCAACACAACTGTGGCGAAACAGGATTTGCATGACAACTTAGAGCTGAAAAACTAAAGTAACCAAGAAAGATTTGGGGCTTTGAAGTTACCAAAAAAAAAAAAAAAAAAAAAAAAAAGAGGGTGCAACTGATGGTCCACCCCAGTCTTCTCTCATCACTGGGAATACAGTATCGGCTACATGATACTAAGACCTTGCCTAAGTTCTCTTTAAATACTGCTGCTGAAATCACTCACACTTAACCCTGTTGTCCCAATAGCTATCTTGTCAGACAGCACGATCATTCCCCACCATGGAGAAAATGCAATCACCTCGTTATTTTCAACGGAGTCAGCTCATAATGCTTATTTTCTTAATAAACTATTTCTCATAACTTAGTAACACTTTAAGCTACTATAAAAACATCTTGAAAGCACACCACAATTTTAATCAGTTTCAAACATCAGATGTTGGGTTTGATATTTATGATTGTTCTGACTGTTTCATTTAAGGGCTCCTTTTGTCTATGAAAGCAAAGATAAGAAAATTATCTGGGACACCCACTGTAAAGTCTCCAATCTAAGAGGAAGTTTTCTCTGTCACTGACTGTCAGATGCTAATAGCTGCTGTTACTATTTTCTGTATGATATCAGGCAAGCAGTCTTAGAGAAGTATCCTTCATCCTATACAAAGTAGTCATCAAGTCAACAAATTGAACAACTGTGCCCCTGCAGTTTCTAAAGGGCACATTCTTCTAAATCCATTTTAATCTACAGGCGGGAAAAAAAAATCTCTAATAACTATAGTAAGAACTCAGTGTGGTATTATGAGGAGGTGACTGGGAATTATTTCTTTTTAAAGCCTCTTTTATAAGGATTCCCCATCAGCCTTTAATTAGCGTACCGGTTCCTATTGGGAGGTTCCTGGTTACTTACAGCCCAGTTCAGCACTCACCGAAAGCAACAAGACAGACGCCCTTGAACTCCGTGGGGTCTATAGAGGGCTCAGAGCCACGCAGGGAACGCTCTAGTACCAACACGAAGTTAATTGAGCAGGCCTTTGATGCCCAGCTCTGGGTGTCAGCCTTTGGAAGAGTCTTCCTATGGAAGATCAGAAGAAAATCTGGATTTCCCGATTTGGGGCTATGTAAACATATCCTAGGTACTCGGCAGGTATAGCACTAATTTGTCTTGCTGTAGAGGAAAGTGAGATGATCTATCAACCTATTCAATTTGACTATTTACACATAGTTTAAATCTTTGCTTACATAGAACTACAATAAGGTACTTTAGAACAGAGCATCTGCCAAAATACATACAGTATTCTGCTAAAGGCAGATACATACCGTCAGGTATATGTAAGATCATTAGTTAGCTATGACAGGCGATTTACTGTGATTTATCTTTCAGGATCATCTCATTCACAAGGAAAATTGAGTGTCAACCCCATCCATAACCTATACATACCGTCTAAATACTTGAAAACGGTAATAGGTTAAAGGATGCTGTAGACAACTCTCCAACACAAGCCAAAATATTTAACCCAAAACCTTTTGGAAAAGAACCTGAAAACACCAGTAGCCCAGCCAGAACTCCTGCTAACACCGATTGCCAGGGGCTAACGAACACAGAAAACTCTTTACCTAGCACATAATTTTACTGTTGCTGGGAGAGCACAGCTCAGTCGTTTCGGTACAGATCCAAGAAATTTGCTTCTCATGGTTTTCTGTCTGAGCCAGACACAAATTAAGCCTAAATTAAGAGCTGTGGTTCAAAACGATTCAATGGAATGCAAGAACAAAGGTCAAAACTTAGATCTCTGGCCTGCAGGTGCACATCCTGAGCGTACAGCTAAATAAGGCCATCCACCTTCTCGGGATGATTGGCAACAAAACCAGGAGTGAAACATCTGGGGTCTGATCCATGTGCCACCTTACGTACCAGCTCCTCCATTAGCAAACCCTACCCAGCCAGAATGACATGCCCTGGGCTTCACTGTAATGGCAGGCCAACAGTAGATCAGTCTCCAATGGCTCCACTAGAAATTAAACCGTACTGAAACACTTACAATGAAGGATGATGGATTGATCCAACAGGAGCAACTAAATTCATACAAAATATTTCAAACAGACATTCCTCCTTACCATCTCCCCCTCGCCTAAAAAAATATATTTAAAAAAAAAAAGAGGTCACAGGCCTGTGGGTTACTGAACCTTTCCTATACCCTGCAGAACAGGTGGAAAGCTCTAAAGCACAGCCTGGCAATTTAGTCTACACATGCCAGATTCAAGATTTGGCCAAAAACCTTAAATGAACCAACGTAACAGCTGCCACAAAAGCCGACAACCTCTAATCAATACCTTCCATGCTTAAGAGAGAACAAACCACCTCTCTGCAAGACATTCTTACGCCTGCAAAGAGTAAATAAATTACAACAAATTTAAGAAGTTCAAGTTTCGCTTGGCTTAAGAACCTCAGGCAGAGCCCCTAATTTTTCAACAGCAGCACATGCTTAATGCAGAGCAGCAGTGATGAAAGCAGTTGAGACACCTGTGAGATACCACAAAACACATTTTAAAAAATAAGATATTCACCAAGGCTGCAGATACATGTGTGTTGCAAGAACTAATGAAGCTTAAAAACCACTGAAAATGTTAACACAATGAACAGGAAAATATTGAATGTGTTAAAGTATTTTTGCATGACTTCATTCTAGATCTTTTTATTCCCTAATTTGACTCTGGTTTTTAGTCTAGATTATAAAGAAGATTTAAAACAGGGAGCTTTTTTTCCCTTCCAATGAAGGCTTCCCATTAATAAAAAGGAAACAAAGAAAATGAAGAAAGTGAGTAGTAAAACTTTTACAACATAATAAAATATATCAGAATCCCAGTGCAGCAGGATTGGAATTGTCTAAAGATGCTGAATTATGATCGGTTGTCATATAAAGTTCAGTCCAGAGTATTAGCAATCATATTCTCTAGCAACATGTATATAATTGGGAGATCTTCATAATAACCCTCAGTTTTAAAGGCTCATAAAAACTGCGTTTTACTCGTAATTTGCAGGAGGAAGGAAGAATTCTTAAAGGAAAGTAACATCTTTCTCTCAGTAAGAAAGACTCTGAAGGCAATACACTGTGTATTTTAAAGCAGGCAACCCTAAAAGCTCTCTTCCTTTCACAGTTTTCAGTGGGGTTATTAGACAAACACTCAGTTTAAAAATATAAATATGTATCTATAGTACACACACTAGAAAGAAAATCAGTATCACATAGAGAGAAACCTTCTGAAGGTATACTGGAAGCAAAGCATGTTAAATTGTTTTTGAATACAAGTACAGAGTTACTTTAAGGTAAATATCTTGATGTAGCATTGTAACCAACACTAAAACGAGCTGTGGCACTCATGCACAGAGAAAAGAAAGGATGTTGGGTTTATGAAATGTGTGTAAAGAACATTTATCGACTTCCAAAATACAACATGAAAATAATTATAAAAATATTATCAGCACTTGACACTCTGGGTAGACTCCCAAATGTCTCTATGTTTTCTCAATTTCTCCGCTGACATTCTAAAACAAAATCCTTTCAGTTTGTTAGAGAGTCAACTACCGAGTGCCATAAACTTCCAATTATCCCAGCCACTTTTGGACTTGCCAAGGCAAAGCTGAAGTAATGAATAGGATGCTGAAGTTTCTGTATGGAATACTAAAATACAACCTGTCACCAAGCCCAGATATTTTAACTTTATACTTTTGCCAGAGTAAAGCCTTTTTGTAAATAAAATGTGTTTGTTTTCAAATAAAGCTACTTCAAGCTGTTTTGGGAAGCACAGTAAGTAATAATAATAATAACAACAACAACAATTTCCATTTGGATTTCAAAACCTGATGAAAAAAACCCAGCACATGTCAAGCCTAGTGTTTTCCTACCTGCAACAGGTAAGGACCAGCTCTCAAATGCCACCTTGGGATAGTTCAGACTAGTAATCCCGTTCATGTTTAGATGAGACACCAGCATGAACAAGAAAGGAAAAAAAAAACAACAAACCAAACCAAAAAGATCTACCCTGTCCTCCTCTTCTTTTATTAGCAGTGCCCACAGCAGTGGTTAAGACCCAGTAAGCAAGCTGAGGACCTGGAGGACCAGACTAACCCGAACCCGCTGCTAGAGAGAACCAGGTTTAAGAGGAGACTTACTGCTTGCCATGTGACTGGGGGAGGTATGCTGCCCATTGGGTGTGCTGGAGGTGAGGTCAATGGCCATGCCGGAGTGCTCCCTTTCGGGCGAAAGCTCATTGTCACCTGCTTTCACAAAACAAGTCCCCCGTAAGTTTCCATCCCCTTCATCAGCAGAGCAACACAACAGTTAAAAAAGTACGACTCGCTCGCTCCCTTTGCCCTTCCCTCCTTTACCAGTGGGGTCTTCCACAGCCTGCAAAAACTGAACTCTCAGTGGCCACAAGTAAACATTTGACTGATTTTAAGAGCCCCCCCAGACCTACTGTCACCAGTCTTCTACGCACACACCTGTGACAAACCTTGCCCCAGATGCTTTGTCTCAAGAGAAGTTAGGATTACTTTTCATTTGCAGACACCGAGAACCCAGGCTGGGCAGGAGAAGTCTGAAACAGTACTTCACCGTACGGACCTTCCCCCCTACAGCTCTGGGTTAACTGACAGTTAAACAAAGCACTTACACAAACCCTGACACAGAAAACAGGAGAAATGCATAGTGAAAGGGAAAAAAAGTTTTTGGCTGCAATTTGAATTTCTGAAGATGAACTCTCTCTCATTTGCAAAG
This sequence comes from Strix uralensis, assembly GCF_047716275.1. Taxonomy (NCBI): domain Eukaryota; kingdom Metazoa; phylum Chordata; class Aves; order Strigiformes; family Strigidae; genus Strix; species Strix uralensis. Next base: position 6,329,235 of record NC_133977.1, on the reverse strand, counting down.
TTCATTCATCCTCAGCAAATATTTAAACCCAGAGGTACTCACTCATGCACCCCTCCCCACGCATTTTTCAGTCATATACAAAGTTTGTGTTTAAATGCTATTAATTCAGTGTCATCTCAATGCAAAGTTCATACACAAGGAAGCTAAAGTTTCAGGTGTCTGCATTATAGAAAGGACAGTGGGAAAAGTAATTCAGAATAATCAAATGAAATGACTACTTACATGTTATATATCCATCAGCAGCCTCTGCTTCCATAGTCAAAGTGCAGTGCTGCAAGGCAGAAAAGTACACCCTCAAAGATGCCTGTCAGTATCAACCATTAAATGATTAAACTTACTTAAAGCCCTAAGTAGTTGCCCATTTTACTGCTGTTGCAACCATTGCCTAGAGAAACACACAAGTGTACTGTATGTGCTCATTTGCAAAGCACTGAACTCTTCCTGCAAATTATGTGAGTAGAGAAATTCAGCTGCCTCCTGGGCAGGCAGCACTGGGATCATCTTCGTCTGACTGAACCCCTGTCTCCCACTTGCATTTTTACCTGATCTGAGAGTTTTCTCCCTGACTTTCCGCTTGTTTTGTTCAAGCTGGGACGGTAATGATTTATCAATTACCAGCTCTCACAGCCAGAACAGACTTTGAGGAGATGGATACTATTAACAATTGCTCTTTTCACACGCACTCCAAGAGACTCCATCCTGATCTAAACAAAATAAAGCCCTCCCGTGTCTGTTCCCCTCTGAGAGTTACTACAACTCTTTGTCTCACACTACCGTACACGGACGCACACACCTGTACACGCACCTGTTCACTCTAACCCTTATTTATCTGCCACAGCATGGGGCCGAACATCACACTTAATACTCCCAGATCATGCATTTTGTGGTGTGAAGCAATCTTAAAGTTTCTGGAAGCACTTTGCTGACACAGAACAAGCTATTACTTTCCAGAAACCCAAGTAACTGTATAGAATGACACCCCCTAGCTATCATTTGATATATATTGAGGGAAGAAAAAAAAAAAAAAAGAGAGATCAATAATCATAACTATGTTCTTTTAAGTGGAAAAGTTAAGAATCTGACATGACCAGAGGAGAATTTTATTTCCTCTCTCCCTCCACGGCCTCTTTTTTGCCTTTAGTTTCAAAACTCTCACTGCACCAGGCAGCTAAATTATTCACAATGAGCCATTTCTGTATTGATCGCCAAGTATATTTAGCCCTGGCTCCTGGAATTTCTCCATTACTTACTGGAAAACAGGCAGCTTCACTTCTTGTCTCCAAAACCACTTCCCTCCCCCTCCCTTAACCCGCTTTCCTCCCCCCACCACCCCCCCCCCGCCGCCTTTCCCCCAATAAATAAATACTTTTCTCTGTGCTCTTCTTTGGTATAAAGCAGATCAAATTCCCAAGGCATTCAGCACATAACACTTAAATTTCAACCTGCCCAGCTGCTACCAAACTCTCTTCAATTACTGATTTTCACATGACTCTTAAAAAAAGAAATCTCAAAAAAAAAAGTTTTCAAAACAGGTAAGCCGCTTCCTCAAGCCCTTCAAAATTACCTTATCTTCCCCCTAGTCCAGGTAGGCAGGCACACACTGAGAAAAAGAAAGAAACATCAGAAGCAACAGGGAAAGATCATCCCAGCCAATGAAGTGGAAGGAAAGAGAGGGGAGGAAGGGAGGAGGAAGAGAAAGAAAGACAAAAAGAAACACAGAAACATCCATAACCGAAATTAAAACACGGTTTGATTTTTATTTTTTATTTCTTCAACAGGGGGGGAGGAGGAGGAAGAGGAGGGGGGGAAGAAAAAAGTTTGGTCACCATTTTTAGGCTGGTGATGGCAAATCCCAGCTGCTAAGCCTCTCTCTACACAACGAATGGGGAGAGAGAGAGTTTTGCCCGGGCTGAAGACACAGCAAGATGGGGAAAGTTAAAAAATAATTTTTAGAAGAAAGGGGGAGAGAGAGGGAGAAGGCGGGGGGGGGGGGGGGGGGGGGAAGAGGGAAAGGGGAGAGAAACCCGCCCCCGGCACTTACAGGTGGGGCATGCGGAGCCGGGGAGCCGGGCAGCCCCGGGGATGAGCCGGCGGGGAAACTCGCTCAGGAATGGCACATACTTTGAAGGAAGATGAAGAACAAAAAAAAAAAAAGAGAGGGAGAGGGAGGGAGGGAGGTCAGCCGGTGCTACAGCAATGCGATTAACCAGCGGGGAGAGAGAGAGAGAGAGGAGAGAGAGGAAAACTTGATCCACCGGTTCGTTACGAATCGGCACGAAAACGGGGGGAGAGGAGGGGATGTGGGGAAGGATGGGGTGAGGGGATGTGGGGAGGGATGGGGTGAGGTGGGGCCCGGCAGACGCACTCACACCCCGCGCAGGAAACCTAGGCCAACTTCCCCGGAGTGCCGCTCCGGCCCTGGGCGACACCGGGCTCCGAGCCTCATCCCTGCCGCTCCCCACCCATACCACAACCTGTCAAAGTCACGGTCCTGCTTCGTTTTTCATTTTATTTTATTTTCTCCCTTTCCCTTGCACACACACGCGCACCCCCCCGCTCGCCGCCGTCTTTCCCCCCCTCCCGCCGCCGCGTCAGGCCGCAGCCCCCCGGGGGCCCGCAGGTGGCGGCGGGCGCTGAGGGAAATGGCAGTTGGGGCCGGCGCTGACTAACGGACCGGGCGAGCCCCGCCGCCCCCCGCCACACGCACGCCCACCCCCGCCGCCCCTCTCCGCCCGCTTGGGATGGATTGGGGGGGGGGGGCGCTTTTTCTTTTTTTTTTTTTTTTGTGGGGCTAACAGCAACAAGTCATCGGAGCCCACCGCCGTGCGGGAGATGCAGCACAACCGCACTTTACTCGGGGTCCCCTCCGCACACCCCGCCGTCCCCCCGCCGCCTCGCACACCGGACGGAGCTGTCCTCCCCGCCAGGGAAAGAAAGACCGGGGTGAGGGGGGAGAAGGGGGGGAGAGGGAAGAAAAAAAAAAAAAAAAAGAAAGAAATAAAAAGAAGCCAGGCGCAGATTTACCTCAGCCGCGCAGGCAGTGAATCACTTCCATCACCCTTTTGTTTGTGTTTTTATTAGTGTCGGCTCTCTCTGCCTAGTGGAGGTGTGTTTGTGCACGGCAGTTGGCTATGGAAACTAAGGCAGTGGAGCTGTAGCTAAGGGTAATCCTGTTTTTACTTCCTCCATCTTCAGAGAGCAGGGTTAGCCTGGGACAGCTGGTCAAACCCCGAGAAACCGATCCGGCGGCGGCAGCCGCCCGCCCGCCCGCACTCCCTCACACTCACACACACACACACACACACACACACGGACACGGACACGCTCGCGCGCACACACACACACACGGACACGCGCGGCCGCCGGCGCCCCCGCGCGCGCAGCCCCGCGGGCGGGCGCGGGAGCGCGCGCGCGCGCTCTCGGGCCCCAACAACCGCCCCGCGGCGCCTTCTCCCGGGAGCGGTGAAGGGTGCGGGGGGGTGCGGGGGGAGGCGGTGGCGGGGAGCGGGGGGGCGCGGGGGGCGGGTGCCCGCGCCGGCAGGGCCGCTCAGCACGCTCGGCAATCGATTAGAGGACAAGTGCCGCCGCCGCCGTGTGCGCTCCGCGCCTCACGCGGACGGACACACGCGCGCGCGCGCGCGCCGCCCCCTCAGGGCACCGCCGCGTCCCCGTGTCCCCTTCCCCGCTCCGGGCACCGGGCTACCCCGTGTCCCCCCCTCCACACACCCACCCCCCCCCCCCCGCCCCCCCCGCTCCCGCTCCTTCTCTCCTCCCCTCAGGAGCGGCGACCGCTGGGCCGCCGCGGCCGCCGGGCGGGTGAAGTTGCCGGCGGAGTCATGATTCAGCACTTCTATTTTTAACCGCCGGGCGGCCGCGGGTGCGCAGCGCCCGCCGCCCCTCGCCGCGGCCCGTCCCGCCTGCGCTGGCGGTGCTCTAATTACCGCCGCGGTGGCAGCCCGGGGGGCAGCCGGATGACGGCGTAAAACCGGAGGGGAAGGGTTCAGAGCTGTCGTGCTTGTTATCTAATTGAACATTCAAAGTAAATATGAGGTAATTTCTTTCCTTTCTTGTAAGTGTTACGCTTAGAGAGAAAGCCCGGGTAAAATAAAAGCCTTGCCACACTATTTTCCCCCTCTCCTGAGAAGCCGGTGTGGTGGGAAAGGGGGAAAAGCCAGCACTATTCTTCTGAGGAAAACCCTTGCTCTGCTTCACAGCCGAGGCTGAAGCAACACCTCCGAGCGCCACAGTCCCACCTCAGGGCCCCGACCCAAACCCACGGCAGCCGGTGGGCGCGTCTGCAGCAGGGCAGCACCCCGTGTCTTCGGGGCCGAGCGCGAAGGCTTGACATGCTCTCTGACAGCAGCTTTCCCTTGCCTTCGACAGGTCTTCGGTCAGGTGCAACAGCATCATCCCTTTTTCTTCTTCGAGCATCTCTTCATCGAAGCTGAGCTGCTGGGTGCTGGTGACTGTGGCAATGCCATTATTAGGCACCAGAGTTAACGGTCCATTAAGAAGCCGTGGTTGTGTATGTCATGCATTATATACACAGATACTAAATTTAAATTTGCAAAGTTAAGCGCACACAAACACTAGGAAGCACCGGAATTCAGGCTGCCCACACACCCTTGAGGCTTTTCACCCAACAGAGCAGCCAACAGGAGTAGCAGGGAGTTATTATTTTCACTGGTACCAAAGGGGAATAACACACACATTTTGCCAGCGAGTTTCAAACGTGCACTGATGAGAGCACCTTCATCGCTACATACCCACGTTCTTCGTGTATGAAAAGCCTGCAAAGGCTCCAGGTACCTGTAAATTTTTTTGCTGTCAAGCAAAATCTTAACTACAGCCTTATCTCTTGCTCCAGCTACATGCGAGCGCAATACTGTGGTTAGGGACAGTAAAGTAAAACCCAGGTTTTATTAGCTCAGCCACTTCACATCAAATGACGTTCTGCTTTGTAGTGGCAGAGCCGCCCTATCCTGAGAGAGGGAGACAAACTCCACTTTTAAAAACATATTAAGTTATTCAGCCAGCCAAAGAAACTGAAGTTAATAGACAGCTCTCTCCCTCCCCAGCGCTACAAATTTTAGCCAATTAGTCATTGCGCCACCTCTGTGAAGTGGGTTAATTTAACTCTTCTCATTTTGCATAGGAAGGAGGCAGAAAGGTTAGGGGACTGGCCCAAGGCCACAAAGAGCACGCAGAGCTGAGCCTAGAAAGCAGACTTCTTGTTTCCCACGCCTACGTTTCAACAACTAGACTTGGCTTGCCTACATCAGAAAATAGACTGGCATAGCTATAGCTGTGTAATTATACCGTAACAGTTTATGCCGGAATAACTCTCCTCGTGGACATTCTCCTCCAGATGGAAAGTGGCTTCCCAAAAGCTGTCCAAATGAATTCACTCAACAGCCCACACTTTGGGTTTTGCCTTTTTCCCTGCCCCCCTCTTCATTTTGGGGGGTCAAAATTCCTGAGGTGCGGGCCTCGGTAGCATTTTGAAGCCTTTGATCACTTCCACAGACCATTGAAAAGCAGGGACAAATGCAAAACATGTCATTGAAATGCTACAAGTCTAGTTGTCAAGATTTTTATGGTGCTTTTCATCAAAAATGTTGAAAACTGAAAGCTTCCAGCTGGCTCTCTTTACAGGTAATAATTTAATAGCTAACAGCTTTTCTCCCAAAACTGCTGGAACCTGCTTGAACCATGGAAGCTGATGGGAAAAGCCAGACCCATCCTCTACAGTAATTATTTCTGATTTTTTTAATCCTGCAGCTTTCAAAGCCAAATGAATCTGTGAAAACAAGGAGGAGTGACCAAAGGAAAAGTAAGGGACAGGGAATAAAGCGAAAGGGTTTGCCTTTAAAAATCAGCTTGTTCACTCCAAGGACTGCAGAGATGAGCGCATCTTCACTACAGCAACATGGGGGTGAGTCACTGGTTTCAATGCAAAACGCAGCTCGGGGGCTGCAGCAAGAGCTCGGTGGTGACTTACATCCAGCACACACCTGTCCCCAAACGAGCCTCAGCAGAGCGGCTGGGATGAGCTTCAGGACCCAGCGATGGTTTGGGGATCAGGACACCTGGGTTCCCATCCAGCCACACTCAGAGGTCCTTCGCGTAATTTCAGCCAAGTCGTTGTTTCCCTGCGTTTCAGTTTTCCATTTCTGAAATGCGGGGAATAATGCCATGAGAGTTTTTCTTCTGCTGAGCAACACCCCAAGAGTGTTCTCAGCTTTGCCATGGTCTTGTGCCGCATTGTAGAGGTCACTTCAGTGCACCTCCGCAAGAGCCATTGCTGGAGCTCCTGTGGGGCTGGTGGGCAGCCCCTGCCCCTTCCATTTCCACTGGCAAGACCGAAGCAGCCTTCGCCTGCCACACAAGCCCCGCTGCCTGGGGATCACAGCCTGTGCTGACAGCCACTTACTCTTGAGACCCGCGTTGTCCTTCCGGGCATTCGCTCAGTCTCCCCGGGCCTGAGCTCTCCTGCCGTGTGCTGGAGACAGTAGAGCTCTCCCATCTCACAGGGACTCTGGGAGGAGAATTTAATTCCTCATCGCTTGTCAGTAATGTGCTTTGATAAGTCAGGGATGGCCTCAGCCTATTTTCAGCAAAATATTCAAACATTTAACCCACATATACATGTGTGTATGCACATGCATATGTGTGAGAATTATTACTCAAAACGACCATGATGCTTTCATGTAAATTCTGGCTTACATTGTCTAATCCTCCTTTTTTATATGCCTGTATAAGGTCAAGGTATTCCAGGAGTTCACTCCCAAAACACTTGTATTAGGTATTCACATAAATAGTAGCTCATCACAGCAAAAGCTCCAGCTTTATTTAGATTTATCTGACACACTGCTGCCTTGGACAGCTATGAACACCACAGAGCGGCAGACCCCTGCATCAGCTTTCTTGCCTTTAGACTGAACACTCTCTTTTCTCCCCACAGAAGGGGCACTTTGAAGACAACCTGGATCAAATCCCAACATACTTTGGGGAGGACAAATGTAGACCTTTCTTTACTTAGCTCTGTGTTGGGCAATCTAAAAACCATATAAGCACTAATCTATTCGTTATTCCATCTCCTCTTTACTACAATAAAGCACTGTTTTATGCTTATATGCATCAATAAAGAGACCTATAAAGAAAATAATGAACATCCTTTAATATCTTCAGAGTATACCCTATTAATTTTAAAAGGGACACAACATACTGTACCCCTTGTATTTCACCAAGATAAAAGCCTATAGATTAATTCCTATTAAAACAGTTGGTATTTTCAGGACATGCAGATGTAATTTATGGAGAGGCACAATACTCATAATAGCTCAAAGGCCACAGAAACTGTAGATCTGTGTCTGTTACTGTAGTTGTACAGGCATTCATTGTACAGAGAGCAGTTGAAAAGGCAGCGTATGTAATCTGAATACTAAATTTGTGAATAGTTTCTCACTTGGGCTGGTTAGGCTTTTCAAGAGCAGCGGATGCTTTGTGGGGGACTTTGTAAAACATTCTGCTAATATATCACACGGTTGCTGTATTTTCTTCTCTTATCGTTACTGTTAGAGCTTTATTCATGAAGACACAATATTTGATTCTTAAAAGGGCACCAGCTCCTGCTCTGTACTCTCCACCTGAATTCAGTGTGCTCCATGAGAGACAATTTTCACAACAAATACTTCTTCTTTCTTCTGTAAAGTGGACAACTTTAGGTATATATAACCCAAAAGTGTACAAGAAACAAAGATCCTTGTCCTCACCCCTGTGCATTCCAATTGCTATATCCAACTTACTTGGAAAATAGTATTATATTTTCTGGTTTATTATCAATAATAAAAGTGTACAGGCTTTCTCTTTTATTATGGAGATATAAATGTATATGGATATATCATTTGTGAGGAAGGGAAATTCTAAAGTGTCCTAACAAAATTTAATTATGATACAAGCTACTAACAGAGAAGCCTTCAGCCCGGGATCATTTTAATTCTTTGCTTGTACAGCACCTAGCACAATGAGGATTTATGCATGACCTAGCTTCTCACTTAGTACTTCAACAAAATTAAGAATTAACTCTTGCTTTGCTTATGGCTGGAAGTCACAGTACCAACAGAATGATATACATCCAGTAGGGAACAGTGAACAGCACAGACTTGTGAAGTTTGTTAGCAGCTGATACAAAAGCATGCTAGACCGATTTAAATTACTGGAGTTGCTGGAGGCATTTAGGCAGATAGATAGTTGTTACTTGAGCTGAAATTTGGCAAAATTATAGGTGTCAATCATGTTGAGTATTGCAAAGTGCCAGGAAACGTTCAGTGACAAGCGACCAGGCTCATGGCTTTGCAACATCTGAAAATTTGGTGGGAATGATGTTCCTCCATTTCTCTATGACAGGATTAATGTGAAGGCTGAACCTCAAAAGGCCAAAGGTCACCACTTGGGTTTGAAGGGGCTTCTACAATACAGAAGACTTCTACCGAATTAGGCTGCAAACATCATGGGAGCAGGTCTTGTAAGGCTTCTGACACTGACCTCTGGGTTCAGCCTGATACACTGCAGATGCATTCACAGTTCTCATCCTGGGTGAAATACAGACTAGACAAGGCCACCCTATGTATACATTTCTGAACACTACAGCTCTTTAATGCTTGGCAAAGAATTAAGGAATAAGGACATTTTCTCTTTGAATCCAACCTACCTATGAGTGCACAGCATGAGCCAGTGGCTTCCTGGGGGCCAGGAGCCACAGGGGTGTCCCAGGCCAGCATGGCAAGAATCTCACCAGCCAGGGTCCATCCCACAGCCTTGGCCTGGTTTAACCCCAGCTGGCAACTAAGCCCCACCCAGCCACTCGCTCACTCCCCCCACAGTGGGATGGGAAAGAGAATCAGAAGGGTAAAAGTGAGAAAACTCCTGGGTTGAGACAAAGACAGGTTAATAGGTAAAGCAAGAGCCGTGCACACAAGCAAAGCAAATCAAGGGATTCATTCACCCTTCCCACGGGCAGGCGGGTGCTCAGCCATCCCCAGGGCAGCCGGGCTCCGTCACGCGTAACGGTGACTTGGGAAGACAAACGCCATCACTCCAAACGTCCCCCCCTTCCCTCCTTCTTCCCCCAGCTGTATGTGCCGAGCATGACGCCACATGGTCTGGGATATCCCTGGGGTCGGTTGGGGTCAGCTGTCCCGGCTGTGTCCCCTCCCGACGTCCTGTGCACCCCCAGCCCCCTCGCTGGTGGGGTGGGGTGAGGAGCAGAAAAGGCCTTGGCTCTGTGGGAGCACTGCTCAGCAACAACTAAAATGTCCCTGTGTTATCAACACTGTTGCCAGCACAAACCCAAAACACAGCCTCATACCAGCTACTATGAAAAGAATTAACTCTATCCCAGCCAAAACCAGCACAAACCCTGAGCAAGGGAGTAGGGCAGGCCAGAGATGAAGGCCAGGTCTAACCAAGACCCTCCAGGCAGGTCTGCAGGGATGAGGCAGGTCAGACATTGTGCCAAGAAGTAAATCTGCAGGTCAGGATCAGCAAGGTCCAGGGCTAGGCAGGGGCACAACCATGGCCAAGCAAGAGACCAGCACTCCCCAAGCACAGCCCAAACAAAGAGCAAAGCACGGGCTGAGCTTAAACGGGCTCCTGGCCCAATGGCAGGAGTGTGGATGGAGGTCCCATCTGAGGCTGATCAGGGTCATTAAGGTCTGTTAGTGCCTTCGGGGTCCTCACACTGCCAACCCAGCTTCGACTCTGGACAGCTATGGGTAGGAGTTTTCAAACAATGAAACAAATCGCTGACCTTATCATAAAGTTAGGTAGTCTAATTGACTGTGCATGTTCTTGCTCAGCAGGAGTATTTAGGCATCTCACTCCTCCTTTGCTGAGGAGCGACGCTGTGCATGAGGGAAGTAACTGGCATGTTTTAAGCTCATGTCTCACCTTACCTTGCAGGAGCTTGCAGATCTCCCTGGTAAGCAGGCCGTTTCCCCTGATTCTACCTGGGTGGTTGCATGATTTCCCTCAGTGTCCCAGGGTCTTTCTTCAAAACATCTGAAGGATGTCCTGTTTATTCATTTCACTCCTCGCTTGACACATTTCCAAAAACAACACCACCCCTGTTCAGTGTGCATTGCTACAAAGAAGTCAGCATGGATTTACTGGCATGTACTTTACCCTCATTAGTCCTTGTCCCTCTTTCTTCACCATCCTTCCAGCATCATGCTGATGCTTGTAGGGAGCTGGGGAGAGGTGGTGGTGCTGGGTGGAAAACCAGTTGCTGTAGTTGTCAGGGTCTAAACAGCTAAAGCATCTTTCAGGCTGACAGCAGCTCCTGCAGGTGTGGGGCTCTGTAACATGACCTGAACCAGAGGGCAGGCACGGCTGTCCCAGGCCAGGGGAGCAGGGCAGGGGTTAGTGCCATCTGTGCTGCTCCATGCAACGTGTGGACTCAAGTGTGAAGTGCCACCACCACAGTGAGTGCTGGGGGTGAAAAGCTGCCGTCCGAACCAGTCTTTTGATCATTGCAGAAATGGTAAGTCATCAGAGTCTCATGAGTAATGAAGTCAGAATGTAAAATTGTCTTAGAAAACAAAAACACCAAGTTCTTCACCTCCAGAAGTGGCACAGCTGAGCCAAAGGCTGTCATCTCAGAGGTGAAGGACAGCCTGGGAACTAAGCTCGCTTTCCATGCCTTGCTTTGGAGGAGGATATACATTCCCTGCCCGCCCCCCCCCCCTCCCCATTTACAAGAGGTATTCTGATATAGGCACCTTGTTTAGCCTCCTGTTCGTCAGCTGCTTCTGGAGTTCATGGAGAGGACTGATGCATCCAGATTGCAACTCCAAGCACCAAAATTAGATTCCTGCTTGTAGTCACTCTCTAGAGGAGCATTTCTTTCTGTGGTGACTGCATAGGGAGGCTGGAGATACCAGCCAGCTAAATCAGGTACTTACAGTGGGTGCATATTCCTGTTCATATTTCCGTTCTTCACCTAGAAAGTAAACTTGATAGTATTTATTCTCCTCTGTTAACTGTGCTGAGAATCAGGAACACCTCAGCGAGAGGGGCAGGGACTTGGATACAGCTGCGATAGAGGCCGTGCGAATGTGCAAGAGAGAGCCATTTAAAAAACAGGGTGTTTGTATGCCTCTTTTGTGCCCATAACCAGTGTCATCATAGGAGTGTCCTGGGGTTTGATTGTGAAAATACAGTCACCTTAAATTAACTGGCCACATAATCAGTTTTAAAGTGAAGCCAGGTTAACTTTGATTAACCACAAGCAACAATTTAGATCGTAAAAATAAAACATTAGCATCTTTTTACGCTCCTCTCAGTGTTACATGAAACAATGTTTGACCACAGCCTTTTAAAGCTGCATGTTAATTTTTATTGCAAAGCATTCCTCTGTATTGCTCCAGCAGCAGAGCTGATGGAGTGCTCCACAGACTTTTTTTAGGATACTGATTCATTTAGTGGTAGAGGTTTTCTTCATTTTTCCAAGTTTTATTTATTATTCTTATTTTACTCCAGGAAAGGAATAACATTTCTCTACATCCAGACATTACCCACACATAACTGTGCAAGCAGAGAAAACATAACTTCATTCTTGTGGTTTGAAAATGCCTCCTTTTTCCTGTTTGTTTGTTTTTAAGAGGGAAGCGTTTCCATTTCTTAGGTCTCCTTTGGGGATTTAAATCAATGAAGACATCATTTGGTCTCTATATTAAAAAGACAATCTTTTATTCCCAGCTACTGCCAATACACTATCATTTTTTTCTGAGATCTGGAAGAACAAGTGTTAGTTTCGGTTTATTAGCAACATGAGGGAATCTTCTAATTAAGATTTTGGGTGGTGGAACGACATCTAAAGAAGATGTCATTTTATCAGTTATCTTTTCTTCACTGCACAGACCTGAGCTTATACCACTAATATCAATAGAAATTCTCCTACTGACTTCAGCTGAAAAGACCTCATCTAAAATCTACAAAAGTGGAAAAAAAAATTCAATTTTTACAGCATTATGAATGAGGACATAAATAGAAAAAACTGCAGATATTATCATCATCTTTTCCTTAAAAATCCTTCTCTGAATTGCTTTTGCCAGTTTATTGCATCAGTACACTGCTAAAGAGTGTTCTTCTCATAACAAAACTTTCCTCATTCAAAACACAGAATTTATTATGACGTCCTATAGAAGTACCAGGTCTCAGCTTACTCATTGCATTAGAAAGGCAAATGCTTTTCATAGTGGCTTGCTGCTGGTTAGGTTTTGTTGGGATGGTTTTTAATTCAACAAGGGTATAATTTTACATTCAACTCTGAAGTCTGGTTAAAAATAGCAATTGAAAACGATCCTTAAAATCTGAAGATGTTTTCCATGGAAATTGTATCCAAAGCAGCTAAAGGTCTTTAGCATTGACTTGATCCTAAAGTGATTTCCACAATATATTGAGTTGTCTTAATGGCTGACAGGAAAATCATGACCCTCCAGCGAGGTTATCCTAGATGGCTCATACAAGACCTTTGCACATTTGCACATATGACCCTTTGAAATAAAGTGTTGTCTGACTGTAGATGGTGGCTTCATCTTTTGTAAGACAAAAGAGCTCTGTTGAAAACCTTGACTTGTCATCGCCCTAAAATCAGACATACTGAAAGACGAAAAACTAAGACAACGACTTCTCTAAGAATTACTATCTGTGACTGCTCTTAAAGTAGACAGAGCTATGAAAAAAACAAAATGCCAAACTGTGGGGCTGACCTCACATTTCTCCGTGGGAATGTTTTTTTCCACGGCCTCCTTTAAGAGGTAGTTTCCTACTTTAGATAAGGGAAGCTCCATCAGCTGCTTCATAGAGCAAAACTGACACCCACTGGCCACCCCCAGTACTTGACACACTTTGAGCTGTTGAGCAATCCTGACTTCAGGGCAGAGCAGGAGAAAGGAGAGGTGATCACCCTTCTAGCTCATCTCAGTCCTTCTTCTTTACAGTCCATGACCTCAACTTTGTCAGTGGTAGCCCCAGAACCCTGCTGCCATGGAGTGGGATGATGCATGACGTAACACCCGGGCTCCCTTTTGCTCCTTAGGGAACCAGTCATATAAAGTCCTTTTACATGACAAATGGCAGGGCTCCTACCCCTTTCTATAGGAAGATAGAGCAGCTTTACTGACCATTTTTGCCTCGAAATTCAAGAAGACATGTCATTTGATCAATCTCGGGCTTGCTGTGCCCATGGTCCACCACACTTCCCTGCATCAGCTATTTGGAGGCAGCCATCCATGTGCTGGTTGCCACTCAGCCAGACTTACTCAATTCTGCTCCAGTGGAGGTCCGTATCTTCTGCATCCCACATTTCTCTGTGGGATCCTCGTTTCTCGTCACGCTGTCACCTCTGATCGCTGGAGCTTTATTATCAAGGCTCCCAAAGATAATGTTTCCTACCAGGTACTGTCGCCTGTGTGTTGTGTGAAGAAGTGTCCCCTTCTGCCTCCCTGTCACAGCACAGGCCAGAGTTACATTGGCATTTATACATTTATTTTTCAATCGCATTGCATGCTCATATCTAATTTGCTATCCACTTAGGCACTTCCAACATGATTGCCTTGTAAGTAGCTCCTTCCTACCAAATATCTTTGTTTTAGATTATATTTATCTCCTCATGGAGAACTTCAATCTTCCCTGAGATTCAATCTAATTCTCTTATTTCCTCCACATGTCGTATATCATCATGTGCTACCCTCTGGTAGTATTCCTTGCTCCTGTCTGGTATTTGAAACTCTTCTCCGGTCTCTTATATGTTACTGATTTCATAGAATACATTATATTCAACATGGAACATGTCACTTTGCTGAAAGGTACATTATTACATTTTATGTAACCAGCATGCCCTTTTATGCCTGCGTGATCAGTTTGCACTTTAGCTATTTTAAACATCCCGGTAGTACATTATTCAAAATCTAAAGCATGGTGTCTATAAAGCACTGTCCTGTTTCTTATCACAGTTTCCAGGCAGCGTAGAGTAACTTATGTTGTTAAACGGGGAAGAATGTTTTTTGACACGGAGCAGCTTCATCCACGCACACTGTCCCTGCCTGTGCCCCTGCCTGAGCTGGCTCAGCCTCAAGTGAAAAAGGAAACTGGGGTAAACTGTGCTCTCCCTTTCTGAACACTCATACATTCAGATCGTCTCACAAGGGTTTTCAAGAATAGGCAAGCCACTCTAGTATTTTAAATAATTATTTTTTAAGACCACCAACAGAAATGAATACTCTGACTTAATTTTACAGTTCTTTTAGCTTTTAACTTCTCCAAGTGAGCAAAGCATCACATTGCGTTGCTTTAGAGGAACCTGATGAAGTTACAAGATTATTTGATGATTTCAATAGCTGGTTAATTAATAAGTTGAAGGCAACATGTGACACACAGCCTCTCTAAGATGAACAGAGGCCACAGTGTTTCTCTGTATTTCCCTAACGCTATTTATATCCACTTCAGCCTCAACAAATTCCTCTCGCCCATAGCCTGACTTCACAACAGGCTGCATTGCAGGCTGCCGGGTCCTTAGGGGACACGAGCACAAATACCTCTGGCAGTGCCATCGGGGGAAGATATTAGGGCCGCTCATTGCCACATACCCAGCATCAATATTGCAAGGGAGGAAGATCCCACCTTGGCTTTCCAAGTCCAGGGTCCAAGTGCTTCGGCTTAGCCTGGTTGTTAGTCCAGCCCCAGCTCTGAAGCGTGAGCCTTTCACAGGTGTCAGTGGGGGACAAGCCATGGGTCTGGGTTAACAAGACAAAACTACTTGGCCCACGGCTGTACAATGTTATTTGTGAGCATGCAGAGATGCCCTGTCTGCCCAGGCATTTGGGAGCAGCGGGGAAAGAGCTGGAGGGAAAGTCCCATCCGAGCACAGACGTACCGGGAAGGGATGCCAGCTTCAGCACAGTTATTACAGAAGGCGCCAACCAGGAACCTGTCCCTCGCAGTACAAATATACTTTATTGCATCTCACTTTGGTTTCTAGTCTTGCCTGAATTACAGTTTCTCCCAAGCTACAGTGTGCAGCCTCGTGGCCAGAGGATGAGGAGTTTACTTGGAGAATATGGAGTCTGTTCGTCCCCAGATGTCACCACGTCCCAGAGGCAGTGGTGCTGGTAGGATGGTGGGGACACCCTGCTGCCTCACTGGGGGGACTGGGCTCCCTGAGCTCCCTCTGCAGAGAGGGGGGGTCATGCTGAACGCTGAACTGAAGCAGCAGATACCTCTCCCCTGCTTTCCTTCTGCAGTGATAACATTATTAAAATAATACTAAGCTGCCGTACACATGGCTGATGGCTACACATCATTTATTGATTTTTCTTGCTTAAAGCTTAGCCATGATCTCAGGCATGCAAAAATCCGTTACATCAGAATGATTTGTCAGTAAATTGCTTTTTATGTTAAAAAGTGGAGGAAAAAAGATGTTCAATAAAGAATCCTGAGATTTTCAGGCTATGCTTAGGTAATGGCGGGGTTATGAAAATACAGGTAAGTCCCCACCTTGATTCATGCCCACACAAATTATATGCTTTATCTGCGGGCTTTCGTTTGAATATTCTTTTCCATATTCAGACTAGATTTGTCTCTATATAGTGGGATTCCTGGGGGAGAGAATTGTTTATATAGACAAACCTCAGATTGTTTAGCTTTCAAATTTCATTTTTCAAAGCAATTTCTGAAAAATGACCCACCCCATCGCCCTCCTAAGTATTTGCTTTCTCAAGGTCTGCAAAGAGGGATAATTTGCTGCAGCTGTCAGTGTAGGGGCACAAGAAGGGGCTGTATATTTGCAGTGGCAAAGGACTCGGTTTGGTTGTGCAATTTTGTGGAAGTGTTTGAACACAGAGTCCCTGTGCTTTCCCATGCTATCAGGTCATCGTTCTGAAAGCCCAGTCCTGTTTGGGTGCAAGTTATAGCAGCATGTCTCTTCTGTGCAGTTTCCCAAGTCCATATTAATGTATGGTGTTGATGTACAACCCTGATCTTATTACTGTTTGACTTTTTAAAACTAGACATCACATCCACTCTACTGCATCCTGTTGAGACCTCTTCACTGTGCCATAAACTGTGAGGTTAGTATCTTACTATCTGTGTTTCCACCTTCTCATATCAATACCAAGCGATATATCTGCAGCCACGGACACAGTAGTCTTTCCTACATAGCAACAAATGATTCGAAGACACTTCTGAAATATGTGCAGGAGCCCTTTGTGAACTGACACCAACACATTTGAAAGTTTGGATGCTGAGAAATCCCTCAGAGACAGACAACATGGAGACCATTTGAAGTCATCTATGCATATATTTTGCTGTGATCATACACAGGTGGAAAAACTGCCTGGCAAGTCTGTGCTGCTGGGTAAAGACTACTCACATACCCCATGTTTATATGTGCTTATTTGTCAGCTGAGGGTTTCGTATGAAATGAGAAGAACTTCAAGACACTGAAACCCTGAAAAAAATGAAGGGCTAACAGCCTTCTGATTTGCCATACTTTCACTGAGATGTATCAAAATCTATACAGAGATCCAGACATCCAGTATAAACATGCAATCCAGACACTTTCTGTAAGTGATGTGAATTCAGGGAGGAAATCCCAAGAGCCAGTTTTAACAGTGTTTTGAGTGCAAACTTGTTTATAGACTCACAACCAGTATTTCCATGATTTTACCAGCTATGTTTCTGTTGTGAGACTGAGACTATTGCTCGGTTTTTACTTTGATAACTAAGAACTGCTGATGTGGTTGGGTTTTTTTCCTGGTCTTTCAGCCTTCCTCTCAGCTGCTTGAAAACATGCAGACTTTTTCCTTTCAATTTTCAGGTTTAGGTCTCAATCCAACAAAACACTTAAACTAATATCTTCATTTGAAGTTAGCCCTTTTTTTTTTTTTTTCATCAGGAGGATGAATTATATGAGCTCTACTGGTGTCCTTTCCAACCTAAATTACACACCCACACCCCCCCATTAATAGTCATAGTACTTAATATTTTCTGTAAGATTCTCTCATGGCCATTACAGATCAAAAAGACTCAAAGATGTTATAACCCACATATATAAGAAGCAAGGACAGAGAAAGAAAGGGCACTATAAGGTGCAGAAAGAGAGTTGGTTTCCAGTAGTCTAATAATTTTTTGCAGTATCATGGATATGATGTGGAGGTTTCTCATCCCATTTTTTTTGCCCTTCATGCATGTTTAAAATCCATAGCCAATTTCCAGCCTTTGACTCTTCTGGTTTGGGTTTTTTAACATTATTTGTAAAGGTATTTGAGAAATAAATACACTGATCAAAGGGTTTTCTGGAATTGTAGCTTGCTTTCTACCTTTCCATAAATAATGGCAATACACAGCCAAGGCGTAGTAAGCATGTGGCTGTAATATTTATTGCTTTCCTCTGGGGAGCCATTTATCTTACAACTACTACAGTTTAGTTTCGGAAACATGTCTGATTGTAACACTTGCAAATGCATATTTCGAAAGCTGGCTCTGATAATTTATGCACTCACGCTTCCAGATCACACGTTATTTTTAAAGCTTCCCTTTTCATGATGTTCCCCATTTTCACTAAAACAAAGGGGAAGAAAAAAAGCCCACCTGTGATATACCTAAAGGGAAACCCATGTAGATGAAGAATAAAATTTCCATCACGTTGCTCTCTATATCACATTAGTCCTGTTGGGCCACAACATACACCATGTATGCTAAGATCAAAAAAATAGGGGAAAGCTAGAATTTAGTACAAATTACTCTAAATTTGTCAAGATCATTAGTTCAGAGTAGGAGAAATAGAAAAAAAAAAAAAAAAAAAAAAAGCTGTGCAAGTTTACTGTACCTGCAGACTTGTCCCCTACAATTTACCTCAACAGATAGAAAAATGTGCAATTTGGTGGAATGTTTTCCATCAAAAACCCAAACTGTTGGGTTTTTTCCTCTATTTTCATTTCTGCCAGTCAAAGTTCAAAAATGTCCACCCTAAACTTAAGTTTTCTACTTTTGGAAACATATTTCTGAATTTGGGGTCTTCAGTTTTCTCAAGAAAAAAACAGCACCATGAATGGAAATTATTTCACTCTCAATTTTTTTAAGTTAAAATTTTCTGTTAAAAATCTTTTGATTAAAAAATTTCAGCTAGTTTTAATCTTGATTCTTGCTTTTTGACCATAGCTGCAGGCATGGCAAAAGACTGAAGAGAGGACAGAAACAAGAAGTCCCCGGCAAAAGTTCTGTGAAAGGAAAACATGTGAAGAATAAGTAAGGAATAATATTATTTGCCTTATTCTGATCAAGTTTCCAATATTCAGTGATTTCTTGCCACTATATTTAACAAATGAAATAAAAGCCAGAGTCACAAATATCAGGGTGTTCCACATAATTATTTTGCTGTGTATTTTACCCCACACGCAAACTGAAGTTCATGTTGCTGAGAGTGAGCAGTTCCTAACAAACAGCCCTTACACAAAAGGAACTGTAATATTTCTGGCCATTTTTATGATTGCCAGTAAGAAAACCAAAGTGATATATAATCTCCTACCCCTGCGTATACCTATTTGTTTTAGGGCACTATAAGCCAATTTTGTCATGGCAAAGGCCATATTATCATATTTTGTCTAATACCAGCTACTTTTCAGTGAGTGAATATACTTTATCGTTTACAGTAGTCTGGCTACCCAAAGCTAATGACAGATATTTTTAGGTGTGAATTTTTGAAGCACTGAGAGCAGATGATGAAACATTGCACCTCAGAGTTTGCCTTTGGAGTTGCACGCATTTGCAGGGAATCTCTTTGAACGTCCCTGCCAGAGCAAAACACGTGCTGCGTCTTTCCGCTAACTTAGCTTCTAGTGCTCTCCAGATCCACCTGTATAGGGTGTTATAAATCCCTTATCCCTGTCCTTCCCAAACTCTTCACCACCCTCATGAGTGTATCCTGATAAAATCCCTGTGCAAGAGGAAAGCAGGGTCACAAGTGCCTCTCTCAAAAACAGAATTAGGGAGCATGTGGGCTGCTTGCTGTCTTCTCCAGCCTGAAAACTTTGCCCGGTGAAAGGTTTTAGAGCAAGAAAGCAAGGGGTAATTTACAAAACAACCCCCAAAACTTTCCACTATACATAAACTTTTTTTTTTTTTTTTTCCTGTGGTAAAAGGCAGATGAGTTTGATGTTTATTATCAGTTTTTCCTGGTGTCATTGTGCAGAGTTAATGTAACTGCCATGCTATAGTAATATACATCTGCACTTTGAAATGCACTGGTGAATGTCAGTTAGGCAGTATTTATGCTTTTCATGGTGTCAGAGTAATTAACATCCCCTTCGTTTTAAGTATGCCATGAAACAATACATTAAAAGTCCCCGCAGAACATACCAGAAAGGGTTTAAACAGTAGAGAGAAAAATATAATCATAAAGATCAGGGCTGCATTTCAGCCCCTCACTTTGGGTATGGTAAAGTTTAAACCCAGGGCAAAATCCTACTAATGGGAATTAAGCAAGAGGTGCCTGGGCTACACGCTGGCACGGAGATGAGGGTGGAGGAGTGTCATTTGCTGAGGTTCTGGACTAGAGACACCTGCGCTGCTTGGATTCCCTTTTGTTCTCCATTTGTCCACCCTAAAGCCTCTTTCTCTCTTTTTTTTATTCATACAGCATTGAGTTTCATTAAATGTTTATGACCCTATTACAGGATACAGTTTTAGATTACTATAATAAAAGGGAGTTGATAAAACTTCATTATCTGTGGTGGCAGAGGAAGAATAAAATCTTACACCTTCAAGTTTGTCCATAACATTGGTTGTAATAACTTTTTTAAAAGCCAAAGCACACACACACACACAAAAAAAAACCCACCCTGAAAAGCCAAATTCAATGTTCCTGGATTCAATGTCACAGTGTCACTGTTGGAAATTAGTAAATCAAGCATATCAGGAGAACTTTACTAAAGCCACAATTTCTTTGTCACTGCATATATTATTTCAGGGCAACACCTTTTTGTTCCCTGTGTTATAGGGTGGGAAGTATATGATGGTTAAAGTACAGGAGTATCACCTCAGCAAGGACAAATTTATACCTGAGTCAGGGTGTGGAGCTCAGAAATTCCTGTGATCTTTTCCTTTAAAAA
This sequence comes from Strix uralensis, assembly GCF_047716275.1. Lineage (NCBI taxonomy): Eukaryota > Metazoa > Chordata > Aves > Strigiformes > Strigidae > Strix > Strix uralensis. The sequence continues at coordinate 6,309,064 of NC_133977.1, read as the reverse complement.
ATAAATTGCTGGTACTTTAATCATTTATCAGAAGGAAGAGAGTGTTTGTTTCAAAGGCGCAGAACGAGGGCTTTAAAATTAAACTCTGCTCATCTTTGGCTTTTGAGTGAATGCAGAAGTAATAAGGATTTTAAGATCTGCAGAGATGTTTTAATTCCTTTACATTCTGCAGGTAAAAAAACCCACCTCTTTTCCTCCCTCTTACTAGGTGTGCAAAAAGAGACATTTTGATAAAATCCAGTTCTCAGTTTTGAGTTTTATAAAATAAGAGAAAAATGTTACCAATGCAAAAATGCCTCTCTAACAGCCCCCGCAAAATACTCGCCTCTTCCCCTCCCACGGCATTTTAAGACTAATTGTATTTAGCGTATGGATTCGGCCGGGCCATGCAGAGGTGATGCTTAGTAACCTACTGCTGGGCTGAAACACAAGCAGCCCTGAGAGGTACCTCACGTCCCAGTGGTCTGGGGGAGCCCACGGAGAGGTCCAAGATGCACAGTCTGAAATGCCTGCGGGGTTTGGGCTCTGACACCCCTGAGAGGGGTTCAAGAGCTGCAGCCTCGAAGGGGCATGACCAAGGGTGGGCAGGGAGAAGGAAGGAATTGTGCAGCTGGGGTTTGGGAAAGGTTTCTGCAGGGGAACCTGCTGTCCAGGTTCCTGCAAGTCTGCCCAAGAATGGTCTCAGAGGAGCATATTGGATACAGCGTGAAAAACTGGTCTCAAAGGATCCTTCAGAAGCAGAGGGCTGGGCAAGCTACCTGAGCTGGGGGGCAACCAGCCTGACTGCAAAGGGTTGAAAAGAAACAGGAGGTAGTTCCCCAGGTGCCCTGCTCTAGCTACACCGCCCCAGCACTGCCCCCTCCAAGCCTGCATGTATTTCTGGTGCTTTCTCTGTTTCTCACCCTTTCTTCAAAAAAAGTTCCTCTGAATGGGAGAGCCACCGCCATTTGATGGCAGGGCAAGCTGCAGCCCCGTTGGCCAGCTGTGGGCTCCAGATGTGCTGGCAGAGAGCAGGCACCCACCTGGGTGTCTCTGCTCTCCTCACCTGCTCCCAGCCACAAAAACTGAGGGTGCTACTTGTTCTGACCCTCCATCAAACCTGGTTGAAACGCCTCCGGGGGCAGACAGAGGGTTGGGGGCCGTGGAGAGAGGGAAAAGGAGACACCACGTGGTTGGGGTGTCCCTTGGGCCCCAGCACTGCACTGCTGGCATCTCCCCGCAGGCAGAGGAAGGAAGCCCACCAACAAAAGACAAAGGCAGGTGTGCAGGGGGAAGGGTGAGGAGATGAGAGATATGGGGCAGGGTGAGGCCCTGGATGGGAAAAGCTGCATTTAAGGAGCCGTTTTCATATCTGAGACTGGCAGAAAGAGCACACAGCCCTTCCTTACTGATGGCCCGTGGACTGGTATGGCCTCTGCTTGGGAAGCCTTGGTCACATCTCCTCTCCAGTGTGCCAGCAGGGATGAGAGGACCTCTACCCAGTATTCAATGCTGGTTTGATTGCATTTGGACTAGCAGCAATCTGCATCACCAGGGGTGGGGAGAGCTGGTTCTCCCTTCACCCACCTGAAAACGCATCTTCAGTTTGTGGTCCTGGTCCTTGCTACCACTCCACTTTTGGGCTTTCGGCACTCACAAAGGTTCCACGCTCGGCCTTACGGCTGGAAGCACGAGGGCTAGAAACAGCTCTCATTTAAAACCCTCTTCATATATAAGCAGAAATGCTGTGAGATTTGGCAAAATCAGGAGCTTCTTGGCTGCTCCATTTTTTGTAGAAGTTAAAAGGGAAACGGAGCATTCCTGATCCTGAAAGACCCAATAACCAACTTCTTGTACTAAAAAAGCTCTGTTGCACACACGGAAAATGTGTAAAGTGTAAATGTGTAAAGTTTAGACACAGGATCATGGGTGTGTGCGCTAGAGCCAACAGCCCCGTATTGTAAAACTCAAGCACGTCCAGGCTTTGGCTCTCCAAACTGGCATGTGTGCAGACGTCCCACTGAGGCATCTGGTGCTAGAAATGCAGCAAGTCAGCAAACAAACTTTCATTCCTACCTGTGAAAAAGATCAGGAGGTGGAAGGAGGAGGTTGGGGGGAGAAGGGAGATGCTTAAATGGTCTTTGAGTAAGATCTGTTTTCTGAAAGTGGAAGCAACCATCTCATGGTTGCTTCTTGATGGTTGGAAGCAACCACCTCCTGCCCTATAAGAAACTAACCTCAGGTACACTTCGTACGTCAAAATAAAATTTTAGTTCAGTGTCTTGGATGGAAACTGCTTGACATGAAAGAGGCAGTTTCATATAGATGTCATTAGGATTCGGGGTTTCTGCCCACATGCAAGAGAGTGGAAAGCTGCTTTTAAGACGTTGTTGGAGCAGCCCCGTTTGTTACATCGGTTTGTGGGACGGACTATGCCTCTGAGGGTTTAACTAAGGTTTTAACTTGCTGTGGCTTGAGCCCTGGGGGAAAGAGGGGGTTCAGTGAGTATGTGCCAAAGCTCCTCAAAGGTAAAAATGAAGTTGGTGCCTATTAGTCAGAAACCACCACAAAGCTGCGGAGCCGCAGGATGCTGAAGCCCTGGGTGTGCTATTTAACACCTGCCAGCTTTCAGCACAACTGTATCCTATGAGGCTGTTTCCACTTGCATTTGTGGTTAGCAAAACCAAACCCCAAATCTTTAGCAATTAACACTTTTTCTCTAAGGTTTCTGCTGAAGTGGACTGTCATTGCACGTCTGAATCTCAGTGAGGAAAACCCAGGTTGAATGCTTGAACTGTATTTTTTTATGGAGGCTTTGGTTTCAGGAAAGGCAGATGTGGCTCAGCAATGGGGAGAAAGGGATCAGGGAGATGAAAAGACGGCAAAAGAAAAGGAGACCGCTGAGAGCACATGGCCTCTGCAGAGTAAAAATCTTTCTGGATACTCAAATTCCTTTGAAAATCCAAAGCCATTGGGATAAAGCAGCGAAGTGCCTGCTTTTTAGCTTCTTTTAAAATACCCTCCAGCCTGTGACCATTTAAACAAGGGTTAAAGAGGGGGATTAATTCACACCCCCCTAAAGCAGCCTGCTGCCTGAAGCCCTGCCTGCTCCATCCTGTTTCAGCTCCCGCAGCCCAGTTCGTAGGCACGCAAAGAGCTGTAGCCTGAGCTCTGGCCTTCGGCTCACCCTTGCTGCGGCAGGGCAGCCTGGAAATACGCTCACAGCTCCAGAGATGCGATTTCACTGCGCTCCTCCATGAATTTTTGCTGCCCTGAGAATGGGGTGGGTCTGCTCCCAAAGTCGGGGGGAAAACCTTACAGACCTCGACTTGCTGCCAGGTCCGGGTGAAGGGAGGAGAAGAAAGCAGGTAACAACTTTTTGGTGGGAGGAGGGGTGTGCTCTGCTCCCCTGCCCAGGGAATGGGAGGGCTGTTGAAGAGCTGCTTCTGCAAGAGCAGGTCCCTTCTGGCCCCTCTCCCTGCCCCCGAGCAATACACACTGTGTGGACATAAGGTCCTTAAAAAGCTTTGGAAACAGGAACAGTTTTAAACTTGAGTGTCCCGTGGGTATTCGTCTTTAACGAAAGAAACTAGAGGAATCAGCCATTTGGGAGCAGAAGCAAATATTTATGTATGAGCTGCATTTATTAAATTCCCTTTCATGGTTGACCTCTTTTTTTTTTTTTTTTTTTTTTTTTTTTTTACTTTTAAGGGGTAAACCAGCTTAAAAACAAACCCTCTTTGGATCAGCGTCTCAGGCCGCTCTAGACCAGGCGTCTCCAGTAATCCTGCTGTTTTAACTGCAAACACAGCTCATTGCAGACCTGCTCCCCACCAAACATCTCAAACTTCCTAAGCGGGAAGCCCTGGCTTTGCCTTCCTGTTAAGTCAACAGAATAAAATGGGAGGAGAGACGACACTACCCAGCAGTGTCAGCCTCAGAGCTGTGGGGCCGTTCAGGAACAGCATAGCCCTCCTCAGTCATTAGCATGTAGCAGAGGTGGGAAGGGAGAGGATGACTAACAACATGGGGGAAGAAAAGAAGAAAAAAAAAAATCTATGCACAGCATTCACAGCAGCTGAGTCTGTCCCCTTCTCCTCTCTGAAAATGGTAGGGCTCGGACGAGACACCTGCATGCTCGGGAAGAGGTGAAAGTAAATAAAACACATTAGTTAAGCAAAAAACCAAATGCAAGCTCACACAAATATAGGATTTTCAAGGACTGGTGTGTTGCAAGTGATGTGATGGTCTAAATTGAGTCTCTGGTGTGATTCTGTTCTGCCTGAATTAAACTGGCGCTTCCCCTTGGCTGCTGTGGGATACAGCGGTGCCGCAGGTCAGTGGGTACATGGCTGCTATCTATACATTATCAGTGTGAACAGTCATATATATTTGCATAAGGACTTCCAGCTGGAATGAACCATTGGGGAAAGGAAACCAAAACACTGGGTAAAAGCAGTGATGAACAGATTCAGATACTTTAGGCCTGCTTTGACTCCTGAGAGCAATTAATTGGTGGTCCCTAAGGAATTTTGATGGTGGCATCTAACCTTCATCAGCAGCACCTCGCTGACCGAGCAGGCTGGGGCTTGCGTACGCGTCCATGTGGGTGCCTATGGAACAACGTTTTGATGTGATCTGGGATTATCCCATGGGACTTCACACTATCCCATAACCATGGAGGTGACTCCAGTGCTATACTGGGAAAGCTTTTCCAGAAAGCCTCCCTGCTCTGCTTTTGTTATCCAGGCAGCCTGCGGGTGCTGTACCTAGACATGACACATGCGCACAAGAAATAAGTCCTGTAATATTCTTGCACAACTAACATGGTAAGTTAGACTGCATTCCTGTCTTTCAGTTGTCAGGAGAGTGTGGAAAGAAGATATTTATCGCATTAGCCCTGCATGATCAAGGAGAAGCCTGGCTGTTTAAGGATGCTTTATTAATGAATGCTAGAGGACATCTACCCCTCCTAACGTACAAGTGGCTTGTTACTGAAAAATGCAGGGAGATAAACAGCCAAGTCCTCTGTCTTCTGTGGCTGTTCAGTAGGTGTGTTACACTTGACATGGGTTATTTATGAGTCTCAGATAGTGCCCAAGGCTAAACCTACCATTGCCATTAAAAAATAAAAGCAGATGTAACTGACAGTGTTCTTCTGCTGCTGTTTTAATAACACGAATGTCTTTCACATGACTTAAAAGGCCCAATCCAAACTGTATCAAAGTCGAGGATAATTTTTCTATTGACTTCAAAGGGTTTGGGATCAGGCTTAATAATGCAGCTGGTACCTTGCCCCCCTCTCTCCCGCCCTCCTCCCCCTGCGCTTGCTCTGGCTGGAGGCATATCAATACCTCAGACAAAACCAGCGCTGTGTGTGCGACTGCTGCTGCTTACCTGCTCCATGCAAAATGTGTACTTAACCGCTGCTGGAGCACTCCCCCAGATCACCCCGTGCTTCCAGCAAGGTGCCGGAGCCCCACGGGGGGTGCTGATGGGAGAGCGGGGAGCCAGGGGCACCTTCTTCCCTGGTTGACTCTTTCTTAGCAGCGCATTGACAGCTCGTGTGAAGCTTAGAGAGGGTCAGCTGGCCCACCCTGGGTGTTGGAAACGTGTCCCTCTCCAAAATGTAAACGTGAAGGGGTGCTGCTATAAGGGAAACCCTTCCCAGGTCTTCACCTGCCTGCTTTTCTCCCTCTCCCTGAAATCTGCACGCACCTACTAAATTCAACCCACAAATAGTAGGGGAGAAAAACCCCACAACTCCAGTAAATCACACTTCGTGTTAAATAATGAGATGTATTTACATCCATGGCATTCCCTATGGCTCGTTCAATCCTGCTACAACTGGACAAAGGCCAGTCTTGTCATTAGAAGACATATAGCAACCCTATAGCCTTTGTATACCATCCTGTAGCAACCTTTTCCACTCCAGCAAAGGGAAGCAGAGCAGGCAGGGTTGGCAGGCAGTGTATGGTTCCATACCTTACCATCATGCTGCTCACACCCTCTTGTGCCAAGCACCTGAATTTTTACCAGCCAACCTTAATTTCCATAGCAAACCACAACGTGGAGGCCCTTGTGACCTCATGGCTCTGCGAGCTGGACAGTTAAGTCTTTTAATTAAAACTGAAGGAGCTGATGGCTCCAAGTGTCTCATAATGCCTGCTGGCAGCCTGGCTGTGGGAGGGAGCTCTGCTGTCCCCCCTGACCCACACAGCTCTTCAAAGGCTCGGGAAGGCGCCCAGAAACACCCTGGCTGGTGGGGACGGGGATGCTGCAAGAAGCCAGGCACACGATTAGCCTCACTGGAGACTGCAAAACCAATAACACCAGGTACACACGCAAATGCATGGCTGGAGTGGAGCCTTTTAAAACACAAAGTTAATGAAACTTCAGCTCCTGATGAGCTGTTAGTATTTTAACCCTCCTAACATGAAGGAAGGCGTAAGGGCACTGATATATGGAGAGTTGTCCCCAAACCAGAGGGGCTGAGGTGCTGGTGGTAAAATGCCCTGGTTGCAGTGAGTTTACTGGGGCGGGGAGCTGCAGCAGGGGCGACTCAAAGAGCATGGGGTACCCAATGGCGGTGGCTTCAACACAAAACTGCTTTTAAAATGAAATGACTGAAAGAGCTTCCCCCTCCCTCCCAGCGCGTGCTCGCTGCTTGCTGCCAACACATTGCAAGCGCTCTGGAAAATGCTGCTCACTTGCTCTGTGGTTGCTCATGACAGCTTGATTTGGATGAGAAGAGAGAATTAAAACAGTCTTCTGAAGAAGATGAACGACCTGCATCCAATGCTACCTTTTTTTCCTTTTTTTCTTTCTCATTTTTTCTTTCAAAGCAGTGCTGTCCTTCCAAAGGCCACGTCCTCAGGACACCAAAAGCACCAGTGCATTTTCAGGGAGGCAGTCGCTGCTCCTTAGCTCCCCTTTTATTGCACACACTGCACACAGGCAACACGACACCAAAATAAATTTACCTATGACTTCTACCAGCTCCAGACCCTGTGGGCACATCACCCCCTTACGAACGCCTCCGTGCAGAAAGGATAAATTTGCCCTCCAGCAAGCGATGCCAGCAGCACCGCGCTCGGGTGAACCGCACCAGATTTATCCCGCTGCGCGGGATAGATCCTGCCGTGCTGGATTGATCCCGCCATGCCAGGTACCAGTCCAGGGACGGGTTAAACCAAGCCCTCCCTCAAAACAGGAGAGCGCCTTGCTCCCGAGAACGAAACTCCTGCAGCACACACAGACACTCATTTTAATGACTATACTTTGTTGTAATGTTACCAGATATTTTAAAGAGCATATCACTCTAGCAGAAGCCACTGCCATCTGTGCTTCCCCAATTAGGAATGCAAGCAAATATGTATTTTACAGTAACATCAATAAAATGTAATGCGCAAGTGATGTATCTTTGGTTTTGTTTTTTTTTTAAAGACACAAATTAGGGAACCAGTCAGTCTTGAAACTGCGGAATTCCCTCGCAGAAAGAATGGGGGTTTTGTAACCAAAAGAACAATCCAGGCAGGGCCTCTGTCGCAAGGATTTTAGTTTTCAAAGCAGAATAAATGGGCTTTAATATCTTTTTTTTTAAATGTATCATCACTTTGAGAACATATCCTACACTTTTTTTTAAAAAACCCCAAAACCCTGCTTGCCAGGCTATTCATTAGTGAGCATCCCATACGATATGCCTGAAACCTGCCTCCTGTCAGAAGACAGGTGTTGAATGTTTTCAAAAATCTTGGCTCTTTTTTTTTCCACTGCTGGCTCAGATCGGTCACCCGCACTGTAAATCAGCAATTCAGGGAGGAAAATGCTTTCTTTTCCCCATTACTTGCAACAAGGAGATCTGGGTGCTCTGCAAATATTTTTGGTTATTTCCAGAAGGTCCTTTCCCTAACGGAACTGGGCCATTGCCCTCCCCATTACCCCACAGTACCCAGCTCCCTGGGAAAAGAAATAAAAGCTTTCAGAGGGCAGGGGAAGAAAATACCAGGGGAGAAAAAACACATTGCAGAGGAATAGAGAGGGTGGAGATCCCTGGTGCAGGGCTGGAGAGCCCAGCTCCTCAGGGGACGAGGGGTGAGGCCGGGTACCGCGGGGGGGATGCTGGGTACCCCAGGGTGTTGCCAGGTAGCACGGGGGGATGCTGGGTACTGCAAGGTCTCTCGCTGGTGATGCTTATCAGGCTGCAAAGTTGCACAGCAAGGGCTCACTGCAGGCTGGGGAGGTGTTTGAAGTCAGAGGGGAGCCGTTAGAAACCTCCAGCCTGCTGAAACAGCGCTCTGCACTGCGGTCACTTGCCTCTTTCTGCCTTTCTTCTTCTTTTTTTTTTTTTTTTTTTTCCATCCAACTGTGTCTTAAACTGTTTCTCTAGAGCATGCGGTCCCCAAAGGGGAGGGGGGACCAACCCAAACAAAGTAAAAAAGCAGCATATTGTCTGCGACTGCCAGCAAGGCATCCCCTCCCTATCTCATGCTTAATGTGATAATGAATCTTCCCGTAGGAGCTTTTGTGGTTTAGGGCTTACTGAATAATAATGTAACACAGAATACATGCAAAGCCACATTTCTCTCTCTCCTCCTCTTTTTTTTTTTTCTTTCCAAAATACACATCTGATCAAAAGCCAGGCTGCAATTAAAACGTAGCATAGTTTGAGGTTTTGGTTTTGGTTGTTTTTCTTTCTTTTTAATGCCACTAGATGGTATTTCATCAGCAAACGAAATCTAAGACAGCGTAAATATTTTCTCCACAATGGCAATGATAAAGGTTATACTTTGTAACTCTGCTTTGTGCTTTAGCACTTAGCCCTTTTAAAAATATTTTAAGTTTAGCATGCAAATAACTAAGAATTGTGCTTTGTGACAAAGGGAGACAAGCACAGAACTTGCTTTGCTCTGTGCAAGTTTCCCATTTCAGCATTCCCTGACCCCATCTGTAACTGTGTTGCATTCACGTGTGCGTCTCCTCCACCAGCTTAACCACGAATAACTTCTGTCTGACAAAGATCTCGGAGCATCCCTGCGTGATGCTGCGGAGACCCAGAAACGATGTCCCTTTTAACAGCGGGGAAAGCCGTCAAACTGCTGCCATCTTTGCCCAGGTTTTTCACCAACTTTATGCCAGAGAGAAGAAGAGAATCAAGTCTTTCGATGGCCTCTTCTCCTCCCTATGCTGTAACTTGCTCTCTGTGTGTATATTAATGTACTTGAGAGACTCCTTGATGTGCCTGGAGGCTTCACACCACCTATAGGAGCAGATATTGGGTAATAAACCCCAACTAATCAAAGTGAGGGGAACATGAATAAGAGTGGGATGTGAGGACCTCACCATGGAGTAGATGGTGTCAGTCATGGCATTTGAGAAAATACTTGCAGGACCAGAGCATTAATTCTGTTCTCAGTCTCTTCTTGTGTAAATCCAAGTATAAAACATTAAGCTCCATATTGATGTGCAGAGATCCCTTCTTCAGTCCATCGGTGAAGAGGGACATTCTCAGGAGGAGCTTCTCTATTTTTATCAGCTTGAAAATTTTCAAACAGGAAAGGAAAACAGGTCACCAAATCTTCCCTCTCCATTACCTTCCTTTACACTAATAGTTATGGTCTTCCTTGTAGGATACAGATGCAGTATCTTACTTGAAACCCTGATGGGAGTCACTCATATGCACAATTAAAATTAATTACATATCTGTAGAAATGTCCCTGAGCCTTGCTAATAAAGAAATAATTCAATTTGATGGTCATCCTCATTTCTATCTTAACCACAGCATGTAAGATTGGAAATACATGTGTTTCATTTCAGTTAATTACTCTGGGCACGCACACAAATACACGTGCTCCACAATTAATTACTCAGAGCTCAGTGAACTTTGCAGGCACTCCAACCACATTCATCAAAGACCTTTTCTCCCCAGTTTGGCCCTTGATTTCCCTGTGTCTCTCTGGAAGCCTATTCCAGGGAGAGGTGGGCACAGGGTTTTTTGGTGCTCCGGGAGCCACAGCCAAGCAATGTGTGGCTGGCAAGGAGGTTAGGTGAGGGAAAGCGCTTGCCTTCCCTCCTCACAGCCACCTCTGATCTCAGACAAAGACAAAATACTGGGCGAGAGGGAGCTTGGGTCTGGCCAAGTGCAGCTGCTCTTATCTCCTTGGGTAAGAGAAGAAAGTCTTGGCACCAGTGAGCCGCTTGAATCAAAGTCTCTTAAGTTCCTCCAGAAAACGTTTTGCGTGGGAGCCAGCCCAGAGGAGCTCCAGCCCTAGAGAAATGCCTGTGCCGCCTCTCTGGGCTGCCCTCTGCTCCTGCCCTCCAGAAACAACCCCATTTAGCCAGGACAGTTTTATATAGGTTGAGAATGACATTTACATAGTTTCCTTTGGCTATTTCTCTGTCGTGTGCAGCCTGCCAGATCTCCTGGGGAGAGCTGCCTCCCACCCTGGGCTTGCTCCATGCAGGACAGAGCAAGCAGGAGGTGCCACCTGCAGCAAAGATGAACTAGGAAAGGCATTAAAGAAAAACTTTCTAGCGGCAGGGGGACACAGGCATGGGAGTAGATGAATTGCCCAGGGAGGCTGTGGTGTCTTTGTTATTAGTGTTTTCTAAGGTTGAAGAAACTTCTCAGGGGCAACCTAAGCAGCATCTGCAAGTCTCAGGACAGACGCAGTCATCTTAGGAGTCTCTTCTGGCCAAGCTTCCTGCAATTTCCAGCACCCTCGTACCTCACAGGGACTTGGATACCCCCCTGCAGGACCAATAACCAATACAAGAATTTCCGACCCATTCAGGAATTTATTTTACATGCTGATGAAATTTGAGTTGCAATTAAGTCCCGTTCATCAGGACTTTACAATATCTGTGATGGAAATTCGGCAGATCCCATTCAGAAGACGCTAGCTGCTGCATTATGTTTATTTTGAATTTAGAGGCTTGTGCTTAGCGACAGGTTGCCAGTGTCCATCTGTAGCTTGTTTTTTGTTTTCATCCATGCTGCACATTTGTGTGACAAGACGTGGGCATGTTCAGCGTGGAACAAACCTGCTTGTTTTTCACCTCCAGTCTACCCACAGGGAAGGCTTGGCAGATCCCAAGCCTGGCAGCTTTTTCCCCAAAGGCACCTTTAGAAGCTCAGCAATCCCATCCACTGCCCCAGGCATGCCAGGGTCAGGCAGGAACAGGCTCTGTCCAGTGCAGGAGGCCTCTTCTGGCCAGGAGCAGAAAATCCCCTAAGCCCTGATGCTCTAAAAGAGTTGGGATGGCTTCTTCCTAGTATTTCAGCTATAAAAGACATTAGTCCTACACTTCTCATAACCTCACCAATGGAGCAGAGGATAACTTCACCACTGTTATTTAACAGCTGGATCCACAGGCCAGGGACATCTGGACATCAGAACCAATCAGTCTCCCCCAAGCTTGCAAAACCTTAACCAGGGCTTTACACCCCACATGCATCCTCATCCCAGCACCCATTCAGCAGGCAAAGCATCTGCCAATCCTCACAGGGCTTTTCGCTTTGACTCTGGTACCCTCCCTGCAGGCCTGAAGCTGGCCATGTATTATTTATCTTGGTCAGTTAATTAAGCTCCCAATTTTTTTTTTCCCCTACTAAGGCCTTTCCTAGCATTTAGGAGAAGCATTTAAATGTGCTAGTGGCCCATCCCCGAGCGCCCCCAGCTATTTAAACTTCAGGCTGCCACAAGCAGCTCACAGGAGAGAGGATGGGGAGACCAGGCTGCCTTTTGTAGGAGATTTGGGGATTATCATAGCTCTCTGAGCAAATTCAGAAGTACACATGCACACAATTAACCAACGAGTATGTTTCAGTAACAGAAGAGCCTCCTTTTGCCATTAGTTGAAAGAAAAAAAAGTTGATGATTTTTAAAGCAACTTCTTTAAGGGAGGAAGGGAAATGATGCATGTTATGCAATTGCAATGACAAATAAGGATGAAGTTCTGCCTGGTCTCAAAAATAAGCAAGAGGTAAAACGGTGCTGATATCCCTCCTAAATCACTGAAAGCAAGCTAGCTAATGCACAGTACATCTTGCAAAAGCCTGAATTTTGGTTTTCCTTTTTCTGCTCTCTCTCCTGCAGAGAGGAGCTCCCTGTTAGGGTGCTGGGGGAAAAAGCCCCCAGGAGGAAATCGCACACATGAACCCAGGGCTGGCTGCATGCTGCCACACCCCAGCCCTAACACAGGGCAGAGACTTCACCGTTCCTCACTAAAAGCTGTGCCTGAACCGCCCTTCTGCGGGTGCCAACCATCGTGCAAGGCACGCGCTGCAGTCAGATGGCAACGTAGGAGATCCAGAAGTTGTGCCAAGGCTCTGGCTGGGGCGGGGGAAAGAGAAAAGAAAAGAAAAGAAAATAGTCACCCACACAGAGCAGCCTTTCTTTGCAGGCTCGCCGGCGATGGAAAGCTCATTGATGTGCCCTGAAAGAGCACCTGAGAATCCCAAAAATGGCAAAGAGAGGAGCCAAGCAGGCGGTTGCACAGGTTCTCTTTCTGCAACATGCACTTTTTCAGAAAACCTTAAAAGAAGCAGCAGTCTCTCTCCCTGAGCACAGAAGCCAAGACTTTTGAGGCTCTTCTCTTACTAGATTTAAATCTTCACAATAATTCAGCTAAGGGAAAACAAAGAAAACCTCAATGGCAGCAGACTCGTGTGCAAGACTTTGGCAAAGCCCTTTCAGGCAGCACAGCTGGAGGAGGTTGCAGCCTGCACTCCCCGGGAAGGCGGCAGGAGGAGAGCAGGGGAAGCAGCCAACACACGAGGTGGGTTCGGCGGGATGAGACCAAACGTTAGAGGAAGCCTGGCCCACGTGCACAAACGCTACAGGTCCACTATTGTCAGAAGAAGTCCCCTGGGAAATAGACACCTGAGCAGGAATAGGTGAAAAGAAAAACTGTTGATTATTGTTACAAGCTTTCCCTCCCCTGCATGGTCAATACAGGAGTTGACGGCCTGCTCCTGTTGCAGGAACTATGTGCAAGCTCTGCTAGGACAACAACTGGCAAAGCCCATGTCTATCCTTAGCTCTGCCCTAAGCTGTCATGTAACTTGGAGCAATTCCCTTCCTCCCCATGTAACCCTGCTTAAGCCGTAAGATCTTCAAGGCAGAGACCTTTTGTGTGTATAGCACCTGGGGGAACAAGGTCAGGGGGATATCATCTCAGGTATGATATTTTCCATCATCATCATAATAATAATGCCTGGCTGTCACCCACCCTGCGTTCAGTCACAGGCTCTGACAGTTTGGCCAGAAATCCAATTTATTTGTTGATGTCCTCATAGCTCCTGCCTTTATCACAGAGAGCTGCTCCCTTTGATCTACACACAGTGGGAGACTCCAGCAATTTCAGAGGCTCCAGGCAAACTCCTTGGAAGGGCAATCAGCCCAGTATGGGACTGGAGAAGATTTATGACCTTGTTAGTACAAGTGAGGCTTTTCTACCCAGACTATGACTGGGCTGAGACCGGGCTCTGCAAGTGCTCTGCTTCAGAAAGCTGGGCACACAGGTCAGCTTATCTCTTTACAAGCAAGCAGGTAAGACAAAAAAGCCAAACTAGAACAAACAAGGAATATTATTGTCTTTGTTTATGCTCTGCTCACTCCTGGAGGAACAAGTTAGGACTCAGGCCACATTGTAAGAAACACACTCCATGGTGCTGCAGGCAGCAGCCACCAGCTACACCCAGGACTGGGCTTACAAAACCATCTCAGGCACAGAGGGCCAGCTGGAGAACAGACCTCCAAATTCCCCGAAGGGCAAATACAACAGAACTGACTGAGCAGCTTCACAGACACACACAACGAAAAGCTCAAACTCCTCCCTCCTTCACTCAGGGCACTCCTAAGTGGGGTGTAAGGGACTTTCAAACCAAAAATACTCCTCCCTTAACAAGCTCCAGACCTCAGGCTGTAGCTGATGGTAATTGAAAGCTGTTAATGTGACTGCTTCCAGCTGTGGCCAAATCCCAAAGATGCTCCGTCGCCAGACTCTGTCAGTACCCCAAGTGACTTCATAGTTTTTCAAAGGCAAATGTGTAGCTCTCATGGTTATGGAAAACCCTGGTTCAGAGACACTTAATGGGCTCAAAAACACAGAAAGAAAATAAACAGATCAATGAAAAATCCTGGTTTGGGGTGCTTTTCTTTAAAACCACTGACTTAGTTTCTGCAGGATTTAGCTCATAATTTTTGAATACAGGGGAAAAGCCAAATACTGAGAGTTCTGGAATCCAAACGGGGCAAGATGTTGGCAGCACCCCTCAACCTCAGGTGCTTCACCAGTCCTGTGTCCCTTCTTGTGCCCCCTGAGCTCCTTCGAGCTATGGCCGTGCTGCGGGGCTGCAGTCATTGCTCCCACTGCAGGAACAGGAATAGCCAGTGGGACTCGAGTATGCTTGCTGTTCATGACCTGTATTAACTAGAGGATTTTCTTTTGAGGGTTTGTGCCTTTTTTTGTTTCTCAATAATGATGAGGGAGATACAAATATGTTGGGTGTTCTTGTAATGGTCTGTTTTGTTTTGTCCCTGTTCTGTTCAATGTGTTAGCATTGCTTGTGTTTGTGACTTCAGCCTCACTCTTGGGACATCACCTTGTTTTATAGATGTCCCATTGCAGTTATAAATCTTCTTTTGTGAGTAAAAGCTCATGGTAGTGGTGGAGGTAGAAAAAAGTGAAAGCTGAGCACCTTCAGCTGGGAAAAGTGAGAATGTGAGCCCTAATGCTGAAACATTGTCAAAAAGAGAGGCAGGGATTATGATGGACTGTAATGTCTTTTTCTGTTTAATCTCTTGCTGCTTGGTCAGTTATACTTTGGCTTTGTTGTGGGGTTTTGGTGAGGTTTTTTTAACACCTGGGCTTGATTGTACGCATTGGTTTTTTATTTTTCTTGGTAGAGGATGGGACAAAATATGCTACTTGTTTTGCTTCTGTGCATAGTCTGACACTGGCTATAGCCTGAACCACTCAGCAAATAGCAGCCCTACCAACATGATGTTTTATTGCCTACAAACAGACAGGACTCCCCACTTCAGTACTGGTTTAGAAGGAACAGCCATCACTCATGCATTTCTCCCCCTGATTTTGATAGGAGCACCACCAAGTAGCTTGAGATTTTGGAAGCAGCACTCAGGAGTCTGCAGAGCCTTACTTCATGGCCTTGCTCTGACGAAGGAAATCCTGAAATAATTCTTAAAGATTTTGGAGCTTGTTTTGTTTGTTGTTTTTTTTTTTTTTTTTCCCCCCTAAGGATCGTAGACTGAACTCTGAGTTTTAAGAGGTTTCAAACAACATTAACCTTTATTTGCAAATGGTATGAGCTGAGAGAGACTTGCTGCAGGCATTGGGTTTCCATTCCCGCAGGCTCAGAGCTTTTCCTGGTAGGTTTACGGTGCAAGGACGGATGGACTTTTTAAAGGCTTTCAGCACTGTAACTTTGGCTTTTATTATCCCCAAAAATCCACATTCAAATGTAATGAGTTGGCTATTAGAAAAAGTAAGACATGCAAACAACACGTTTGTAAAATCTGCCATCCTGCTCGTGGGAGAAACCCATGCAAGGATGCATCTCACACTGACAGGCATCCATGCTGTCCTGGGCATCTTTTTCAGTCCTAGGAAATAAAAAAAAAAATTTTAAAAATCACAAATTGTGCTTTAGAAATGCCATGCTCAGGCTGCAGGGAGACAGCAGAAGTTGTGTGTTAGCAGTGTCCCTGTGCACTACTAAGCTGCAGTGGTAGGACTCCTGGGGCACTACACCAAGGACGGGGGTACATGCAAAATAACCCTGGTGATTTTATTTCATTTTCTGTGAGGTGCAGGGTTGCTCAGGCTCTACAAGGTTGGGGTATCATGCCCAGCAGAGTCCAGCTCACTGCTGAAATGGGTTTTGTTCACTCCTTCCCATGAAAAGGGGGGAGCGAACACCAGCCCGTGATAACCCTCTTGTTCATCGAGCACCATTTGACAGCAGCTGCGTTCTGGCATGTTTCAATTATACTGCACCCATTACGATATCCAGCAGTTTGATTACTACAGTTAACTGTTATTTGAAAAATCTGACCAAGCTGAAGAGATGTGAACAGGTCTCCTGGTTAACATTTCTATGATAGCTTGGCAAAAAAAAAAAATCCCTTCCCACCTTTCACCTAACCTGTTCCACTTGTCAGGATGCTCTCCCCACTCATCCCATGCCCAACCCACTATTCTTCAGTTCACGCTTCAAAGGCTGCTCTTTCTGAGCCCACTCCCAGAATTATACATGCTTTGAAGTACCTGGGCCTCATCTTCCTCACCGGAAAGGTGCTTATAAAAGGAGCCCAAGGAGAGAAAACTGCTTTGTTGGCAGTTCTGCCTCCAGAGCCACTGCCCTTGCCCCATTTTCCTGCCACACCTTGTTAAATACCTGCAGGAAATTGCCTGCTTCCCTGGGGTCCGGTCTCCCGTGCCTTACACAAGTGCAGAACAAGGATTAAAAAGTTATTAGTCTAACCTGGCTGTGTTTTCCACCTGCCTGCTCTGGTATAAGGGACTGCAGGACGTGTAGGGCAACAGACCCAAGGTACAGCTCACTTCACATGGTTTCAATCAACGAGAGGCAGAAACCTCTTAAAAAGGTAACCCTGGCTGAGGCCCTGAGCAAAACCCCACTGAAATAGGCATTAAGATTCATTACCGACCTCTGACATTGCTCCTGTAGCAATGCTGAATGACAGAGCAATGTTTTATAGGTAGTAATTTTGCAAACATTTCTTCTTCTGCCTACAGAAGTAGCACATCCCTCATCCTCCCGCACAATCCAATGGCTGGTGTAATTAAAATGAAGCCAGACTCAACTAATTTGACACTCAAGCAGTTCAGATTTAAAATATTCTCTTGAAAAAATGCACTTTGCTGTTAAGAAGCAGCACATATGTTTATGTATGGATAATGAGCCTTGCTGGCAAGGACAATTAAGTCTCCTGTAAGCATCTGTGGTCATTCTCCACCCGCATTTCAGAGGGAGGCTGCCTGTAAAATATTTGCCATTCTCTAAGGTAATTGTACCATCCCTTGTACTAGGCTCTCATGGTTGCTGCAGTGATTCTATAGAAGACTGTTCCTTGCCATTTTCCTGATGCGCCTTCCTAATCTCAAAGGAAGCCTGCACTCATCGCCTAAAGTTAAGTGTATTTTATCTTTATTCTCCTTTTACATCGTTTTTCTGCCTTGGACCTGGTCTTGCAGTTAATTATAAAATAAGCACAACCGAAAAGATTGGGTTGCCAAGTACAATGACAATATATCTAGCAGCAATTTCTTTCACCCAGGTTTTTCCAGTTTCTTGCTTTGGCCCTATCACATGTCCCAGCTGCTAGTGAAATAGCTCATGGGGTTTTGCAGGTGTGGAAATTCAGGGAGAGCCTGATGGGAGCTTTTTCCATGCCAAGAGGGGGTGGATGGGGCCAGATCTGCTCAGGGACAAGACAAGAGGTCCAAAGCAGATCAGGTGATATCACCCATCTTCGCTGCCAAAAATGACCACATTTCTGGGTATTTATGAGATTTTTCAGCCCTCCCAGGAAGGAAGCTCTTTTCCCTACCCCTGGAAAAGAGTTATATCATACTTGTTTCCAGAATCCAACTTAGAAGCAGCTCAAGCATGATGTTTTTTGCTGGCTCTGTGCCAGGCAGGCCAGGCTTCTCGCAGGCAGTGTGCATGCCATCACAGGCACAGCGGAACAGGCAGGGGCAGGGCTCCCCTGTCCCTGCAGCCACATGCAGCATGTGCAGGGAGGAAACATGTGCAGCTCTGCAGGAGAAGGGAGCCACCGTGCCCGGTTTCCCTACTGCTCCTCCCAGGGGAGGATAGAAGCCTTGTTGCATTTAGGCCCACAGGATGCATTAGCTGCTTCTGACTTCTTAAATACAACTTTCCCTGCAGCTAGATGGAGTCAGGGCAGTATGAGTGTACACTGGGGCTTTGCTCAGGCCAGAGTTATTTCTGGCACCTTTCTCCACGCAGGGAGTTTGCTGAGCTCTTTGCCTTCCCAGTAATTCCCACTTGCTCTAACACTAGGAATGCCACAGGAATATACTGAAATAACTCATGTTGCAAAGATGGTGCACAGGTAGAAAGTTTTATACTGGGTTGTATTCTTGTGACAGGAGCCCACAGGGGAAGGCATTATCTTAGGAGCTAGCCCTATCTTTGCAGGGCTAGCAGTCCTGAGTTATCAAGCTATACCCATACCTTACCTAATCATTTAAAGAACAGCTGAACAGGGGACTAGCAAAGGTAGCCCTGTGCATATCAACTCTCTTGCTTTTTAAAATTTATATACATGCACATGTTTTTGGGGCAACGAATAATCCAGTGTGGTCCTGAGGAGTCCCCTTCTGAAAGTGCCTTTTCCCCACTCACAGCTATTTCACAGTAATACACTTTTATTGTTTGTTATAAGTAGATTTCTCAAATTGATGTGAGTCAGAGCCAATCAAAATTTCAATTGTTTACTTAGCAAGCGGCAACAAGCAAAACAGCGCTGGGTGGCCGGGGAGTCCCTGCTCCACCAACAGCGCGCACTCACTTCCCAAGGGTCCGTCTTTTTTATATCCTCCGCCTTCCGGTATCGGGTCTCCCTGAGAGGTGTACCCTGCGTCCGCGCACTTTGCAGCTAGGGGGTCGCTCCATCCGGGTCTTCCTCACGTCACCAATTCCTCGTGTTTCCTGCTTTCCTGAGAGTGGCTCACAAAGCTTTTGTTTATATCTTACAGAGTACAGACACTTCCCCTTTGTCCTTCTTCCCTTTGTCTTTCTCCCCTTTGTCCTTCTTCCCTTCTCCCTCTTTTCAATCTTTTGTACAATAGGAGTCCTTGCTTCAGCATTTCAACTTAAATAAGCACTTGCAGTCAGTTAGTCGTTACACAATGTAATAGTTAAGATTAAGCTTAGGCTTACATAGTTTATGGAATAACATGTCACAAGCTCCCAGTATCTTTAATGGAATTTGATGAACAAACAGTTTACTGTCTATCACAATCCCCCCTTTTTCTTTTTATCATTTTGTTCATCAAATTGTTGCAATTTTTGTTGAGTTAACAGGAGAGTTGTTTTTTTGTTGGTTTTTGTTTTTTGTTTTTGTTTTTTTTTTAAAGTCGTCATCTAATTGGTCGTTTTTGGTTTTAATGAGTATTGGACAGGTGACAGACATCAGATATGTTACCCGCTGCATCATTTTCCAAGTTATGACATATAATATTATTGACAAAGTTAAACTGATCAAAATTAATATCAAGAGAACCACAATGGGGTGACACAACTTATTCAAGATGTCTGTAGCAGTAGGTGACCATCCAAAAAGGGTGTCCCACCAGTTATGTTCTGCATTCTTTTTGCTCTTTCCAAGACTCGGTGTATTTCCTTCACATTGTGATGAACAGTTATTAGTTTTTGGGGGTTTTTTTGTCCGTTTTCTCAAACTTTCTCTAAAATTTTAACTAAGTCTTTGTGTTGAAGTAACTGCTTAACCAAAGTGAGATTCATTCCAATGGGTGTAGGTTGTAGATTATGTATTAACGTATAATTGGATTGCAGGAGTTGGTGAGACATGACCGGGGCTAAATAGGAAAAGTCACATTCGATTATCTTTGTGAAATTGTAAAATCAGAGATTTGAATAATTTTTAGTCTCTACTATGACCTTATCTACGGTTAAGAATTCACAAACCGTCCTCAAACATACACAACCTTTGCCGATATATATGAGTACTGTTTTAGGACTTTCATTGGGATGGACCTCAAAGTGGTAAATATTTTGTTTGATATCTAAACAAATATCTTGTGCCTCAATTGCATTGCCTTCACAAATAATTCCTTGTTGTCCTCGTACAATGCAAGGTTCTAAATTGACGGTTTGTCATTTTTCGTTTACTTTTCGGGCCCATACTCTATGCTCAGAAGGATAGAGTATGGTCCCATTGTGATTTAGTCTTAATGAAATGACAGGGTAAATTTGGTATATGGTGGTATTATGAACAGTGAGTACAAAGGCAGTAGCTGTATTTGTGATGGGGTCATAGGTAAAGTTTACCAGATTCCACCAGGATTGGAGTTTCCTTTCAAAATCAGTGGTACTGTCCCAAATTATTCTCCGAATTTCAGTAGGGTGGGTTCCTTCTTCATCTTCTTTTATAATTGAAGTAGCTACCGACTGCATCCATATTTGGGCCTGGACGCAGCTGAGAGCCAAAGATAGGTTATTTTGGAGTATACCGAGTGTACCTGTAATCAATTCGTGATCTTTTATATTTACCTTTTCCCCTTTTGGTAATATATTTGACAACAGCTACTGATTTGTCCCCAAAGCCAATAAGGAAGATTACAAAGGTTGTTGTAAATCAGTTAAATTATTAACTGAGGTTGTCAATTTGTTCATTATTACCTCCGAGTCAATATTATTTAAAACTCCTAATCCTGTTTCCAAAACGCCGGTTAAGTTTCTCTGTATTCTTTTCATAGGAGGAGTTCGTTTTTGTAGCCAGGTTGTCCAACCTTTATAAGAGGTTTTTAGGAAAGGTGAACAGGTTGGTTGAATATTTGAAACATTATTTTGTATCAGCAATTCAACTTATTTGAGAGACCACACCGGGTTAAATAACATTTGTTGTTGACCTGTATTTCTAATTGCATATGGTCCAATTCCAAAGATTCTTGGGTTAAACACGGCAGTTGGTTGTGTTGGAACAGTATGAGTAGGAGTAGTTATAGTTTCCTCCTGTATGTTCAGTGGGAATCAGAAAGATACAACCTGGTCTCCTGACCTGGTTCCCCCCAAACAAACTATGGACACTGGTTGGGTTGCAGTAAACGCGTACCAACAGATCTCAGTCTCACAACGGGTTTGAGTTATTTTAGATCCCGTCTTGTCTCTTATAACGATTTGAGTCAAAGGGGGCTGACGGGTTATCACACTTACATTGAATGTTCTGCAGTCTATTTGTATCTCATCTCCTTTTTTAGTTGTCCAGGTATGGGATGAATTTTCCTATTTATATGTTTGGAGTGTTCGGTTATTATTTAATATGGTGGTTGTCAACCTCATCCCATACAAATTTGTACCCATACTTCCTGTATGTCCATAATAAGTGTCTGACCAGGGTCATGGTATTAGGTTAGTTAGGGTATGTTCAAAAGGCTGGTGGGATTCTATAGATTTATGTAGTTTCTCTTACATATTTTTTTTTTTTTTTTAATCAGGTTGTTTGGCACTCCTATCTGGCCCTTCCCTCTCAGAGGTCTTTTTCTCCTCAGAGTAGGGTAGCAAAGTTTTCCCCACTTCAGTACGTCTCTGCCTCCTCTGCCTACTCTGTTGCTTAGAGCAGCAGGGTGCTCCATCTTCTCGGCAGCAGCCGTATTCTTCAGGGGTACGCTTACCTCTGCTCCGGGACACGTAGGCCTCCTAGTTTTTAATTTTGACTTCGGGTCCACGGCAGGGGACCCAGGGGATCTGCTTTCTACAGATCACCCTTAGGATCTGAGGGTGATATTCAGTAGGCCAATTAGGGTGAGTGCACTCTATTTCGGGATTTATCCCTTTGGTAAATATTTCCCACCAAATTTTCGAATCCTCAATTATTTTTCCCATTTTTACTCCAATTTTTAGGACCTGATTAGTTAATCTTCGTTCTCGTTGATAACACTGTTCGCAACTAGACCGAAGATTTATTCCATGTGCATTATGAACCCACCAGTCTTCTTTACATGCATTACACTTTATGTAGATAAAGGGAAAACAAATACAAGTTTCAATTGGACAAAATATCAGGGTCTCACTCATCGAGTCCTTCGTAGGTTCTTTCAAGTTTTCCGAAGGGTGACTCGTAGATCCCTAGGAGGGCTGGTTACTTTCCAGGTCGGATCCTGTATAAGTCCCTTTATGCGACTTGCGTGTGTCCACCCCTTCTCAGCAGTCCAAACAGCAGTTTCTGTAGTGATAAGAGTAACATAGGGTCCTTCCCAACGGGGGGGTCAAAGAAGATTCTTTCCATGATTTGATTAGTACTTTATCTCCTGGTTGGATTTGATGCATGGCCACATCCAATGGAGGCCTTTGTGCTACCATCCCCCGGGCCTGCAGTTGTTTTCCCCTTGCCATTAGCTGTATCAGATAGGATTTTATCTTTAATTCTTCAAGTTGGGGGTGATCTGGTGGTATTTCTAAATCATAGGGCATCCCATATAACATTTTGAAGGGAGAAATACTTACATCGGTTTGGGGTTGAGTTTTGATATTTAACAATGCTAAAGGGAGACACTTGATCCATGACATTTTGGTTTCTAACATCAATTTGGTAAGGGTTTTTTTTTGTTTTGTTTGTTTGTTTGTTTGTTTTTAATTTTTTTATTTTTATTTTTTTTTTCTCCATTCATACGTTCAACTTTTCCTGAGCTCTGCGAGTGCCACGGGGTATGGTATTGCCACTGTGTACCTAGGGCAGCCAAAGTCTCTTTGGCTACTCTAGATACAAAATGTGGACCCCTATCTGAGTCTATTGTTTCTATTGTTCCATACTGAGGTATAATTTCTTCAAGTAGTATCCTTGTTACTGTGTGAGCTGTGGCTCAGGCTGTGGGAAAGGCTTCTACGAATTGGGTTAAATGATCTATAATTACTAATAAGTATTTATACCTCCCCACCTTTGCTAATTCGGTAAAGTCTATTTGTATTCTTGCAAAAGGTCTATGAGCCAATTCTCGCCCCCCATATACTTGTTTTCTTATTTGATGTTTATTTACTTTTTGACAAACGAGACATTCTCCTATCACTCGTTTGGCTATATCATATATCCCAATGCACATGTATTTAGTTGCAAATTGATCCACTAATGCCTGAGTTCCCCAATGAGTGTTTTTATGGAGTTGCTGCATTATCTTGGTAGCTATGGGTTTTGGGAGAACTTCTCGGCTATCCGGGAGTTCCCATTTTCCATTAGCTTTCTGTTTAATCCCCATTTGATTTAATTTTGCTTGTTCTTGAACAGTAAAGCTTAAAATTTCATAGGATTTTCCATGGAAAAAGCACTACTTAAACCCTGGTCTTTCACATACACATTCTATGCCGTCTACCCCGAAATCGTCCCAGCAAGCATAACAGGGGAGGTAATTATCTCCACAATTAACACACCGCTTTCTGTCCTCTATCGGATCATCCAAGTGCACTGCTAATAGCGCTGCTCTCTTTGCCTCTTGATCAGTACGGTTATTCCCCCGTACTAAAGGATTTAGCCCCCTCTAGTGTCCCTTTAAGTGTACTACCGCAATTTCGCTGGGCCCTCGTATAGCTTGCAAAATTTGTGATATTAACTCCTGATGTACTAGGCCCTTCCCCCGAGAATTGATTAAGCCTCTCTCTTCCCATATTTTTCCAAAGGTATGTACTACTCCGAAGGCATATCTAGAATCGGTATATATAGTCCCCACTTTTTCTTTTAGTAATTGTAAAGCCTTTAATACTGCATATCATTCGCATGCCTGTGCATATTCACTTTCCTCCAAACTAAAGGGTTCCTTTGAATTGACATAAATGTTTAAGGCTTGACAGACCCACTCTTCAAAGGACGCAAAAAAACCAGGCCAATAGAGATGGTCGCCCCTGGTTTGTTTCCCTCCCCAAACCTCCATACAATAATAAATCATTTCTACTTTGTCCTTACCCCCTCTAGAGGGGTAATTTTCCCAATGGTTTAACATTAAGCCTAAAGGGCTATCTGGTGGTATTTGGGGGTACCTCACCTTGGGTCCCACACCACCCACGGGATCAGAAGGCTTGCTCTTCTTCTGTCCCATCTTCCGGAGCGCCTTCACAAACTCACACAATTCGTTTTTCCCCCTTTTCGTGACCCAGTCCCTTGCGGGATATGGGAAATGCACTACCGAGGGGCCTGCACTCGCTTCGCCCTGCTGGGCGTCTCACACACCACACTCCGGGAAACCCAACCCCAACCGAACGGATAACCGGCCTATACTCACACAACCCTGCGTCTTCGTCCGGGGCTTCGTGCACAAAGATTACGGGGTTACCAGTATTCTTTTGCTTGTTGCCGAGTTTTGGAGTTCGTCAGTAGAGGGTGTGATGTGATAGCACTCAGCCAGGGCCGCTGAACTCAGTGGGGCGCGCCTCCTCGTATGGGGCTTCCCACCAGATTGCCTCTATCCGAGTCATGGCACCAATTTTGTTATAAGTAGATTTCTCAAATTGATGTGAGTCAGAGCCAATCAAAATTTCAATTGTTTACTTAGCAAGCGGCAACAAGCAAAACAGCGCTGGGTGGCCGGGGAGTCCCTGCTCCACCAACAGCGCGCACTCACTTCCCAAGGGTCCGTCTTTTTTATATCCTCCGCCTTCCGGTATCGGGTCTCCCTGAGAGGTGTACCCTGCGTCCGCGCACTTTGCAGCTAGGGGGTCGCTCCATCCGGGTCTTCCTCACGTCACCAATTCCTCGTGTTTCCTGCTTTCCTGAGAGTGGCTCACAAAGCTTTTGTTTATATCTTACAGAGTACAGACACTTCCCCTTTGTCCTTCTTCCCTTTGTCTTTCTCCCCTTTGTCCTTCTTCCCTTCTCCCTCTTTTCAATCTTTTGTACAATAGGAGTCCTTGCTTCAGCATTTCAACTTAGATAAGCACTTGCAGTCAGTTAGTCGTTACACAATGTAATAGTTAAGATTAAGCTTAGGCTTACATAGTTTATGGAATAACATGTCACAAGCTCCCAGTATCTTTAATGGAATTTGATGAACAAACAGTTTACTGTCTATCACAGTGTTAAATACAGGGTGGTTTTTCAAAGAAGCACACTTGGGAACAATTACTTAGCTCTGGACCCATCCATCTACTTACACCCATCTCCACCCCTTTTCCCCTGTTATATTTTTGGCATCTCTAATACGTGTCAAAGTCTCAACAGAAGAATAATAGTCCTGAATGAGAGGCCTGGGAACAGCAAGCAGAGCATGTTATTAAGGGACCAACTCTGCAGCGTTGCACAATAAGGAGCTGCACTCATGGAACAGGGCTGTTTGGGGCTTTAATACCAAGCAGTGCAGTTGTCTCCTTTTTTTCTTAAATTCCTTCTTTTATAAAAAGGATTCTATTATTTATTCACATTAGGAAAGTTGAGGCTACCCTAAGCTCAGGTGAAAGCAAAAGGCAGTACTAAAATATCATTAAAAATGATAGAAGGTTCCAGGTCAAGTTGGCTATTGCAGATAAAGCTACTATCATCTCCCGTTAGTGACTGGGACTGAGCGCCAAGTGTTTTCATTACACACCAAGTAAGAAGTACTTTATAAATCACAATAATTCCTGACACGCAATAACATCCAGTCTTATTAATATAAACTGCAGGGATTTTTTTTAAGTCTGCTGGCAGTAAAACCACCCCTGCCATAAAATGTTGGCATTCACACATGCCCTCCAGCTCCTCACAGCACCTTTAAGCACTAAAGATGTTCATTACCTCATACACTGAAAAAATAGAGTGGGATTATATTATTGCTTCAAAATACTTTCCCCCACCTCTCCCTAAGTTGGAAGGTGCCAGTTGTAGGCACACCAAAAACCCATGGAGGTACCTGACTTGCAGCAGCCAGCCCTGCTCCAGCACCAGGTTGACTCTGCTCTACTGATGCACCACTGGATTTAGCACCCTGGCACGCAGGTAGGGCTGAACGCTCTGAATTAGGGCAGAAGAGCATTGCACTCAATGCTTTCTTCTTCTTTCCATTTAGAGACAGCTAGGTTTTATTTTATTATTGTGTTGGGAAGCACTGCATCTCCCTCAAAGCAGCTTGTCCACATAGGCCATAGTCTCCCCTGATTTAGGGGTTGCAGGTGGGACCTCCCGTGCTGCAGGGAAAGGGCTGGAGGTTCCTGGAAAATGTCCAGACCCCTTCTTTCTCCAAGGAGCTTCAGACAAAATGACAGTGTGTTAGCTCAGGTCCTCACTGCTGTGGCAGGGGGGGGTCCTGTAGCCACCAGGATCCCACAGACTCCTAGCCCCTACCTTGCTGGGTCCTGCAGCCCTTCCTCCTCCTCCTCCCTCCCTGCCACTTCCCTGGGAGCTCTTCTGTGCTCAGTGCCCACAGCACAAAGTTCTCCTCTCTATTGAGGGTCTGCAAATGTTTTCCTAACACAAATAAGCATCATCACAGGAGACACTGCATTCTTGTGCAAGGAGGGACATGTGAGCTCCTGCAAGGAGAAAATCAGAACTAACCACAAAGAGACAACTGGGATAGAGGTAGCACCATGACCTTGCTGGTCTTCCTGCATCCATCCACCAAATAAGTAACTCTTTCTACCTGTGTACAGCAAACGTGTTGCAAGAGGAAGATGTTGTTGCAATATAAATACTAGGATAGAGAACAGCTCAGTGAGATGATACCTTTTTTCTATCTAGGAAAAAGGGGACTTTTCCTGAGATACCCCTCTTTCTGATTCAGGAGAACACACGTCGTTGAAGCAGGGAGAAAAGACACTGCTCCTCCGGATTAGCCAACCCCAAAGGAAGCAGCAAAGAGATCTGAGCCCAAATTGAGCAACAGAGGGACTTGGCTCAAGCTCTCCAGCATACCACAGAGCCCCACCATTACCAACCTGTCTGGGAAGTTTTCTCTTCTTGATGAAGTCTTTCATCAGACAATTTCTGACCAGCCCAGCTGCTGCCTTCCTCCCAAGAGCCTCACCAAAACCATCACTCCAGCTTAAATACACCTTGTATTATAGTTAAAATGCTCGTCAGGTGTTGGTCTTACATAGTTTCATGCCAATGCACCACAGCAGGGCCTCATGTATACCTGCTCTGAATATTGACAAGGATGTGAGAGGAAAGACAAGCCCCAAGTTTCTGTTATTTTCAAGTGACTTTTGATGAGATACGTCAGAAATGGCAGGATCATTTCAGAAGTTAGTTGTACTTTGTACCAATAGCTGCTTTTTGTGCATAATGTGTTGAGGAGTTGCTAGCGGGAATGACTGGAGCACCAGTTAATAAATAAATTAATTGCTTATAATTGGGAATGCTCCAATAAGGGCACTTAAAAAAAGTGTAATGAGGAATAACTCATCTTACAATAAACTTTTGCAACTTTTTGACTCACAAGTGAAAGCCACTTTGCCTGCTTTGCTGTGTGTGGAAGCGGTGGATGCTGCTAATGTATGCACAGCCATACACAGTTTTTCTGTTTCTATTAATTGCCAGTGCCTCTCAGTACTGCATTTGGTTTGTGGCTTCAAGGTTTATTCCTCCCCCCGCTGATGGTTCCTATAATGTACACAACAAGGGGCTCCTGAATGTCACTTAAATGTTACTAGAGATGCAGCATTGAAACGCCGCAGCAGAGGCACAAACACTGTTATAAGCTTCATTTGTAATCTTTAAGGCTTTTTTTTGGCAGTTTATTCTTTCTTGCTGCAGGAAATAAAACATGTTTCCTAGCTGCACCGTGATGAAAAAAAGAAGATTTTAGTACTAATTGGATGAAAGGAACAGTGTAAAACTTAATAGAGAAAATAAATCTAGAAGGGGGAGAGAATTAATGCGTAAAAGTCCTGTGGGTCTCCTAAAGAAAGCAAATGTTTACCTGCCCTGAGTATGTATATTTTGAAGGTACCTTAGCCCAGTAACAAAACTGAGATCAGTGCAATACACCCTTCTATCAATATTTGCACTTCAGCTCGTTCTCTGGGGTTGTAACATTATGGCATGAATTTTATTTCCTTGGTTTCTTGGTATGTGTGCTTGCCCTCAGCTAGACTCGGTATTTAAGGCACCTGGCCCAGGGAGAAGCCATCTGAGGGCAGCTGGTGGAGGCGATTCCGGGCTGCCGACAGCAGATGTCAGCATTGCCATTTTCCTGAGAGGAGCAAGCCCACCCAGCGGCCCCCCCGGCTGCCTCCGCCAGGAAATTTTCATTGGAGGAGAAATTAGTGAAATAGTCACATCGAGAAAATATTAAACTAATAGGCAAGAGCATTTATTTTTGCTCTTCTGCACATTTCTAGGCGTTTTAAAAATATTCATGTTACCTAATGTCTTAGGATGGATAAAAAAGACAGCGCTGTCTTTTTCCATCAGTTTAATGCTTTGCCGGATACTCTTTTAAGGTTTCTCTTTAACGATTTTTCACATCATATGACTGTGAGAAAGAGCATATAACAAATTATTATTCCTTTGTTTGACCACGCAGGGTCTGAGAAGGGCAAGTGGCCTCTCTTCTCCCTACTCTCCATCAGCAAGTGCCGCACCTATAGCGCTGTGCATCAGTTTTACCAGCCTGGGATGGCTTTCCGATAAACTCCGGTGCCTTGCAGGAGGCTGATTGCTCCTATTCTTGAATCTCTGAAAATCAGGGGCTAAAGCATCCCCCAGGTCCATGCCCCCAGCTTGGTTCTGTGATGGGCTCCGCTCGTACACCGCAGGGCTGCGTGGCGGGGTGCAGGGACGGGGCCGAAGCTTCTCTGCCTGGTGCAGATATATTCTTTGCTTTGCATTAGGGTGGCAGCATTGGCCGCGCAATGGGGACTTGCAGCAGCCCTGGCTGTGCTGGCAGGAGCTGTGCATCCTACGCGAGCTATAGGTGCTGAGGTATACGGGCTGTGCAAGCAGGGGAGCGAAGGGCCGGCTGTGCATGGGGACACAAAGCAGTCCAGTAGCGTATGCACCACCAGGCCCTGAAAAACTCCTCCAGAGTTGAGGTTTCACCCAGCTGAAATTAGAAGCTTTACTCTCTGACAGCTCTGGGATATTTTATGGCATGAAGTAGCCCCAGGCAGCCCACACGTGGCCAGCTGGTATTCAGCGAGCTGAATCTAAGCGTGGTATTTGCCATAGCGAGGACACATGTGAGCAACCAGCCCTTCTTGTCCCTGCTGTCCCCTCCTGCTTTCAGCATTTTGGAAAGGGAGATGGATGGAGTTTGGGGACAGAAAGTTCCCACTGGGGTGGGGGGCAGTGATGCTAATGAAAGGGACTTCATCTGGAGGGCACTCGAGTGAGAGCAAAAGAGACCAGTTGTCTGCCAGCGCCGTGTCCCCATAAGCTGCCCTGTGCCTTCCAGGTGTGGTGGGAAAAAGGGGATGTCTGGCAGGAGGAGGGGAGCCAGGGAAATGGAGGAGAATCAGAGAGAGGAGATAGTGGTGCATTTATTTACATGGGAAGTTTTAAAATGATGATGGAGTGCAATCGCCGGTAAAGATGAGAAAGGATCATTCACCTTGGAAAATTTCTACACTCCCAGCTTCTACCACAGCCCCATTCGCAGAAAATGTGTTTTCAGGAAGGCATTCATCTGCTTGTGGGATTTCAGGCTTTTGGATATCTAAAATTAATGCTATATTGGAGATACTGACACACCCAAAGTCTTGCAGTCTTTCTCCACCAGTCCACCTGGGATCCTGAAGTGGCATGAACTATTCTGCCAGAGCCGCGCAGTGCCGTAACATACTTAAAATTTCATTTTAATTTGCACAGGGCTTTGAAGGCCTGGAGCAGCACCATTTATGAGCAGTGTAGTCTCCTTTCTCTTGCCCCACAGTGGTTCACTGGTGGGAAATACCATTTGAAGATTGTCATCATCACCTTAAAAATATACTCGCTGGCTACAGTTTTTGGAGCAGCTGACACTTTCTTTTTGCTCTTTTTGAACTTCAAGCTCACAGAAACCAGAAGCCTTTGAATGATGTGAGTCTTCAGATGGTGCATGCAGTATGAAAACCACAGCAAGATCAGAATTTTCCATTATAATTACACACAATTGTTTGGACTGATCACAGCATCCTTCATTTCTGTGGTAATTACACTGGCCTTGAACGCCATGTACTGACATCCCAATGTCTCCCTGATATTCAGTAACTGCTTCTGATCAATGCTGATGTGAACGAATTAAAGTTAATAATATTGCCTCCTACTAGGGCAATGGTTGCTGGGCTCTAATTCAATCCTGCCAGCTGGGAGCCAGCCTGAGCAGGTGCTTTCACTTTGGATGTGAAAAGAGACATGATTTAAGGCCCTGGTGAGAAGGCTGAGATGTTTTTTCTCCTGGAAAGGAGGGAGAATAGGTAGGTAGTGATTGCATATTGGAGAAACACTTTATTAAATGTGGTTTTTAATAGATGTTTTAGGCCTTTTTGTTACCATGATAAATATTAAAGAAAGGGTATTAAGACTGAAAGGTTTCACTTGGTTTTGCTTTTCTGCAACTGAAAGAGAAAAAATGCTTATTTTAATTTGCTTCTATGTTATAAATAGGTCATGTTAGGATAGGTAGCTTTATAATGAAAAATATATTTGTATGGTGCATGGAGCCAGCACCAGAATGCTTTTAAACTCATATATATATATATACACTTATATTACTCTTGAAGCCTGGGGCCTGAGTTTACTGTTGTCCTGAACTTTGTTCACCTCATTACAAAGCAGATGCAAAATCTAATTTGTCTTTGCTCTAGATGGCTGAAATTAAAAGCCAAGGTACTAGTGAAAATGACAGCACAAGACAGCTGGCAATGGCTCCTATTTCTTGCTAGTACTTTCCTTTTGGTTAGGTCCCCTTGCAAACTGACAAAAGATATATCTTTGCAAATCATTTTCCAGCCTGCACATGTGTTTAATTAGTCTCCAGACTGCATAAGGAACTGCAAGGAGGAAGATAATTATGCAGGTTTCATGCTGTTTTGAGCTCTTGTGCTTTGCAATTTCTTTTCCACTGTTCAATTAAAAGCTAAGCACTTTTTGAGGCTATCCAAGTAGACAGCTATTGATTCTTCACTCGGTAGCAGAAGCTCTTCTTATAATTTGTCAATTTGTAAAGTTGCTGGCTGGGAGAGAAACTGGGTAGCACAACATCCTTGGGGAAATAACACAATGAATTCAAGGTGTGAGCTACAAGATGGTCTCACACTTAAAGCCCAAATATCTGATAATTTAGAAGCACCTTGCTTTTTTAAAGCATTAACCAATAATTTTCTGGTTAAATAAAAGGACAGTTAGTGATGTGTGGAGTTTTGAAAAGATCTTACTATGTGAGCCAGTGGAAGCTGAGGGATTTTTAGGTGTGTCTATGTTTGGAGAAGAGGATCCATGGGCTGTTCAGAAAAAACTATGTCAAGACCCTTTACCTATATTGACGAAACACTAGTAAGATAGTGCTTTGTATAGTTGTAAGGTAATCACGCTGACAGCTCCCTGGGACAGATGAGAAATGTGAGTAAAAGCAGTGCTTGGACTGTGTGGTTCTGCTTGGTGGGGATCCTGGATCTGCCAGTGATGTGTTTTTTTCTGTATAGGATGAAGTGCCGCAGGGTGGGGGGGGCAGTACTGTGTGCCTTAATGCACAATTTAACTACCATGTACATCTTTACTATGTGCACTGCTTATATGCTTTGGAGGAAAGAAATATGTTGTTAGAGATTCACTGTCTCTCCTTCACTTGTGGACAACATACACATGTCCTCAGTGGCCATGGTCTACCACTGCCACAGGAGACAAGTTGATGTGACAACACCGGAGGTGAGAAAGGAAGAAAATTGAAAATGTTTGATCTTTTTGCTATTAATGGGTTGCCTTGGTAATGTTTGGTCTGTGGAAATTTACTCGTTTTTTTCATGAGTAAAAAAGTTTCCATAAGTACCTAATGCAAAGAACATTCACCCCCATGGGATCTTTTCCTTTATTTTAAGAGATTTTGAATGTTACCTCTAATAAAGCAACAGCCAATACACTATTAGAGGAACTGACACAGCTAAAATAGAAATTCCCCATGCAGAAGTAAAGATCTTTATGCAATAATGGCTAAGGAGTAAAGAGGATGGTTCAGATGAAGATTATAAATATCCCCATTAAGGGCCCTCATTTTCACTGATATAATTACAGAAAAAGCAGGGAAATTTTATGGGCAAAGCTGACAGTCCTCATATAGGCTTTCAGCATTTATACTGGCACATAGCTTAATGGTGACCAAGTCAAACAGTGCCTTCTGTAAGTGTTCAGTTGTGGAGATCCTCTGCGCTACCACTTTTTCACATCTGATCTACTGGATATGGGCTGTGCTTCACAGCAGCTGGGTACAAGCTTTGGCATTGAAAGCACCTGAGCCTGGTCCAAGTTTTGCTTAGTCTTTTCTCCTAGGCAGCTTTAAGGAGGCTGCAGAAAATGGTGGCTATGGCTGGGAGAGCAAGGAGGCTGCAAATGGAGGGTCCTACTTCTCCAGGAGATTCCTCTCACCCTCCTGTGTTGGGGACATAGGCAGGAGAGGGCTATGAACTGCTTACAACAACAACATTTTAGATCTACAACAGCATAGCTCACTCAGTCCTAATTAGCTGTGACCAGTGGATGCATAAAGCTGACACAGTACAGTGAAAGAAACATATCTGAAAATGTGCCTAGGAGGAAGGCTGTTATAGAAATACTATAGTAGAAGATGAGTCTTTCTTTAATTAACAGATTTATGGTACAGTGAGTGCGTGATGAATTGAGATGGTATGGTTAACTGTGGTGAACAAAGCTGTATCCTAACAACTGGTGGCTCTATAAAACTACGTTTGCAATGAAATATCATCATGCTTGATAACCCCAGGGCAGACTAAGCTGCAAAGCTGAGAAACATGTGCAAGAAGAAATGTTCAGGCATGGAGACTTTGGCCGGGCTGACTTTACAAAGTCCATCTGTGAAACCTGAACCCAGAGCTGGTTTCCAGGTTTCCATGCCAGTTCAGACTGGATTTTCAGAATGAAGCTTTTGGTCTGTATGTATTGGTACTGTTGTTGTACCCAGACATAGCCACCAATTTCATCAACATTTTCTCAATGTTGAGAATCTGTTGCTTGTTAATATTAATTTGCACTAATGGTAGTGTTAATCAAATGCCAATTAAGACATGGTGTTCTGTGTAATGATGAAACAGGCAAAGTGCTTTAATGGTCACAATTTTTTTTTTTCATGTAGGGACTGCACTCTTCACTGGAGGGTATTGGGGAATGGCCGAGGTTGTCTAGAGGGCACTCACCTTCCTTGTACAGGTGGAGGGCGAGACCACTGGCAGGACTGTAGCTGGAGATGCCTGCAGTTTTTATTCAGGTGCCATCATGCTATGAGCCCAATTTCATACAGGGTGTCTCGTGGTGGATCCTGGAAACTGAGACAGGTGAGATGTCAGGTCTGCAAATGTTCAATTAAACATCTTGGAGTTGTACAGAAAACCAGTGCCCTGTTATGCTACTTGCCATAAAGCCAAAATCTTTAGGGCTATTTTGCCTGTTATATAATTTAGTGTGCAAAGTTTTGAGGTTATTCCTGCATTCCTCCTGTGTTTAAAACTGCTGTTCATTAGGCACACTTTGGGAGGAATGATAATATTTTTGATTTAGACTAGTTAAGAAAAAAATGGATTGTGTTTGGTCCTACCTGTCTTCCTTCAGATATAAAAGGATTTGGGCTAAACATCACAATTACACTGATCTTGCTGGCCATTTAGTATGAAAAAAGACGGGGGTGGGGAAAAGTTATGTTTTTACACCTCTTCATCAGAGTTGCTATTTAACACAAATTATCTTTTTCCTGTGTAATCTAATTGCCAAAACTTCAGCCATTTCATTTGCACAAAGTAAGGTAACCCATGGGATATTATACAGATGTAAGAAATAGGTTCTCTGCACTGTCTTAATATATTTATAATAGAGATTCATGCACAAATTAGGTGAAAACAGACTTAACCACGTGTTTATGAAGTATGGCAAATCTAATTTAGAAAATGCAGGGATGAAGAAAACATTGCTGACATCAACTTTACCTTCCTCAGCCTTAGATTTGCTGGGCAACAGCATATTGTAGCTATTTCTATTTTTATAAGCTTTGTGCAAATTAATGTGCCCTGTGGCTCTTGAAAAGGAATTAACAAGTAGCTTCCAAAAAGCTGGTGATTTAACTTGTGACGATGAGAGCCTATGAACGATGACATGATGGGTTCAGTTCATTACCTCCGGTCTTAAGTTGATTGGAAAACCTCATCTGATTTTGCTGAGGGTTGGGCCAACAGGTTGCTTTTTGCCTTTAGCAGTAAGTAAAATCACTGTGCGATGTCTGCATGCTTGGTATACACAGTGATTTTTAAATTGTTAATTCTGTAGTCAACATGTCTCACTAGGTTCAGTGGGTGCTTGTTAGAGACAGAGCCTTGAGTTGGAAAAATGGACCGTGAAGGTGATTATTTCTTTCTGAATTATTCATTGGGGAATCTTCGGCTTGTAAATGAGATAAATGTCTTTGACACAGGACCTGACCACATGCCAGTCTGCGTAATTGCTGGCTCACTGTGAAATCACCTGGCAAGGGCTAAGGAGGGTGAAGACGTGGCAAGAGGCTCTGCCTTGCCAATTGGAGTGCAAAAGGCAGGCTGTCCACGTTTAGAAGTGTTCCAGCTGATAGGACAAAAGGTGTCTGACATTGTGTGACGTCTACCAGGACAGCTGAAGGCAGGCATACACTTTGCATTGTGCCACACATGCACGCTCCCTCCTGCACAGAGAGAGATGGAGAGAGGGAGGAGGAACTTGGGTCTGGACAGCTATGTATGCCTGCAACAACTCCAGCTCGCTCAGAACCTGACTTCATGTTTTTGTCCACAAAGTTGTTTTTTTTTAAAGCAGGTGATCTTGCCTTCTGTAAGAGTGGGAATTACAACTGCAGTCACTTGTCGTATGTTCAAAAATACTGATTTGCAGCCCCTAGCTTGTGAAAACTAATGTTTCCTTCTGCTTTAAAAACACTTTATAAAAAGTGTAGAAAGCGAAAATTGCAGATCTGTGATGGAAATGTCAAAAGGGATCTGTATGGGCTACTTGGCCTACTTTCTTTTTCTTTCCACACTTTGTTTCACATTTCCCACTATTATATGGAAAGGACTATACAGAGCTATGCTCTGATGTGGGGTTTGACTTGATTCTGGCCCTGGGAAAGGGTAGTGGATATGGAAGTGCACATTGATCTGGTACTGGACAGAACCATTTCAATACCAAGCGCAGCAAGGTGAGTTGTGGGTCTGTAAGGGAGAAGATGGGCAGACACTGGCCTATGATGATACTTGTATTATGTCCCAGTAAAGCACAAATACGTGTTCAGAAGTTGAGGTGAATTTAGGTGAGGGAGTTCTGATCCTTCTCTTCTGACCCAGCTGACTATTTTGAAGGGTCAGAAATGCCTTTACAGGGAGGTATCTGTTAAATCTGGTTAATTTGAACAGATAAATTTGTAGTCCTTAAACAGTTGTATCATCTTAACTTCCACTGCAACAAACTGCTATTAAAGGTAAGGCTACATTTCTCTCTATTCCAAACCAGTGGAGAGGAATCAGCAGCCCTCAGACTGCCTTGTAGATGCATGTTTTAGACAGCTGGCTGCCTCAGGATGGTAGCATAGTAATCAACACCCAGGGTATGGAACTATCTCATCTGGTCAAAACAGCACTGGGAAGAGTTGGATCTGAAATGACATACTTCTCGAGGGCTTGGGTACCTCATCCCTGGCTTCAGGGAGTGGACTGGAGGAGGGTGGGGGCCCATATACAGCAAGCCTCTCCTGGACACTGGCACTGCAATTGCTCTTTCCAGAAAGGTGACAAAGCTGGCAGAGTCAATTTTAAGGATTTGCAGTCAGTGAAAACCTGGAGGATCTTCCTCTTGGTTTCAGGTGCCTGGATCCCTTTAGGCCTCTCTAGATTCTCAGCTTATCTTAGGGATTTGGCTCTAAATTACCAGGAACATATCTGAAGTATAAAGTGGCATGAAATATAGTAAGTGTTTATATTAAGTTAAGCTTCTGGTGTGTGAGCTAGCACATTTTAAACCAGTTTGGGCATCTTCAAACGCAATTCAGGGTGCTCAAGATTTAGGTGTAGTTTGAGAAGCTGAATTACCAATATTTGCTCATTCTATTCTATACCAAAAGGATCAAATGGCTTGATAGCAGAAGTTATGGCTGTGCTGTAAGAAATATGAAGGTAAAAGCAAAGAACTTAAACATAACATTTTCAGACTTCAATTTTGTGGCACTTCAATATTTAAACAAAATATTACAAAAACCACAAAGCAAAGCATTGACATTTAAGTATAGGGTGTCAATATTGTACTATTGCTTTCATCAGACATACATGAAAATGAAAACCATAAAATGCTTCATTCACACCACAAGCTGCATTCAGTATTGTATATAAAAGACTTTTTAAAGAAATCATCTTTTATCCAAATGTTGGATTTTTACAGAATTGTTGCCTGAAGTCCTATATCTCTGTTAATAATAAAACAAAAAGATGGACATAAAGACTGTGCAGTCTCCGTTATATATTAATATAAGGAAACTAGCGTACACTGCCATCCTCAGCTGAGTTAAGACAGATTAGAGGTAGATGACTTCTAATTATTTATATCTTCACATTCTGTATGTGAGAAAATGACGCTGCACTAAGAAGAAACAAAATAATAGAGGAAATTAAAATTCCATGCTTGGTCTTGATCAATGTGACTGACTTCAGGCAGTTAGTGAAATGTTTGGCTAAATACCCTGATAGAAAACATTGCTTTTGGCTACGAATCCCCTGCTCGTCCTTGCCCATCTTGCATGAAACTCTGTGACCTCTCAGACCAATTTTTTTTAATAATTTCCTGGCTGTTTTCTTGGAACAGGAACACATAACATCTTCTAGGTGTATCTCTGAAAGCATACGTGTTGAATACCCAAGGATTGTCAAACTTCTAAAAGCACAAATGGAAATGGTCAGATTTCAAAGGAGATTGGTCAGAACAGGGAAAACCGAAGCAATAAGTCCAAGTAAGGAAAGCAGCAAAGAGCAGGCGAACGTGTTTTGGCGCAAGAAGGGTGAAAAGAAGTGAAGTTGCCTGTCCTCTGTCTGATTAAGATAGAGATAAGAGAGGATTGGGTGCAGGGAGTAAACTTAATTTTGGTGAAGCACCCAACAGTTTTTAAATCACTTATATTTTTGCTAGATATATTCCTTTATGTATATTTTTAATCAGACTTTGACAGAGAAAATTTGGTTATGTCAGGTCTTAATGTGTGCATATATATACTCAAAAAAAAAAATTGAGCAGGAAATGAGCTAAAATGATTCTGGCATGTGTTAATTAATATGAGACTCAGACTTCCAATGGGAAGATGCATTACCTGGGTAACAAGTAGTAGATTACTTGGAAGCATGATAAAATAAGTAGTAATTTCTGCTAGCTTTTCTGTTGTTTGTCCTTTAGTTTTGTGTGTTTTCTGACATGATGGCATCTTAATTCTTGCCTGTATTACTAAGCACAGATTACAGTAATACAGCACTTTGTTTTCTCTGGTCTTTTGTTTTTAAGGATGGTGGCTTTCCTTTTTAAAACTGTCACAAACATTTTTTTAGCTTGTAGCAGGAGTGTATTAGCTGCTTTGTGGTCAGTTACCTAAATCTGAAAAGCATATGAAGTAAACTCAATTTCAAAGAGGAGAAGAGCATATGAAATGAAAAGCCTCTAATTATCAGGAACAGATGATCAGTAGTTCCTGTAAGCTGCATAAATAACTTTGTGTTCATAAAGCTGTAGTTTAGAGAGAACGTGGATCACAGTTCTAAAATAAAAAAATCACTGTATGTCACCTGTCTTCTCTCTCTCAGCAGAATTTATTCTTGTCTGTGATGCAGAAATACTCCCAAATTTAGTACATGGAGAGCCAAAAGGTACCATCTGTCCAATGCTCCTGAGAATTTTCAAAGGCAACAACAGCAGAAGACGTGGAGGCTGTAGTTCTTGGGAACAGCAGCATCTGTGTGATAGAATAACTCTTTTATTATACATTACAGTGTACAGGCTAGACTATATACAATTACAGGTCCAGTGTCTGCAGTGGGAAACCTGCACTTCACAGTACTGTGCCCTGTGCAACCTGTGCTGTGGGGTCACACTGTACTGATGTCAATCTGCATTATTGACAAAATACTTGACCATTCACTCCCAAATTCTTCCGTAAGGGCAGTCAAACCTTCTCATACTTCTGTTTGCACTCATACTGTTGGGTTTTGAGCAGAGCATTGTCTCATTCTTTCCTGAGAAAGAGCTGTGCAAAATTGAGGCCAGACTAAATTTTAGAAACTTATCAAAGAAAAACAGCTTTTGGATTAGGTGATTGAATAGTATAATTAGTATTTCAGCTAATGCTAGTTATGCTTTTAATAAAATCCTTAGGAGAATGAACAACAGCAGAAGTGCTGAACTATTGGGAAACGGAGTTTCTTGTTTTCACACCATCTCAGCCCAAACCCTTCTTTTTGGAGACTTAGTATATTCTAGATCTAGTTTATAGAAATAACTGGAAATGTAGTAGAAGCTTATAAACTGAATGTTCTTCTATAGAGATAAAATAGTACTACATTTAATAACTTCAGCTTACCTCTGAATGCCAAACCTCTAGCTTTTTAGTATTGCTTTTCCTAGCATGCAAAAAAACCCCCAAACTAAGCCTCTCTTTTTTTTTTTTTTTTTTCTGGATTAGCTTTTTTTAGGTTTAAAATACTTGAGAATCATATGAGCACCAGCACAGGAGTGAGGAAAGAGGCAGGAATGCACAGCAGGAGGCAGAATAGAAACTTTACTGATTTAAATTGTCACAGGATCATATTTACTGAAAATCCTACTCCATTTTTTAAAGCACCCCATTCCATTATGTTTACAGCCCTGCAAGGCCCCTCAGCTTTGCAAATGTGACCTTTATAAATATGAAGACCTGTCATTACAGCTATTACACTGTACTTCATACTGTAGTTACACTGCATTTGGCAATCCTTACATCTTTAGATTAAATTTTTGTTCAAGTACCATATTTCTGAGACTGTTGTTTGTACTAATCAATTACTTTGCTTCCTTTATCAAAACTACCTTTGGCATACGTTGTTACAGGAAAAAAAAATCCTGCTCCTCTAATTTTGGAAAAGTGAATGTATTTCCATAGCATGGTAAAAATGTTGATACTTTCCAAGAACAAACGTTTCATTGGATACAATGTTCACATCCTTTGGAAACCTGTATGTGCCACCTCCTTAGAAACTTCTATGGGAAGTCTGTAAAATAAATACATGCAAAACATAAGGATGTATAACTTCCCACTCCCTTTTCCCTACCTTCAATACTCTGCATGTAATGCCATCAGTTAAAGAAACTTCCTCTGTAAGCTTTTTTTTTTTCATTTCGGAGTCTGTGTCGCAAGTATCCTTGATGTGATTCTTAGGATAACTGTTAGCCAAATTCTGTGTGTTACTCTGTTGTTGTACAAGCAGCTGCCAGATGGTAATATGGAGAAAATACATTTAACGTCAGTCACCTAACTGGAAGCCAGATGGCACAGCAGAAGTTGGAACAAGATGTCTGCCAACTCAGTCTGGCTTCCAGCTGTGGTTCCATGCTCCACCATGACCATGTGGACAATGGCCTCGACTCACCATGATACTGCCTTCATAGTGTTCCTGGCCACACT
The DNA here is from genome assembly GCF_047716275.1 of Strix uralensis. Lineage (NCBI taxonomy): Eukaryota > Metazoa > Chordata > Aves > Strigiformes > Strigidae > Strix > Strix uralensis. Next base: position 6,269,515 of record NC_133977.1, on the reverse strand, counting down.
ATGTGCTCATTCAAAAAGCTGAGTTGACGACATTCCCTCGTCCTTTTTCCCCAAAAGCTGCACTGAAGAACAATCAGAAATGGGTGTGTAAAAGTCAGTGGGGCGGATAATTCTTTGCTGGCTGCTTGTCTGTCGTGATGAAGTGCATAAACTGGACTTTTTGGATGCCTTCCTGCAGGGGAGGGAAAGTCACTGGAAGTAGCTTCCATGGACGTTCTGGATTTTTAACTCAACTTGTCAGGATTGTAGTCAGTTTGCTTGTTTGAATTGAGTAGGAGGGGATATTTTGCTCTGAATGAGAGGACAGTCTCAGTCCTTCAGTTGGTGGTATAAAGCTGGAAGAGTATCTGGCCATTAGGGCTTGGGAGCATGTGCAACACTTCTGGAGCATTCCAGTGTACCCAGTTCTCATGAATGATCTTTTTCAAATACTATGACTTGTCTGGCTAAGGTGCATGGCTTAGTCTTTGCTGTGTGAGAAAAGTAAACTGTCTAATGAAACGCTCAAGCTACAGCAGATGCTGCTTCTGTGTCTTTCCCATGAGAAGTTATGGGCTATAGTAACAACACTGCTTATTGCCATTTGGGAGACGATAATAATTTATAACTCAGACTGTTATGAGGCTATAAAGCAGGGTGAATTGGCTGTTTGGAATTCAGCTTCGCAATAACCAAATATAATGTATTTATGGTAGGTGGCTTTCAACAAGGTAGAGAGAAACACATTGGCTTGTTATGCCTTCTGAAGGGAAATTATTCTATCAGGTCACTTATATAGTCACGATGGGATGACATAAATAGTTTAGAAGTTGCCAACGAAACACTTTCCAAACAAAGCTTTACACCTTTGGAGAATAACAATCAGTGACCAGCCAATTCTTCTTTAAAAGCAAACAAATAATGGGTCCTTTAGGATAATGACAAATCGCCACATATGGTAGAACTTGTTATCTTCTCATTTCAACTTTTTTTTCATAGTAAGTACCATTGCAATAACTGTATCTGACTTTTTGAAAATGCAAGCCACAGGACGTCCTGAGCTACCTGGTGTCTGAATGTAGAATGTAACTTTTATGAGGAACTCTGTTGTTGCTAAAACCCTCCAGGAACAGTTTCCATTATACTTGGAAATGGGCCAAATAATTGTTTGTTAAAAATGTGCTATTTGGTTTTAGTTGTAATTTATTTTTATATAATTCTTGACATGGTTGGATATGTTTGTATCTTTGCCTAGCCTTTTTTATCAAATCTATTAACCATGCACTTCGATCAAGCTGTTTAAATATTCCTTTAATAAACCAAGAAGACTGGGATCCTTTTGTCCTTCACTATTAATAGTTGTCCAAACTTAATCTTCTCTGAAGCACTTCTCTGAGCCCTTTTTAAGCTTTCATCAGCCGCCTTCAGTTGTGAATACCATACATTTCCATATTTTAGTGAGATAGACAAGTCCTGTGAAAGATTTGTAGGGAGAAGTTAGGCCTGTAGAGGCAGAGAAAACTCACAGAAGTGGTGAAGGGTACTGCTTAGCATTTTATTTGTTCAACTCTGTAAAGGCTAACAGCAAGCCTGTTGCTGAGAGAAGTGAATGGTGTTAACTTTTGGATATTAATCATCTGTGCTTGCCTGTATGACCAAAGTACAGCTACGCTTACTCTGTGATTTGTGGTGGATTTGGGAACTTCCCTAAGAGAATGAGGCCTTTATTTGAAGCCATCCCAACTGCATTATGACTTTTTTTAATCCTGCAGTTTTGGAAGTACTGACTCATGGATGTGCTTTATGATGCCTCTTCTGCTTCCTTGTTATTTTTTTGAGGCGCTCTCCTGGAGTTCAGGATTGTTCTTTTGGGTTGGATGTGGACAAAAGAACGTTGTTCTGATCACATCACTTTTCTCTGAAGAAGACAACCCTACAAGATAAAAAGAAAGCTATGTCAGCATTTGCCCTCCATCTCTTGAACCCAGATGAGTTCAAGCTCTGACATGTATCAAACTCAACACAATGGTGAAGCTGACAATTGAGAATTTATGAAGGAATGCAACAGTTCTTTTTGCCTTAGCAGAGCTGTGACGATCTTGTGCGAAAACACCGTTCTTCCATTACAGTTTGGAGACTTTGACAGTGCCAAAGTCCTCATCATTTCTCAAGAATGTGTCTACAATGGGAGAGGAATGGCAATCCTGTGTGACAATCTCTGGAAAGAAAATGCTAAAATAATAGTTTCACAGGTAACAGGCCTTCTTGCATGACTGCATCTTGTTTTTTTCAGGCTAAAGACTGAATTGAATCATATAATTCAATTTCACCCACTTCTAGCTTCTCTGATCTTCAAATTATAGTTCAATTGTTAGATTTTTTTTTTTCAAAGCTTCAAGTGAAACTGGTGCCTCTCTTTCAGGCCAGCTACTATCACTTCTTTTTTGATCCCTCCCCCGAGACTTTGGACATTTATTTTCAGTTACTTTACATGAATTCAAGCACTGATTCTGAATTCCTACTGCATGCAAAGCCCATTAACTCAAGGGAAATTTAGGACTGGGACCTCTAAGCTTATTTTAAAATAAAAAAATGGAACAGAAGGTTTTGTGTTGACTCCTGCAACCTATCTCAAACTCCTAAGAGTTATAACATGTATTCTCCACAATGTGGTATGCATCTTTCTCAAACTTTTGCCTGGGAAAACTCCTGCTTTTAATTAAACTAGAACATACTGCAGGAACTTAATTAAGCAATCAGTCCCACAGGACTGAGCTCAGGTGGACCAGCAAACACCTGTTTCAGCTACAAAAATGTTTCTGCTGAAGAATAAATTAGCCCCTTCTTATGAGATTGGAGTTTTTTCCTCCCTTCTCCTGTTGTTTTCTTTCCATTTAAGAAAATGAGCATTTCCTAGCCAGAAAAGTCGCAGAAGCTAGTGGGGACGACCCTGAGGGGACACGGAGGCCCGCCCCGGCTTCGCCCGCGACCACCCTGGCAGCCTCCACGGCTCCCCTCAGGGTGCCTCGACTTAAAGGCAGCACCCTTTGCTACCTCCGGGGGCCAGAAAGTGAAGTGTGAGTAACGCTAAATTAAATTAATTAAATCAAATCGCCGCCGGGGCTCTGTTACCGCCACCGCCCCGCGGCGGCCCTTCCCGTGCAACGGCGGCGGGCGCCTCCTCTCGCGAGAGGCCGCCTCTGGCAACTGCACGACGCGACGGCGGGGAGGCAACGGCCATGGAGGAGGGGGCGGCGGCGGGCTCTGAGGCGGCCTTCTGCCTGCAGAGTATCCTTCCTCTTCCTCATCCTCGTCTGAGGCGGGCGGCTAGGGGGTGCGGGGCGCCCTGGGGTGCCGCCGGTTCCCCGCCTCAGGGGGCGAGCGGCGCGGGCGGGCCCGTCTCCTCAGTGCTCCCGCCCTCCGGGCTTGTCCGGCCCAGGCGGGGGAGGGCAGCGGCAGGAGACCCGTGGGCTGCCAAGTTGTTTCTGAGGAAGGGGGGAAAAAACCCTCAAAGCCTACCACCTTATTGCTTGTTTTTGTGGAGCTAAACAGGGAAAATATGCGCGGTTGGGTTTCGTTTTTTTGTTTTTGTTTTTTTGTTTGTTTTGTTTTGTTTGTTTTTGTTTTGTTTTTTTGTTTGTTTGTTTGTTTCCCTTTTGAGACAGTAGGGTCTTGCTCACTTTAACGGGGCGTTTTCATTGCTGATGGTAAGAGCCCTTGAGTGACCCACAGCCTAATTTTATTCTCTGCTGATGGGGCAGTCTAAGCAAGAGTTAAAATTCTGAAGTGGAAGACTGTTGTCGCCTCTCTTGTGCTAGGTGCTGATCAGTAAATGCAAAATATCTACGGAGGGGTGACAAGACTTGTTACTAAGACTCACAGTCCCACAATATGCTGCTCTAAGAGGTGCTCTAATTTCCCAGTGCCAGCCACACTGAGTAACTGGCTAGGTAGTCGTGGTTTTGTTTGGTAATGTATATGAACAGCTTATAAAGATCATGATACAATAGCCTAGACATAATTTTATTTGCTGTGGCTTTTAGAGGAAAAAAAAAAAAATATCAGTCTGAATTCTTTTCACAATTGAGTTGTAGCAAATTATGTTATGGCTTTTAAATGTGTAATTTTTGGTCAGATGACCCAAATTCTAGTTTTGTCACTAAGTCAGACTAGCTCTGTCTGTTCTTTTTTGTAGTTGTGAGCTGCTAAATCAAGATCTTTCAAGCTTTGTTTTAGAGGCTAAACAATCAGAGCTTAAGTGTTAGTCCCACCAGTACCTTAGTTTTTCCTGCCTTGCTAGTACTAAGATATAAGCCAATATAAAAGCAATTAAAAAAAAAAAAAAAAAAGTGAAAGGTTGTCCTTTGCAAGCTTGTGCCTCAGTTTGTACCTTCCTGAAACTGCACAGCTGTTTTCACACTACATGGGGTGCTTAAAAAAGCACTGCATCAGGATGTGATAAAAAAAATTTTGACAGTGTTTGTTGGGAAAATACAGTTGTTCTAAAAATTAATTGACATGTTTTATTGTGCACCTGGCTATGATTTTTGAAAAAAGGAGGAGAAAAAAATCAGTATTTTTAATATTTTATTCTGTGCACAGTGTTTGCAATGACGCATTAGTTTAGACCGTAGTGAATCGCAAGGACGGTCAGGTCAGTAGAAAATTCAGGAGCAAAACAGTGTTTGAAAGTGTTTTACTTATCAAGGGTATACTGCGGTGATGTTTCTGTCTGCATTTAAAGATGTGATAAATGCAGAAAGTAGTTGAGATGGGGGGAGGATCATTCAAAAGATAGCTTTGGACAAAATAGTCTCTGATCAGATCACTAAACGTGGTGTGAAAAAAATGCAGGGTACAGTATTTTATTTAAATGTACTCTATTTAAATTTTAAGTTGATAGATACTGTGCTATAAAGTAATGAAGAGGCTTAGGGGTTTCAGAGAAGCATGCAGATACTTAGTTTGTACGTAGAATTACTACATATATGCGGTTATTGTCCCCTGCTTCATACCAAAAATGTTGTTCCTGGGTATTCATGCCATATAAACACGACCACACTTTTTAAAGTCTCATTCTTTAAAGAGAGAATGTGTAGTCAGCTAGCTAGTGCTAGGATACCTTAATCTAATTTTTAAAAAGGGCCTTTTTAGAATATTACCCTAACTAGTCAGTCAATATTACTGTGTCTTTTATCTTGGCTTGCCTGCTGCAAGCATCCTGGCTTTTTTGAACAATAAAGGAAACCTATTCCTCCTGCTTTGCACTTGTGCCTTGCTGCTGTTCCCTTTTTCTGGTGTAGTCAGCAGTTCAGATGAACTTTTCTCCCTCTGAGTTGAAGGAACAATGCCCAGGAATCAGGAGCTGTTTCATTAGGACGTGGTCAGACACTGATGCGAGGACCAAAGCTTTCCTGCCACAGAATCACAGAATCATCTAGGTTGGAAAGACCTTGTACTGGGTAGCAGGCAGGCAATTGAAAGCTAGCCCAATGCTGAGTCCCTGGTCACTATCTCAAGTCTGTTGGTTCAACTCTCAAAAGTCATGTCTCAGCGTGAGCTATTTTCATCTTGGTTCTCTTCACTTACCTTGGTGAACCCACATATGGTCCTGGAGTACCATCCTGAGAAAAGATGCATATGTTGAACTGCACAATTTCTTTGCCCTCCCATTAAAGTCAGAAGAGTTGATCCAGATTTTTTCTGGTCTGACAGAGACAGACTTAAGCCTGATAAATCTAATAGTTTGGGGGTTCCTTCCTTTTTTCTCCCCACTTGTGAAAGAAAGCACAGTAAACATTTTTTGGAGATGAGTTTCTCTATAGTTCAGGTTTTAGAATGAACCATTCCAGAATCAGTCAAGTTAGAGAACTGGGCTTTTGCAGAGAGCAAAATTTGAGCTGCAGAAAGGAAGTGACTTGAATTCAAGTCCTGTGTTCAACATCTGCAGTCTGTGATGCAGTAACTGAGGAAGTAAATTTGGGGGCACATGTATTACAGGCATTTGTTTTCATGTACTAAGCCTAGATGGGAGATTCTTAAGAAGCGTTCATACCAGTTTCCTCTTTATGTATACAGTTTTTATAGTAAGCATGTAGTGTTGTTACGCAGTTGGAGGTACACAGATGTGCTTCAACTTGATTACCGAAAATTATGCCTTCATACATTCAATGACTTCCCTATTTGTCTTTTGTTGTTGCTTACAAGAGAAAATGATCTCTCTCCATTTTTTATCTCAAACTTCTAGAAAGTGGTGGTTATCCTGTTTTGGGATGTGATCCTCAGCTGTTAGCCTTTCAGATAGTTACAATTTAACTGATAGTTTTGCTGATGCTGTGATGCTGGGGTCTTGAATGCAATGAGACTTTTACACATACATTGTACTGTGAGAACTGTAGCAAAAGGCCTGTTTTTTACGAGAATAATTCAGATTTGGGAAACTTGATGCAAAGCTGGAAAATCATGTATCTCCCCCCCCCCCCCCCCCCCCCCCCGTGTATGTGTGTGTGAAGTACTGAATTGCTGGCTTTTCCTTGGAAGTTAATTTCTGGTTTATTTACATGGGTCGTTTGTAGGCTTACTGATTTCCTAGGCAAACTGTCAACAGAGCATCTTGCTAAAAACATTCATTCTTGTTATACTTTCATGGGCTGTGAGGCTAGTGGATGAAAAAAATGTTTACTTGTGTTTCATTTTACACCATTTGTACTTATTTTTAATGAAAACTTTGACTCTAAAGCATTTGGAGGAACTGTAGATAATTTCCAATTTTTTTACATTTTGAAAGTTCCTTATCTTTTTATTGTAGTTGTGTTGTAATTATTAAGGCATTTGTATCAGCTTCAGTAAATGGTCCTCTGATATTCAGTGTGTGATCTCAGATGTTCATGTTTGAACTCATACATCTGAATTTTATAAAAATGCCATTCTCTGAGAGTGTGAAGCTAGTTATGCTTAGAAGCATAAAGTCTGTGGAAGTCTCAGAGCAGTAAGACCCCTATGCAAACCGATGATTGGGTAAGTGAGGGCAGCATTTAGCTAGTATTTAATTCAGAACAGTGCTTGATTTCTAACTTTGATAGATCTGATGAGGCAAATTTTAATGGTGTTTAAACCTGCTATAAAAACTTTGTAAATTCTGTTTCTGTGCACATAGTTTTCACTGGAGCTGGGCTTGTTCACCTAAAGGCTGAAAGAAGCCTTGAAAGTGAAAAGTCTTGTGTCAAAAAGAACAAGGGCGAAGGTGGTGGTAACAGATTTATAAATGGTTGTTTTAAGTTGGAACTCATCACAGACATCAGCTGTTTCAGACTTAACAAAATCTGCAGAATTTACCATAACAGATGAGACTGAAGATGATTATCAGTATGAAGAGGTAATTTACTAAATTGATAATCTTCTGATATATGTGGTAGAGTATTCATGTTTCATTCTTTTGTTTTATTTCATCAATCACAAAAACATCCTAGGACAAATGACAGGAATCTCTTTTTAGTGTGCTGATGCTAGGCATATCTTTATTTTTCAAGGGAAGATTTAGTGTCAGTTGATTTGTTATGTTTCACTTTTATTTGAACATTAAATACATTTTAAAGATACAGGTATTTCTATTTAGACATTTCAGCTTATAATGAATATTTCGGTGATATAAATTCTAATTAAATATGGCAAAATATTCTTTTAACAAGAATGATATTCTTTTCAGTAGTCATACTGGGAGTGAAAATGGTATTCTGAAAGAAAGATGTATAAAATATGTTGATACCTAACTTTAAATCATTTAATTTAGGTTCCAACAGATGATGAATTTAGTCTTCAGGAAGATGATGAGGATCTGTCAAAGGCTTTGCAGACTGTTCAAGAGCAGGCTGAAGATGCCCAAATTTTAGTAAGAACTTCCTAAACATTCCAAGAGTCTATCTGTAATTCAGTTGGCATTAGTGGCTGAAAATTTACACATCGTAATTTATTTTAATCATGAAATATTTGTGTGGAAAAGATTGTCTCTTATTTTTTAGAAGTTTCTAGGAGTAAATATATGCCACAGTGAAAAAGGCAACTTATGTTTGCCGGGTTTCATCTTCCTTTAACTTTTGTTCATGTTCCATAAACAACCTGATATAGCAAATACATGTAACAAATATATAGATAGATTATTTAAAATATATTAATGTTATTACAGTGTATCAGTATTTTAGGGTTTGTTTCTTTATCTGAGCAGATTTAATGAGATCATGATCCCTGACACAGTAAAGAAACTTCATGCCACAGAAACTTGTGTTTGAATACTTTGCTAAAAAAGATTATTCATATATTGAAAATAAAGAATGGGCTGTTACACTGTGTTAAATCAAAATAGCAGTGAAATTATCAATCATTTCACACCATTAGTTTTTGACATTTTTTACATTTACAGTTTGATTTCAAACCAGTCATGTAATAGTTCAGAGTTACACAATGGGATTGTTATATTGCATTTTCCAAAATATGATTTTACCTGAATTTACTTGTTTATAGCAATCTAATGTGAAAGTGCTTTTCCTTGCTGTGTTTCTAATATCACCACTGTCTTACAGCCTCATCAGTAAGTTGTCATCATAGTGTTTGTTTTGCAAAAGTGAATGATTAATAATGAAAAGATAAAATTATGAGAATGAGTCTTAATATCAAAATGGAGAAAAGATGTGCATTTTCTTCTGTACCAGTGCATATCAATGGATCAGTTTTGTATTTTAGATCAAACTTTGAATGAAAACTGATAATACTGGAATTTTATGTGTTTTGAAACTGAATATGCCTGAAAATTAAGGGAAAGATGGCAGAAGGTTTTAAGACTGAACATGCTTAATGTTAAGCAAGTAGTGGAAGTTCTTAATGTTCTTTAGGGATAACTGAAGTTATGTCTGTTTTACTGTGTGAGTTGACATTCAAATAAAAAGTGAGACAAGGATGAATATTTTTAATCTATTGATCTTCTGACAGTGCTATATTTAATATTTTACCATTTTATTGATTTGTTGAACTTTGAGTGGTAGGAAACAATATGCTAATATCTACCCCATTTAATCAAACTGAAGAAAGTGTTACCTTAAAACAAAAGAAGAACGTGTGTGCTTAAACTCAAATTCTCTTTGATTTGGTGCTTATGCTGATAGATGTCTGCCTTCTTGCTTCTTCACTCATTATTTGGGGGCCTCATTTTTTCCATAACTTTGAAACTGAAATAATATTTTCATACTTTAGACAGAAAGACGTGAATAGAAAAATGTTTTAATACGCTTGCTAGTTCCTTGACAGCTTTCATAACGTCTTGCTGTACGTTTTGTGAGGCTCAGTGACTAGATTGTTTGATGCTAATTCACTTGGAAAAACCAAGTGCTGCAGCAAATGCTTTTGGTGGCCAAAGTCAGAAGCACTGTTTCCTGTGAGTTAATATTGATTCAATATCCAAAATCTGAGCTAAGAAGCACAGTAGAAGCTGTTGTCTTCATGTGATAAATAATGGGTAGACTTTTTCAATTATTAGCTTCTAATCATGTCTAAACCAGGTTAAATTAGGTAACAACCATATCCTGGAATAGCTACTCCATGATGAAGTTTTAAGTGATTGTGTATATTTGCTGTTCATAGTAATTTGTATACCTAATCCCATATTAAAGATTGCATTTCAATACTAGATGCAAATCTTTTTGTGAAAGGAAATAAATTATATAGAGAAAGCACAGATCAAGTGAGCATCCAAAAATACTCAAGTGATTTGCCAAATGCAGATATTATAAATATCCATAGTTTCTAAATTGAGTAACTACAGCTTCTTTTACGCTCTGTTAAAAAGGTCAAGTATAACCAGGAAAATCTAAGAAAAATGCTTATTTTCAAACTTCCTTCCAAAGTAATTCACACTAATTACTAAATCAAGAAGAGCAAACATAAGCAAATGAGAGATGGTGCTAGAGATGGTGTAGGAATTAAAGCTATGTTTCTACAAGCGATATTGAGACATGTTTTCCTTCCTTCTGTATCTCTGCATGCATACAGTGAAACTGCTGGTCTTTAAAGAGTATGGTGAGGCTCCCTCACAGTTCATGTTTTTGTTTGGATCCCAACAGGGAAATGAGGGTGATGGAGCTCTAATCTCTAAATATTGTTTCCCCCTAGTCTGGTGGTAAAATGGCAGCTGATTCAAAATACAGCTGTGCTGGGCAGCACATGCGCTGGATGGCAGTGATTCCGCCTGCTGTTCCTGTTCTAGTCATCATTTGTCCTTTTCAGTCACAACTCTTTTTTTTTTTTTTTCTGTTGTCCTTGTTTTGAGACATTGTAAAGTAATATAAATTATTTTTAAACACAAGTAACAGAATATTTTGCATATGAAAGAAAATCTTCAGCTGATAGGGACCCTAGGAAAAGGATACAGAATTTCTGGAAAACCACACACACAAAGCTTGCTGAAATACTTTATTCAGTAGTTACAGCTGTTACACTTCAATTCTAGGATCTTTATTTTCTTAATATCCCAAATGATACTCTGAAGTCACATTACCCTTCATTAACCTTATATTTTATGTAGGTTTGATTTATAATTTGTTTGACCGTTTTAAAAATCTTTGAATTCTCTTTTTTATTCTTTTTTAGTTTAAGTTTTGCAAGAGCATCTCATTTTATTTTCCAGAGGAATTATTAATTTATTTGGTGTTAATCTTTCTTCACTGGACAGAATTTTTTGCTAGTATTATGGAAGTCCTTAAGGTTAAGCTTTTAGCAATTATTTTACTGGCCATATTTGCAATGCTTACAGTCAAAATGTTTTAAAGATTTTAATTCAAAAGTAAATATTTAACCAAGAAACATTTAACAAAGCAAATATTTAGTTTGTTTATTTTGATTAAATGGTCAGAATCCTTTAATAAGTTGTTTTAGTCTGTGTAGCTTCTATAGGGTGTGTTTGCACCACATTAATAGATTGTATTTTCCTTATTTCTAAATAGGTAAATATATACAAAAAATTAGTTATGCCATTCTGTGGGTAGTCATCCAAGGTTAAGATTAAATTACAGAAGTCATTAGCCTAATATCACTCACAAAATCTGCAGAAGAGCCAGGAATTTAATTCTGGTTTCCTGAGGCCCTGTTCCAATACTGTGCCTGTTAGACTGCATTCATTTTCCCCTATATTGTTCCCTGCTCGAGCTTTGGTTCCTGAAATGATTCTCAGTGCTAGTATCTAGCTAATAAATTCTCTTCTGCACAGATGAAATGAATTCCTATCATATTTCCCTTTATTAAGGGAATCAAGCTGTGTCATTTCTTCCACAGCCTGGCTTTATAGATGTGTTTGGGAAACTACAAGCAACAATATTTGCCTCACTTAGAATAAAGAAAGAAAAGAAGCAAGAAAAGGGATGCAGCTGCATGTCTGCAGATGTACTCTCTTTGGTTCTTGTATTACCACAATTAGAAAATAGACCTGTCTGATGTACTGTATCTCTAGTAATAAAATATGCTAAATATTACATTGCACTTGGCATGTTGTATTAGTCATAATACAGTGTTACATGGCCGTGATCGTACATGTACAATTCTTTCTGTTTATATTAGGTAGGTTGCTTGGATTAAACACAACATTTTCTGTATTATACAAAATGGCTGTGAGATTTTTCCAGTGTTTTTATTTTATCAAGAGAAATGCCTTTATCTCCAGGTAATTTATGCAGTCATGTTGATAGAGCTCCCACTAAGGACATGAATAAGCCATAAATGAATGGAGTTATCACAAATACCTGGCCTATAGATTCTTTTTTAAATGGATGGAGGAAATAATTTGTAGTCACAGCCTTTAGCATGTCTTGATGAATATCTCACTGGAATTTTTTCGTTTTCTTAGTATTGAAATGAAGGAAAGAAGGTAGGCATGTGTGGAAGCTGTTTCTGCTTCTCATCTCTACAGTGGGTTTTTTTTGGTTTGTTGTTGGTTTTTTGTTTTTTTGTCTTTTTTTTAACGATATATAGCACATGTTATCATAGAATCTGAGTTTTCGTCAAGTGATAGTTGTCACGCCCAGGTTTGTTAAGTCATTCTCTCACCAGGAGGCAGGCATGTGCAGTGCAGTACCTTGTCTTAGTAGATTGCATTGTTGAGCAAATCCATTGTAGTGTTATGCCCATGTGGAGCTCCCAAATGCTGAGACCCTCATATTTAGGTATGTCAAGTCACTGTAATCTATTTGAAGTCTGAATGAATTAAAGCCACATCTTTGGCTGCCAAGTTGTGGCAGTCTCTCTCATCTGGTTATCTTTAAATGTATTTTGCGGGGGAGCAGGCTCAGACTGGGTCATATTTTACTTTTTCCATACCTCCTTGGAACATGAGATCCCTCTAGGAGAGTTTAATATTAAGCTATACACTGAGTGGGCTGAATGGGGTTGGGTGAATGAAAGAAATTTGCATTGCAACAGAAAGCTGTGAAAGGGATTTCTTTCCTTTTTTTTTTTTTTTTTGTCTCTTCTCTGTAGTAGGATTGCTCTGTCTTGTTTTGATTCTGCTTTTGGCAACTGTGCTTGACCCATGAGCTGATCTTATCTGAGTAGCTGTCTGTCTTGGTGGCACTGGAGGAGCTGCCTATGAAGCCTCGGTGTACCATCTGCATTCTGCTAGCACTTGTAACAATGTTGTCTGGCAGCTTCGCTCAGTGCCTGCATATGGATGTTGAGAAGAAAAGGGAGAATTGATCTTCGTGAGACTTCCTAAGAGATCTGATGATGGAGATGCAGTTCTTTCAGTCTCTGTGTTGCATGCATCATTACAAAAATAATAAGCCTTTTTACTACCACCTTGGACTTCTGCATTTTTTATTAGATGAAGCACTGATTTTTCTCATCACTAGTTTTTAAGGTTGCTGAAGGGTGCAGGAGTATGAGAACTAACGTTTTCTCTCTGGCCAGTGACAGAAGATCATCCATCAGTTTAAACAGTTTCGAGTCCATATTGGATTATGTCAGGTTCAGAATACTTACTTAAATTGGGTGATTTTTGAGTTATTTCTCTATAACCTTTCACAGACCTTGACATTAGAAGGATCAGTGGTTACAGATCTGATCAATAAAGACAAGGGAAACACTCAGCTGTACTCCAGTAGATCTGTGACTTTAGATAAGTTCAGAAATAGAAGGTATGATAATTACATTTATCTTGTAGGTTTAATAACAATTATCAAATTTTAATTTCAGGCTTTGCAATCAGTTCTGACTTCAGAGAAATCAGTGTCTGAAATACCTGAAGCAATGGATGACTACTTCTGCAATTTTCTGGTCAGATTGGGAATGTCCAGAACCCTTGACTGCTTCCAAACAGAATGGTAAAGTATTTTAAGTGACCATGTTACTCTGAGAATTAGGAAGTAGATGCTCAGGATTCAAATATTTCCAGTATTTCAGGATATATTTCCAGTAAACTCTTCTGAGGACAAGTTGTTCTTAAATATGTAGTGTTTTACCAAATAAATATATTCATGTTGAGAATGAGGATGCAGAAAAGGACGGACTTTCAGGAAAGCTGACTGCAGGTACCTTTGAAGGACTGTATGCATTTCAACTAACATTTACAAGCCTGAACTGGTCACCTGAGGCCTCTTTTGTGACCAGTGAAGATAAATACTCATTTTCAGGATGCAACTTATCTGAGTTAAGCCATCTCCTTTAAGATGAAATGAATTCAATTATATTTTTTCAAGTGTATTCGACTCTTCACTGACTACCAGTGAAAACTAAATCCAGCTACAGTGCTGAAGTTGTCATGGGATCAAATTAGTCCAGTGCAAAATGACCAGCATTTCACTTCAGCAGTGCTGAGAAATCACGTGGTTTTGTTATTGTCTTGCTTTCCAGAACATGGGTGCCTGCTTAAAAACTGAATATTTTGTAGTATGCTATAGTGTTTGCACCTTAATTGTTTGGGTGGGTTTGGATATTCATCATAGCTACCTTGTATTTTAAGTAGAATAATCAAAATTTTTGATACTTGGTAATTTTTTGTACATTAATGGAAATAATATGGTTGGTTTGTTTTTTTTCTTTTTAAAATTTAATTCATCTAGTAATCAGAAGAGTAAACTCTTGAGCTGTTGCTATCTTTTTTTTCACAGCTTTTATAGATTGCAGGGATTTTTGTCCATACTTTGTGCAGAAGTTTAAACATGCAGCTTTGTCTAAATACTCCCACTTCCTCCACCACTGTCTTCATTTATGAAATCCCATAGGATGTATACTTTTTTAAATATTGATTAAGAATGATATGCCAGGAATGCTGCAAAGCTAGAGAGGAGGGCTGAATTATTTGGAGCAAAAGATGACACTTTGTAATACTTCCAGTTACAAGCTTGCTTTGAAGCTGCAAGTTACATTGGAAAGATTCTGAGAAGTGGAAACACCTTCTTGAATTATCTTGTAGGCAGTCTTTAAACATGAGAGGTTCAGATATTTTTTAATAAGGTCTTCTGAAATAGTTTGTTTTGAAAATTAGTGAAATTGAAAAGTTAGAAACATCTTATTTTTTCCTGCAAAAGCCTTGAAGCTTTTAAATTTTCTTAGAAATATTTTCTTAATGGGGAATCATTGCTGTCATTTGCAAGGCTCTGGTCTTATTAGTGTAGAGCTCACCAATCAGGTGTTGTCTTTGGAATTAATAATGATCCACTTTTTGATAGCATAACAATGCGACTTAAATGATTCCTTAGAGAAGGAGCACTATGGTTCTGTATTCTTTTTCAACAAAAGAACTGATATGAACAGCATTAAGTTTGAAGTTTAACAGTTTTTGTGCTAAAAGAGAATTAATACTAGACAGGTATAAATAGTGACCTTTTTATGAAACTGCAGCTTTCTTTGAAGCACTTAGACTCTGAATTCATATCAATGGCAAAATTCAAATTGCTTTTTTAACAGAGCAAGTGCAGGTCTTAGCAGGCCCTATCTTGTAAATCCTTAGCTCTATACATATATTTTTTTCTCTATAAATAATATTTTTAATTTCAGTAGCATTACAATTGAGGATCTAATCTTACTGTATTGAGACTTTTGCTGCATTAATACCTTATTTCAAAATGTTTCATGTTGGTTTGAAATAGATAATTTACAATATTAATGAAAGTGAGAACAGATTAGTGTACTCGGGTTCCTCATTATGTATTGGGATGACACTCTTGCTCTCATGCTGTGGTGATCAAGTACTAATGGAATTTAAAATGAGAAATTAATTAACGTAGAGAAAATTTATCAAAAGGCTTGCTTTGAAATAATTGTCTGCCTGAGATCTAAAGGTCACTTAAATTGGACCAAATTATCTGTGTTTATTTCAGAGTTTGAGAAAACATTCTGTTATTCTATCCAGCTGTATAACATGTTATGATTTGATTATGTTTTATTTTAAGCCAAAACCACTACTTTTCTATGATGTAATGAATAATTTTAGTACACTTGTAGTGATTTTTTTATTTATGTAGTTTTTTGCACATACGCTTTTTTTTTCTTCCAGTTATACTTTAAGGGACTTAAAATTAGACTTAAATAATTTTTAGAATATTTAATTTACCATTAAATTTTCTATTCCTTTGATATACAAGACTTTATAGTGCTTTTGTTGCTTATTAAACATACTGGATTGACAGCTTTGGTGTATGAAGTACAAGGGCTGATCAACTGTAAATTCATGCATCTGACAGTCTATACCTCCGAATCCCAGAGAGCCCACTGCTGCTGGCAGCATGTCGTGAGTCTGATGAGCAGATGAATCATTTGCTGTTCTCACATACGCACGGAGCTATCACTGTGATTAGTTAGTACACTCATCGGACTGGTAATCTCTGACTAAGTGTTCCTAGAGACCTGGCAGTGTTTCAGCTTGTGAGTAAAAGGAGAGCTGCAGACTAATTACGGAAACACGATTTGAAAATTCTTTTTTGTTTGATGTGGTTAAAACTATGAATAAAGTTACGGGACCAAGCCAGGTTAAAAGCTATGTCTCTTGTGTATGCCTTGCAGAGATTGCCTGGGCTATGTGTTAATGGAGGAAATGCAACAAAGCTACTATATCTTCTCTGAGCATAAAGGTAGACTCATTACAAAGCAATTCCTTTTTGCAGAATGAAGAAAATGGATATAGGTTGTGATTCTCCATGTCACAACTCCCTGAAGACAGTGGAAACAATCTACTTATTTCAGGCAGACCAAAGTTTCCTCTGCTCTGTGTCCAATTTGACCTGGAAATCATATGACCACATTAGTGTGCGTTGTGCTCTGAGTTCGTAAATCTGGAGAGAAACGAGCGTTATCAGTTCCAGAACAGCATCAAACTAAAACAGATACAGTTTTTGGATTAGAACTGGCTCAGAACACAAGTGAAGTAACCTCAAGTTTGATTTGCAAAAAGTCTTGTGGACATACCTACTTTCTTGCTTACATAACAAGCATGACATGATAATATAAATGTTCTAGTTATATGCCATAATAGATTGGGGGAGTGTACCAGGGCAAAAAGGTCCTTTATTTTTCTGTGGTCGTTTCTTTCTTAGCCTTCTATTTGAAACTGTTTAAGAGGTTATTAGCTGGAATGATAGTTTTTAGTAAGAAGTTCTTGTAAAAGCTAAAACTTAAAATTTTAATCCCTGAATGCATCTCTAGGTGAGTTATTCCTTGGTAAAGGATTATCCTGAGCTACATATCAGTTTATTGCAGGGTCTATCTGCAACCTGATTTCTTTAGAACTCTTAGAAACTTGAATTCCATGTAATGTATATAGTAATAATGTATTTTTCTTAGTCAGTCTGCACCGGACTTTGATCCTAAAATCATAGTTGACCATCTGTTCCTTAGGTTTCCAGATTCTTGGTTAATTTTAAATAGCAATTCAAGAATAATAACAACTCAGTTGTTCTGAAAAGCTTAGAAAAATACCTGTGTGTTCACGGAACTAACTAATTTAATTTGGATCATAGTTCCCCTCTATAAAAGTGAGAACAATAGCTATTTGGCAGTTGGCTAGGTAGGTAGGAGTTCTGTAAGTTTTACAGGACTAGGTTGATGAAAGATAATGAGAATTCACAATGCAATGTTGTTGTGTGGTTTCCATTTCTGCTACATGCACAGAAACCTTCATTTTTAGTAGTGTTCTTGGACAAGGGCATAGTGAATTTATTGGCATTAATTGTATTTCATTAAAATTGTCTTTCAGAGTTCTTAGCTCTGCTGGAGGCTAAGTTCATCAATTATCCATCGCTGATGTGTCTGTGCAGAAATTTGATGGTTTTCATGAGGTACAGTTAGGGCATTCAGTGGAGAAATTTTTCTGGCAAATAAAGGAGTGTGTAGAGTTGTGATCATCTGCAATGAGAAGTGCCCTTATTTGCAGTATTTTCAATAGGAATTGTAACCTGCTCATCAGTCAATGTTTGGTTTTGGGTGTTTTTTCAAATAAAAGACTAAGGTTCTTAGTATTAAAATCTGTTGCTACTGTAATTTGCTTAAGAAGACGAAGTGATGATAGAATTAATTTTGCTTTGGACATGTTCAGTTTAACTTTTCAAAGATCTTTCATCTACTGATGGTGAATGTGGGTGACAGCTTAATTCATAGGGGTGAGCATTCCTAGAAGTATCCACAGAATGCAGGTAAGTGGCTGACCGTAGGAAGTTTTTTGGACATAAGAGTTTCTAACATTTGCCTTAATTTTTTTGAGGAAGTTAAGTAAAAGTTGCTTGTCAAGTAAGAATCCCTTATTCTACAGACACTTTTTGTTTCTGTAACATGTTTTATTGATCTATGAATGCTGTGCTTACTGTCTTCAAGCTTCAAATCTGCTGTTTGTGTCCAAGTCCAGGAGATAGCATTTAGTATAATTTTCATCTCTAATTACTGGTGTTCTTTTCATACTTCCTTATTACTTGGAAAAAAAATAATGTGTGGATACAATATATTTTCCACCTGAAAAGGCAAATAATGTTCATATTACTCCTTCTAGTGAGTTCCTACCCAAAACATCTTCCAGCAAAGTGGGAAGATTATGGGGCTATAGTCTTTGTCTAATATAAATAATTTATAGCTCCGTTGAACCTATGCCGAACTGATATCATGGCTGCAGTGGTGCACAATGTCTTTGTCTTCAGTGGGTCTATAAAAATTTGTACCAACTGAAGGTCTTGCTCTTCTGTGTTCCAGGGCAGAAGTAGATGAAGAAATAGATGTTTTATACATGCGTGTACTGGATTCTGGAATCGCCTCTCCAATGTCTGTTTGCACAGAAGCATCTTACGCTTGTATATGTAGACTTGAATCTTGCAGTCATTTGAAATACTTTGACAAATACTGATAGCTTATAATCATTCCTTGAACAAGCATGATTCTGCAGAAGCATTTATTTTGTGTAATGAGAGTCACATGTTTTGGATCAAATTTAGCTTTTCTGAATCCTTTCTAATATCACCACTCTCTCTTTTTGTGTAGAAGATACTTAAGTACTTTCAGTTGCTCTGTATTGAAATGCCTTCAAATTAAGCCTAAAATGAATAGTGTCAATGCCTACATCCTTTTTACTGCCTGTTAAGAGTATTCTTAGCTTTCATTGACATCCTACCAAAAGAGGTAGTCCTGAGATGGACTGAGCAGACTTTATTGCCAGGGGCTGTAGAGATTCCTAGGTTGCTACACAGCATTACATACTGTGCCAGACCCTCTTTACTTCTCAAAATGCAAGTTAGTCTGTATAAGTAACTAAAGCAGCCTTCAGGCTTCTGCATCACAGAATCATGTTTTCTTGGGGGCTGGTAAAGTAGGTAAATAGTGGTAAATATAATCAAATAAATAAAAATAAGTAATCTGCAGAGAGACCTGGACAGGCTGGAGCGATGGGCTAAGGCCAACTGTAGGAGTTTCAATAAGGCCAAATGCCGGGTGCTGCACTTGGGCCACAACAACCCCCAGCAGCGCTACAGGCTTGGGGAGGAGTGGCTGGAGAGCTGCCAGTCAGAGAGGGACCTGGGGGTGTTGATTGACAGTCGGCTGAACAGGAGCCAGCAGTGTTCCCAGGTGGCCAAGAAGGCCAATGGCATCCTGGCCTGTATCAGAAATAGCGTGGCCAGCAGGGACAGGGAAGGGATCTTACCCCTGGACTTGGCACTGGTAAGGCCGCACCTCGATGACTGTGTTCAGTTTTGGGCCCCTCACTCCAAAAAGGACATTGAATGACTCGAGTGTGTCCAGAGAAGGTCAACGAAGCTGGTGCAGGGTCTGGAGCACAGGTCTTATGAGGATTAGCTGAGGGAACTGGGGTTGTTTAGTTTGGAGAAGAGGAGGCTGAGGGGAGAACTCATTGCCCTCTACAACTACCTGAAAGGAGGGTGCAGAGAGCTGGGGATGAGTCTCTTGAACCAAGTAATGAGTGATAAGACAAGAGGGAATGGCCTCAAGTTGCACCAGGGAAGGTTTAGACTAGATATTAGGAAGTATTTCTTTACAGAACGGATTGTTAGGCGTTGGAATGGGCTGCCCAGGGAGGTGGTGGAGTCCCCATCCCTGGAGGTGTTTAAGAGTCGGATCGACATAGCGCTGAGGGATATCGTGTAGTTGGAAACTGCCAATGTTAGGTTAATGGTTGGACTAGATGATCTTCAAGGTCCTTTCCAACCTAGATGATTCTGTGATCCTGTAAATAAGGAGAGGGCAACATAAGTAAACAGGAAGGAATGAAGACATTTCCGTAGGTGAACTCTGTATTCCATGTTGAAGATAGCTCATAGAATAATTCATCCAGGTTATCTGCAGCTTTGTCATCTTATTTGAGTCCTCAAAAAAAAAAATCTTGCATATATTTGAGCTTATGAGATAACATTTGTAAAAAACTCACAGTCCTTTTTATTTAAACAAGAAATTTTTTTCTCTCTTGTATTTAAGCTATTTGGAAGAAAGGAAGGGAAAGAACAATTGTTTAAATGGAAGTACTCTGTTGTACAGGATATGTCTTTTGACTGTTATGAACAATAATACATTTCAGAATGAAAAGCAGTAAAACAGGAACACAGTGTGGTGGGATAGTACTGTTACTAATTGTTTATGATCATAAAAGGTAAATGCCTTGAGATGATAAATGTATTTGTGATTCTAGTTTAGGTAAATTCTAGCATAAGAAGGGAGACATCAGTGAAGTGAGAAAAAGGAAACACGGAATAAATATCTCTCCATTTCTCTTCTACTAGGTATGAACTCATAGAGAGGGGTGTGTTCACAGCTGAAGACGCTGGACTGGTTCCAACTGCCTATACCCGCAACCAGCAACTTGAGGCTGAGAATATGCGTTTGAGGAAAGATTTGGAAAACTATAAACTTGCTGCGAAGTATGTTATTTGGTCTTCATGAAACTTTGATATACAGTAATAAATGGCCAGATAAAGTAAACCCAAGTACTTAATGGAAATAATAAGTTCCTGTTTGTTATGCTGGCTGCACATATTTTTACATCTAGGTGACATTTATAATTAAAGTTCAAGTTTCTCTGAGCTCTATTAGAAACCTAAATGTTAATTTCTTTTATTTGTATTTACTGGGCTATAGAAAATAATTTTCAATATCCAGTAATCACAACAAATTACTGCAAGGAGTCATGAGAGTATAATATGTAGAACTAAAAAATAAATGGTTATGTGCAATTTGTATTGAAATACAGTACTATAAATTACATCTACCACAAACATCAACATAGGAGAAAATCACTATACATTTATTCTTCATTTTTTTTAATTGCAAAAAATCTATCACTCTATCCCTAGTGGTAAATGGTTGTCAGTGTAAATTACCATCACTAAATATACTTGTGTGTACATTGTAGTAGGTGATTTTACAAGTCAGTTGTACTTTGGTCATAAGAGAGTTAAAATATTTAGCCTATAATGGAGAGATGCAATAATGAACTTACATGTAACAGCCTTTTCTGAAGAATGGTACATCTGCACATGTATGTGCTTACTGAGAATTTACCTGGGACCTAATAATGTACTCACTTCAATTTTGCCAGTGCATAATTTTAAAATACGGAGCTGTAAAAAAATGTTAACTCCATATCTCTGATTTTCCTCAAGATTGCTCAATCAAGATTTTCCTTTATATGAAAAATAGCTACTTAAATAATCATTGCTGCGATAATAATGATAATCAGATTATTTTCCAATGATAATGATTTATTACATTTTAAATTAATAAACTAATTGGCCATAGTCTAATAATTTAAGTAAATAGCTTTAATAATCAAGTCAAATATTGTGTAGTCTAAATATACTTTTGCAATGGGAGTTGGGCCACATAGAAAACATTCCTTTATTTTAATCTGCAGCTTCTTTTGGACAATGGATAGTTAGGGGTTGTGTGTCTCACTTCAGTGAGGGAGTAAGAAGCAGTAATGCATAGTAAAAGAAGGAAAGACAAAATCCATCCCTTCTGAAATTTATTATTGTCGCTAGTAATTCTAACAGACTTTCCTTTCTGTTTTTCTCCCCCCCTGCCCCCACCTTTTTTCTTTTTCCCCCCCACCCCGTATGAAGCAGAGCATGCTATAACAAGATAATCTGAGTGGATTATGACTTGATAAGAGTTTTCCTGGGTTTGTGGGATTGCTACATGATTGTTTAAGAACATAAAGCTCAAAACCATGTCACCGTGGTCATGAATGAGTTGGGTTTTCCCATAAGAATGTCTATATCCTCTGTGGGGTGCCAGAAAATTTTTTTATAGCAGAAGTCTAGTTAAAAGGCTGGAAGATGACATGGTAATGTGCAACAGCAAGAAAGCAGGGGAGGGAAAAGACGTTGCCAATATGCTAAATTCCTACAGGCTCTCTTAAATAAAACTCCCAACACTCACTTAAGTGAACTGTGCTAAAAAAAATAAAATCCATGAACTGAAACTGTGCCTTCCTTTTTCACATTCTAGTGTTTGATGAAACCTAAACCAGCAGTGCTGTGATGGTAAACAAATGGGTCATGTCACCCATTTGGTATTCCAGAGAGGGCAGTGAGAGATAGGGCAATTCTATATGACACAAATTAGAAGTGTTCATTGGCATTTACCATTGAATACTGCACTTATTCTGCATGCACCTTGTTAAAACACTATTAAAATTAGTCCTCCTTTCTCCTCTTGCAGGAAGAGCTTTATTTTCATAGTCTTTCTGCTAACGTTAGAATGGAGTATATGTAGATGTGAAACAGTTTGTGCTAATGGTCACTTCATTTTTCAACCTTTTTATTTCAAGTAACTTTCAAAGTTTTCATTGTTACTAATGTTCAGCACTTCTGTGACATTCATTTCACTTATTTTGTTTTGAATAATTTATGAATTAAAACAGTACTGTTTCTGGAATAACGGGTGAAATTGAGCATTTCTGCTGTACATACCATGAGTTAGTGTTCCTTTATGTCTTTTGGATAAACCCTGATCATAATACACTGTACTAAATCCATTTACAGTAGTGACTGTTAACAGCATTTTTTCTTGTTCATACATTCAATAACTGGAGTCAGTACCTTTGCTATGATAAAGCAAATATTCCAGCAGGAGCCAAAATCATCTGGAGGACAATTTGAGTTTTCAAGTATTGAGAGAGAATTCACCAGCTTGCACTGAAAACAGAATGCCTAAGAGCACTGAAGAAATGCTGATTTGACTGGTTAGAAACTAAGCATTTGTGTGAGCAAAGAAAGCCTCATATTTTCCTCTGTGGATTAGTTGGAAAACTTTCATTGTGAGATACAGTGCTGTGAAGAAAGCTTTTAATTACATTTCATATTTTTCAGCTTGGTACTCTTGACAGCCATCCTGCAGAAAAGAGATTCTGTTTGGGATTTAGGCAGTGTGGGGGCCCAGGATAAATGACTGTAAACCAATTACCTCCTGCTTTAATGTTGTTTAGCAACTGGTGGAAGAGATTCCGTGTCTAGAAGCTAGCTGCAATTGTATTTTGGGTATTTTAATATACTATTTACATGATTGCATGGCAAGCAGGTGGGCAAATAGAGTAGACTGCAGGCTCTTGGTTACATTTCACTGGGGCGTTTCATTATTTAAAGAGAAAAATCACAATCAGCTTCACTTCCTGTGTACGATGAGTATGTATTTTTAGTAGGCTCTCCAATGTCTGAAGGCATCTTGAGATGTAACAAAATCCCTGAATGCATACATTAAAAGAAATAAATATTAGCATAGTTCTTTTAGTCGGCAGCTAGTGATAGTTATTACCTTAAGGTTTAGATACACTACTAACCTTCTAAAACCAGACATTGTGTTGTGATAGAAATCAAAACTAATTTTATGTTGGTTTTCCATGTGACAGTAGTTAAAGTATACCTTAAGTGTACTCCCTTTCTCTTTCTTTTATCTTGAAGGCTACAGTTGAGCCCTGATTGATTTACTGGTAAGGGATGTTGTTATCTGCTGCAGTATTTCTCTAATGGAAGCATAGGTATTCTTTCCAATATGCAAGAAAATTTTGAAACTAACATCTCTGAAAATGGTTAACAGAAGACTAGTTAATTTTAATTCATTGTCTTCAGTGATGGTTTGTCATTCAAGCATTTAATATTCTAGTAATAGTTGCTTGAGTTGAATAATAGATTGTAATTTCATGGCAACATTGAACTCTGCCTATCTGATGATTTAAAATAACTTGAACCCTATCTATTTTGGTGTTTTCCTATGGCCTGACCCTTTGCATTGCTTTTGTATTTAAACATGTAGGTAGACAACATAATGGTGTATCAGGTTTAAGATTGTGTTAATCACAGGGACTGCTGTCATATTTCTAAGTTCTTTAAACATTTAGGAGTTTATTAGGGAGATGGAATGAAAGTTGTGTACAGCTTTTGCCTGAGGTTTGTAATGGAGTTCTCAAACATCATTTAGAAAGTTTGAACGTTTGCAGATATCTTCCTGTCCTGATTTTTGGAAGCACGCTCACAAATACATGCCCAGTTTACAGACACAGTAACTGTCAAAATATGAAGCAATCCTGGGAATCATATTTATTATTACTGTTAGTGCTATCACCAGCAATAAAATCCTCAGCTGATCTCCTATTTCTGTGCCAAAATCTAACCATTCCTGCGCATATTTCTCCACTTATACCATGAAAACAATAAAGTGCACACTTTTTGTATTGTGCACTATATTTAAATGCATCTGTTTAATTATGTGGTACATTTAGCATCCTTGCTGCTAAATGCTATATAAACTAGATACAGTAAAAACACGAGACTATATGTTTTCTAAAACTGTCTTTATTTCAGTTAAAATTTTAGAGCTACATCTTACAGCATCTTGGGGAATAAAGTCCCACCTATATTCAATGGGAACAGGACACGCAACTCACCTTTGAAAATCCCTGCTTGGATTTATTGAACCCTGTCCTCTTCTGCCATTTTTATGAAACTACTTGCTTCAGAAAAGTTTAAATGGGGATAGCTGCAGTCTTTGACATATATCTTAGCTAAAAGAAATGGATATTGGTTTTGCTATGGCTGTAGCAACCTATTTTAGAGCAAGCCATCTGCTTAGCTCTGAAGGGGCAGGTTTTATATTCAAGATCTTAAGGCAAGTCACATTTTGTAAGTGGTGTCATGATGGAGTTCTTTCACAGAACTATCGTGAGACCATCGATTGATTTACCTCTCAAATGTTTCGCTGTTCACAGGAACTGGAGCAGAATCATTAATCTGTACTTTGTATCCCATTCCAATTTCCTAAGTTACTCAGTTCCACAACTTCTGGTATTTGTCCACAGGCGTACACAAAGCTATGTGCATCCCCACGGCTCCTTTGAGCTATTCACAGTGTTACTGTAGGGGCAGCCCTGCCTGCTTTTTCTCAGGTTTGACTGATACATAGTGGCATTAATTCACTGTGCTCTTCTTCAGGTCTTTCTGACTGTTCCTGCTACAAGCAACCATTCATATATAAATGTATACATATAAATATGGTAGTTTGTATAGGTAATAAATATAGTAAATGCATATATAGTAAATATAAATTATTTGTACAATTAAATATAATGCACTGGTGGTTATGGGTCTTCTTCCTGGACCTGTGATTTTACCATACTGCACTGTCGTAGTGGTTTTCCTAACTCTTCAACTCTTTTTGGAGAGGAAACAAGCTTTCTTTTTGTGAAGAGCAAATATCTAAATTCTATGTAAGGTAATTTCAAGCTTCCTTTCCAATTAAACAATCCATCTGCTAATCTTTCCTGCCAAACCCGTTTCAGTAAAGGCAAGGAGAAAATGTATGAAATATATACAGAGTATTTTCATTTACGTTTATGGAGCAGAGCATCTCAGGGTGTCCCATGGCTGTGTGTAGAATGTGCTTAGAAAATAACAGGTTATCAGTATGTTTGTAATTAACTTTGAAATGGATTCCTTTTGCTTCCTGCTGTCACATACAGGGGACTCTTGGGGACAGGCTGCAAATATGATTGAATAGAGCCTAGAACTTTTTTAGCACTGTTTATTCCAGAAGGTCTCTAAATGCATATATTTGCAAGGCAACAATACAGTTATTCTTTTGTGTGTGTCCTTCTAGCGTGTAACAGATGTGATGTAGGTATTAGAAAATCATATTGCAATACACGTTCATGTAGAATTTTAAACCCACAACAAGACTTTTGTTTTCTAATCACCTGTAATTTGAATATGTACCTCCACAAGACCCCTTGTGCTTAAAGTAAGGCTGACCACAACTCTGAGATTTATAATGCCAGAATCCTTATGGATCCTATCTAGAGGAACTGAGGGAAGGTGAAGAGTACCCACGTTTTTGTACATCAGCTGGCAGCAAAAAGACCTCAGAAGTCCATGTTCTCCACCACAGGTCATACTACCAAAAGTTTCCAACTTGGATACAGTAAGCATGTGCATATCTGAAAATTAATTCTATATGTTTTCAGCATACCTTGATGAGCAATTAATAGGAGACTTCTCTCTTTTGTCTTCTGTTTACATATAGCAAAGCAAAAGAGGCTTTCCTAAAAATGCAGAAAGAACGTGACTTCCATCGAATGCATCATAGGCGAGTGGTCCAGGAGAAAAACAGGCTTATTTGTGACATTAAAAGGTAAAAAATTATTTTAATTACTATACACGTAGCATTGAAGAGAATATCTTCAATTATTCCTTGGTAATGAGATAACATTGTGGAATTTAAAGTGCTAAAGTAAAGCTGACTGCGTTTAGTTAGTGTCCTGATAAATAGCAGTTCTATCTGAGCATTCTGTCATGTCTCTTAAACAATTTCTAATGATTTTGTGATATATTTTCCATGGTCTGATGTGGCATTAATATATGCATAGTATTTCTGATAGTTGAAAATATAAGTAAGATTTTCTTTTACCCAGATCTTTTTCCATAAATAAATAGTGATTTCAGGCTTTAGATCCTTTGTCCATTTTAAGGGTAATTGGTATCACACTGAGTTCAGAATCTTTGCATTCATGATTCTCACAGCTGCTATTTTCTGTCCTTTTACATTTTGAACTTCCTATATGAAATTTGCTGTGTTGCTTTGTTTGAAATAAGCCCAAACTAGTCCATTGATACTGAGTTACAATAGTTTATTTTATAGTATTTAATTCCATAATTTTGTCGTTCTGGAATTCTGTGAGTTTTCTATTGACTGTTGTGCTACTTTGCCTCCATGAGTAGAACTTTTATATTGTTTATCTGAAGATCAGTGGGCCAGGTGAAAGACTTGAGTTTAGAATCTCTTCTTTGCATGTGTTTATGCCAGCACTTTTTTAAAAATAACATTGGGGAGTGGCCTACATCTGCAGCTCCAAACAATTACAGAATTTTGTTGATATTGTTATCAATCAGTGCATGTAATAGCAGCTACATGTTCTACATCTTCAATCTTGAAATACATACATACTAATGCAAGAGAGCATTATTCATTGACTTATCCTCTGTGTATCAGCTTTTTGTAAAATGCAGTATTTTTGAAGCTGTTAGTGTCATGTGTTTGTCTTGAGAGATTATATATCTGACTTGTAGTTGGTCTGAAGAATTGAAGTGATTAAGTATTCTAGATGTAATGTGCAGTGAAGAAAGAAATAGTAATCATATTATGACTGTTTTGTCTAGATTAGGATCTTGCTTGGTAGTCAGATAATAGCTGTAATTCTCTTTCTTCCAATGAAATATCATCCGTCTTCAAGAAAACGAGAATTATGAAAAACTCATGTGTAGTATGTGTATGAAGAATTAAGGACAGGTCAAAACTGGATGGATTGTTTTAAAAGATATGAATAAACAAACTATGAATCCCCTTATTGATCTGACTTCTTATTTTTGGTTGGGTTTTTTTTTTTTTTTTCTTGTAGTATTCCAGGTGGGTGGTTACATACTAAATATCTTTGCTGTCTCCTCTGTGTTGACCTTTTGGCACTTTTATCATTTTGTTTGGGGAGGGGTAAAGTTACCCGGACATAAATCTCTGATTTAACTCGTCTTTGAGGAGTCATTTTCCTCTTCTTGTTCACAGGCTGAAGGCACATTATGCATCGTATGAACCAGTGCTGAAGCAGCTGACAGAAAAATACCAGACTGCACTGAGACAGAAAATGTTAACTAGTTTGGAGAGAGACAGAGCAGTTGGGCAGGTAAAACTATGGTGAACACCACTTGCAAAGCTGTAAGGTTTTTACTTTGGTAAACACAGAATATTTCTGTTAAAGCAACTCACTTATGCAGTAGTTTGAAGCAGAATATTTTGGTGAGTTTCATGATATTTGGTGAAAGTATGTGAAACTTACCACTTGTTACCATTTGTGCTACAAAGTAGTTCTGAGTCTGTACTTGCTCAGTGCTGCTCTACACAAGTCAGCAGTGTGCAGACCCTGTTACACTCTCAGTGTTGACAGCTTAAGGAAAGGTGTGATGTTCCCACTGATTCACATGCTTCCATCTATGCCTTTAGAAATCTCTTATTTTAACTTCCTTTATCTACTATTTTATTTTTTCCTAAATATATCCAGGAATGACCTACTAGTTTAGGAAAAAATACATTAAGATATCAGAGACCATTTTTCTGTCTTGTGAGTGGAATAATAGAGTAGTATTTTCCTCCTATAATCTTATCTGATGTATAGGTTGGTATACAAGATTGACTGCTCCTTTAGCTGGAAGTGCTATAAGCACAGGTAGAACAGATGAAGAACAGAAAATTATCTGGCATGTGTTTAACCAATAGGCTGTTAAAAAAAAAAAAAAAGAAGGAAAAAAAGAAAGAAAAAACTCCCCAAATGCATTGCATTTCAGCAGTAGCATCAATTACATGTGGGTAACATGAAAGAAAATTACCATGCTTGCACTCTCTTCTAATAGTCTTCATCTCTCATTTCCTCCTTTCCTCTGCCTCCAATTTTTCTCAGGTTGCCTGAGGGCTTACCTCTAAATGACTGAGGGTTATATGTTTGAGATTTCAATAAGTGAAAGAAAATGTCCTATAGAAAAGAAAGGTTGCTGTCCCTATACCGTTATGCTGAATCAGGAGTACAAAACACGAAACGGTTACAATGCTGTGAAATTTCAGGAACATACGTAACACTTATGCAGTTATGAACTGTATGCATTCTGGAGGGATGACTTCTTTGGTAACACCTAACACTGTATTTTGTGGCATTTTCTTATGGCAAAGCTGTATGTCATACTGTGGCTTTAAGTTAAAGATCAGTACAGTGATAGTGGCTAAAAGTTGACGGTGCAGTAAGAGCCCTAGTATTCTATATGTCTGCATTGTTTTAATAGAGCTGTAAAAGTATTTTGAGAGATTCTGAATGACTTGTATTTTATCACATTGTTTCACTGTGCCTTTCCAAAATCTTGAATTAGGCATAATGTTTATAACCTAGAGACAATAATCAGAAAAGTAAAAATTTATAGATGGAATTTATTACTTATGCAGGCATAAATGCTGTGTGTTGTGAACAGCAGTTCAAAAGCAATGTTTTCACATCACCTCCTCTTGTTCTCTCCTCTTTTAAAACTAGGTTACAGGGTTGCAAGCCGCATTACAAAATCTAGAGTCTGGATGTGTTATTCAGATTCCTGTCACAAAAGGTAAAATACCCTCATCACCAAGCTCAGACTGGTTATGGGGTTTTTGTTGTTGTGATGCATTTCAAAATCTGGTGTAACAGTAAATCAAAAATTCTTGCTCTGTAAACATTTTATCAGCTGTCCTGGTGACAGAGCAGCAGTTTTATCATTTGAATATTTATTCTAAAATGTATCCACTAAGGACAGTGAGACTGCTGATGGCAACATGGAATATGTGAGTAACTGTAGAAAGGCTTTGTTCTAGAAATCTATTTTGTGACTCATTTTGTTATTTTATTCACTAATACTCTTTTTTTTTTTTTTTTAATGCAAGTGTTCTTTTTTAGCTAACTCTTAAGAAAATATATATGATGGTCTGGAAACATTTTGAAAATACTGGTGTTATGAAATCCAACCTCTTATTTTAGCATGTCTCATTTTTACAAGAGGTTGCTAAGGTTATATAATACCTGCTGGAATAATATCTTATCTGTATGGTACTACACTACTTCCCTGGTGTTTTGGGTAAATGCAGAATTATTAAATTATTTTTCTAACTCCATCAGAAAAAAACCTAGCACCTCTGGTTTCCAAAGTAAATGAAGCTCATGCTATGACATTCTTTGTGAGCATCACTCCTACTAATAATTTTGAACCTATTTTCCAATTTCAGCTACATTTGACAGTGAGATAAGTCTCAAAGAAGACAGGTTTTTAAAAGACTCCTGAGAATAGATGAGATGATGAAAAAGGGAAACAGTGAGCTCTGCCCTCTTTGACAACAAAGTATTCACATGAGAAGGGGATGTTGATTCTGCCTTAGTCATGAGCAGGACTCCAATCAGAGATTGCAGTTTATTTGACATTAGAGAACCCCAAATTTCTCAGCTGCATAGGTGACCAATGTAGCAAATATTATACAACTTCCAGGTGAAGCTGTTGCAGTTAGGACATTTTTTTATATCTGTTTATTTTGCGTTTTTTTCCAGTGTGTTAAAGGCCTAAACTTCCTTTTGCACTGGTAATATACCCCAGGTTAAAAGCCAGTGAGTTACCCCAGCCTTTGACAATCAAGCTTCATTAGTTCCTATGTTCATGGAGTTACTTCCATTGTATAAAATTCCTGTAGAAAAGACAAGGCTGAGGAGAATAGTAGCCACATAAAATTTTTTGGTTTCTTTTTGGATTTGTAGCTGAGTGAAGAGGCTAGCAAGCATTTCCTTGACTATTAAGATGGCTTACTTACTATTAATGCAGGCATTTCAACTACCATCCCGATCTTTGCCTCCCTATTATGAGCGTAGCACATTCAGTTTAATTTTTTCCTTTGAATCCTGTCTAATGTAGGTTGAAGCAGCTGGTCTCCTGAATTGTCGTGAATTGCTGTGAGCACGGGACTGAGATCGAATTGCCTGAAAGATGCCCTCATCCTAGTTCAGTTCTTGGTTTCCATGCAGCGGTGGGAGGCTTGTATTGCTGAGAGAGACCCTTGGAGCACACGCTATTCCTTTTCTAAACTACTGTTTAGTTAAGACCGTAGCTGCTTTCATTTCTGGCAAAACTTGGAAGGGTTCTGTAGTCTTACCCAGCATAAATTAAGCTATGATTTTATTTTGTATACAAACAAATAGCTACTAAACTAATAACTTCTGTAAAGACAGACTTCAGATGTGTTAACACGGTGGAATACTGAAGTACTGGTGGCAAACCTCTTCAGTGTTCTTTCTGTGATAGATAATTATCTATTCCTAGATAATGGATTAGAATCCATTCGAATTTGGATTCTAATGCCTTTTTTTGTATGTGCCTCCTAAGCAAGGCACATTTCAGGCTCCCAGAATACCTTTCTGTGGCTGTATGTACTGGATACGCTCTGCTGTAGTCTTTAAATCTTGTTACAACTAAAAGTATAAGCCTCTGCCTCACTACAGAGCACTGTGCT
This sequence comes from Strix uralensis, assembly GCF_047716275.1. NCBI lineage: Eukaryota > Metazoa > Chordata > Aves > Strigiformes > Strigidae > Strix > Strix uralensis. The sequence continues at coordinate 6,238,474 of NC_133977.1, read as the reverse complement.
CATTTTCATCCCACTTCAGATAGGGAGGTAGAGAACGGGCTTTTTATTTTATGTTAGTTTAGGGCATATACCATTCAACTTTTCATTATACTCTGGCTTGAGGATATATAGTGTGGGTTCTTCCCTCATACTAGTGTTTTACAGTATAGATGCCCCATCTGTCTGTTTTTCTTATTACACATACTTTTATTTGTTGTTTGAGTGATTCTAAAAACCACTCTCTGGCTGTTCACAGTACTTGTTTATTCTCCAAAACTCTTGAGAGCCCTTTATAATACCAGAAAGTGACAAGCAGGGGAGCACTTCAAAAATAATAATATAAAGAAAAAAAAAAAGTCACTTAGTCTCCAACACAAATTATTTAGCTCATCAGCCACCCATGTGCTTGTACAAGCCTTAATTTGCTACATACCTTGTGTATCATAAATTAAGCAGTATTTCAGATCATTTCTTTTCAGTGCTTTGTCCTCTAGTACTACGTAATTTTTATTACCCTTTGTAGGTCATACTCATGTCTCAGTGGGCGATAGTGTCTCTTACTCAGATACTTTCTGCTGCCTCTTGAAGGATGGTCGTGTTCTGTTGCCTCCTGAATTCTTATTCCTGAGACAGTATAAATGCAACCTTGAGAAACAAGCAGTGCGTAGATACTGGAGAAATGTTTGCTGCATTTTTCTCTGAATTTAAGTTCTTAGTTTGGAAGAAATGAGTGCTGTTGGACTTGCAGATCTCTGCTGTAAGGAGACCTACAGGTGCATTTTTTCAGTTGCCATCTCTTCGGGGCTCACTTTTATGCCTTAGTACATTGGTATGTTTTAGTTAGAAGATAATAAACATTCAGACTGGCAAGGTAAGATGCCTTTTGCCAAGGTAAGATGCCTTTTCTGGCCAGCTGTCTGCTCTCACTGCAGTGCAGAGCATGAAGGAAGGAGAATGGCTCTGCCCGGCAGCAGGAGATTGTCCGTCACTGCTCCAGATGCTACTTCTGTCCCACAACTGACTTGACTGCACAACACCTGGAATGCTGGCTTTCGCTAGAGGGCACTGAGAGTGGCTTTTAAGTAGTTTTGGATTTGCTGAATTGTTTGGGGTTTTGAATAGTGGCAATGAGGTCCTGCATGTGCAATCAGGTTGTAGGTTTGTTTTTTGGGGGTTGTTTGTTTGTTTGTTTTTGGTGGTTTTGTGGTGATGTTTTTTTTTCCTGAGTGAGTCATGTGCATAATGAAGAACAAAGGGAAGCTTCGTAGCCTTCACAATGACTTTGCATTGTAAATTTGTATCTGATGGCTAGGTAGAAAAAAAATTAACAGTAGTTAATTTTATAACTATTCTGGACTTAGTACATAGGCATTTGATGTAGCAGCTTTCAGCCCTTTTCAAACAATTAAAGAGGATACCATCTATAATACAGAGCATGTAATTTATTTACTAGGGTTATTTTGCTGTCCCACTGGCAGACTGCTGTTCAGCTTTGCAAACAGCACTTTGTACACAAATCCTTCAAGAGAAAGTTTTCTTTAGGTGTCTTAAAAATTATTAGAAGGTTAAAGTTTTATTTCCTATTTACTTACCTTGCTTGTTAGTTGATAGGAAGGACATTCAATAGTTGGAGAGGAACTAGTTAACAGTTAGGATCAGGACTTGGAGATCTTGTAGACTGCTTCTCTGTCCCTGCTGTGCTCACTCAGAAGCCAGCTCTGAAAGAAGAGTTGTATTTTGAGTTCAGGTTATTTTTTAAAATGATTGGATGTTTTGTATAAGAAGATTTGCATTAAAAACCAGTTTTGTTTTAAATCTGGTCCTCCCTGATGTGGTATCAAGATCATACATAGAGGAATAAGTAAATTTTTTTTTAAGGTTATTGGTGTATATTAACAGAACACTCACACCCTTACTTACGGATCAAGACACAGGGTTAAGTGGTGCTCTGAAAAAAGACCACTTTTGCCTGAAGGAATTAAACAGTGTTGATTGTGGCTTTCTTATAAACCTAAGTGAATGCTGCTATAACAGCTGGTTCTAAAATCATGTTATAAAGCTGTTACTTGCTCAGTACGTTTCTTGTATTTTCTAAAAGCAACAGCTGCTTATTTATTACCCAATTATATTCAGAAGTTGAATTCAATGAGTTTCTCTACTCATGGTTGAATTAACTCATTGCTAAGCCTGTTAACTGTGCTTTTCCTTTCCTTGATCTAATGTAATTGCTGTTAGAAGGTCATGCAAAAAGAAATTTAAAATGCATCAGTTAAAGTACTTAAACCTTGTTGTCCCTGTTCCATCTACAATTGAATCAGAATAGAAAATCTGTAAACACAAGCTGCTGACATCTTAATGCAATCCCAACAGTTCTTTAGAATTTGTTCAGGGTTTTTTTAATGGTTACTGACTTTTTAAGCCCTTTAACTGTCATAACTCTGTTGGTTTATAAGTATGTGTATTTCAAAACCCAACAAACCAAATGCTCCGTGAGGAACCTGCTAGTGGGTAGAAGTTACTAAGTGTGTAGAAAGTGTTTGACATATAAACCAATCTTGCAGCATACAGTTCCTCAGAGAAAGGTATTATTCAGGATATCTGTGACAGTAGCTTTAACTTTTAAAGTAGGGAGAATACAGATATTTTGTTAGAACAGGCATGGTTCTTTATCAGCTACAGTTTTAGTTGGATTGGGGGTTTTGTGTTTGCTTGATCCACTTTTTTTGCCTCAAGAGTGGAGAGGGTGGTGGGTTTTTTTTCCTTTAAGTCAGAAAGTTTGCATGTTGGTGTCAAGGTCTTAATAAAACTATTTTTACAAGAGCAAGTATTTAGAAATGCATAATGTCAAATACTTTGGTTCAGTCTGGATTTTAGCTATATAATATATTTTTCAATCTGAGATTTTTTTGAAGAACTGGAGGGGTGTAAGTGCCCAAATACTGTTGGAATTCAGTATTCCAGTCTTCTTCCTGTAGACCCATGTACATACTGCAACAAGGTGCAGGGGTCACAAGGGACTGTATTCAGGTACGTGAGCTGCCAATACAAAGACTGTCAGAGAATAGTATCCTTTCTGCTGGATCATGGCAGATGCATTGTACTGTAGCCCACATGTGCTGTACTGTTCCTCATATTCCTTTTAGCCTATTCTGATGATTTACAGCTATGCTACCTGCTTAGGATTTCTTTGCTGAGTTACCTATTCATAAGTAATCCTTGTTTGAAAGGTGGGTTGGGAGAAAGTGCAGAGAAGCAAAAGGGAATGCAGGCTGTAAATCAGAATAATGCATTGGTGGTAGATATTGGGTAGGATGCAGGGAGATGATGTTTCTTCTCGCTCTGAGGAAAAGGAAGAATTGCATCCATTTTACTGGGACTCTCCTGTACTGCAAGATTTAAAATCTTTGCTGCATTTTGGGGGCAGAATTTAGGATACTGTTAGGTAAGCTGAAATAGATCACATCAAAATGATTTGTGGAGCAGAGTTATATATAGTCTTGGAATACTTCATATGGATGGCACGATAATCTGAATATCTTTTTATAAAGTGGTGTTTCCTTTATAATTTCACATATCTAGCTAATATTAAGTAAAGAGATATCTTCCAGAAGACTAAGTAAAAAATGCATTCTGATGATATTTTTGTTGATTTTATGTTATAGCAGGCCATGATTGTCAAAGGAAGAAAGGGTTGGGTCCCACCCAGAAAGCTCTGAGGGAAGTCAGGCAGCAAAAATTCCTTGATGCTGAAAGCTCTTCCTATGATCCCGTCAAAGATGTGGAGAAGAAGATAGGCAAGACACCCAAAGGTATGCAGCAGGGGAGGTTCAGACTGGACACTAGGAAAAAATGTTTCACAGAAAGAGTGGTCAGACAGTGGAATAGGCTGCCCAGGGAGGGGGTGGAGTCACCATCCCTGGATGTGTTTAAGGGTCATTTGGATGAGATGTTGGGGGATGTGGTGTAGGGGAGAACTTTGTAGAGTAGGGCTGATGGTTGGACTCAATGATCCCAAGGGTCTTTTCCAACCTGAATGATTCTGTGATTCTTTCCAGTCACTCAGTATCTAATCCAAAGTATACTTTAAACTTTTACTAAGCTGTGGTGAAAGATACTTGTCCAACATGACTGAAAGAAGTCATACTTAGTAAAAGTAAATAGGATAGGTAGGTAACAAGCCTTTTATTTTTAATTGTTAAATTTTTATTGTAATTAATTTTTCAGTGAATAATAGGAACTCAGAGTAGTTGAAGCTAGCAAGCTACTTTTCGAGTGTCTGATATAATTACCCTGCAGAGGAAGAGCACTGGCTGTAAATGCTTGTTGCTCTGTTAAGTTTCTTTTGTAACTGGAGAAATCCTGACCTATTCTGTAGTGCTTGCAAACTTTTCAAGCATTTCAACCTATCTGTTTCAGCTGGATCTAAAAGGTATAACATCTGGGAGACTAAGGGCAAAAACTTGGTGATTTCTTAATAATCAGTGAAAGTTTCTAAACTTGAGTATACGAAAGCTGTGTTGCTGTTTCAGTTTGGAAGTTGTGCAAAATCAAAATTAATTCCTTGTTGATTTTTTTTTTTATTGTTGAAAGGAATTTTTGTTTACTTACTGTATTCTACTTGGTTTATTTATTGAGATTGCATTTTTGGGACTATATAACAGTGCTTTTTATTTTTCCAAATCAAGGTAAACATTTTAATACCTAAAATGTCTTGATCTCTTAAAACTGTTATACTGGCCTATTTTTATTTGAGAACCACAGAGTTTAAACTGTGCTTTTTGAGAAGAAAAAAAGCTTTAGTTTACAGTGATGTAGACGGAATCAGCTTCAGTCTTTTCTTTCCCTGTCTCCACAAGAATATATCTATGGTGACTTATTTTTTGTATGATTCTGTCTGGTTTTGCAAGGGCATTTCTTCTGTCTGACACTGATAATGCACCTCTCCTCTGACAAACACCATTTTATTTCTGTTTTCATCACTTTTCATTCTCCTGAACGTCCAAATAAAATTAGAAAAAATATATATATTCTATTGCTTTCTGAAATGCTTCTCACCACATATTGGAAATGATTCTCTATACTGTCTCGCCACCTATTAGTACCTGAGTCATACTGAAGCACCTGCCAGTTAGTCCATCTCCACCTTCCCTGCTTTTCATTTGGTGGTTGGAAACTTTCATCTTAAACTCTTATTGATATCTCTTCTTTTCATTTTGACTTGTGAACAGATGAGTATTTCTTGGCTTATGAAATCTTATTTTTTGTTCCTGTTTCTACTGAAGTCATCAGGATTTTTATAGTAAACTTCAGTGAAGGTATACTTCACTCCTAGAATATATAAACCCTACACAGGTAGTATGCCTGTCTGGCTCTTTCTTGTTCTTTAAATTCATGAGCACTGTTAGTTGACTAGTTATGGCAAGCATCTGTGTTTCTGCAGATCTTATGTTTCCCAAATGAGTCCTACCAGAGGCCCTGATGTCTTTATTTAATCAATGGATTAGAAGACTGGAGTGGCTCCAGAAATAAGACATCAGAAAATATGGGCATGTTTGAATGTACTAGATTTTACCATGGCTAAGCAATAATCTGAAACTCTAGGTGCACATCAAACATCTTTTTCCAACACTAGAACAATACCTTTTCTTCAAATTTCATGGATCTATTATTTCTAAATATTTCCTTTCGCCTATCAAAGGAATACTACCTTAGATACCGCATGTGAATTGTCTTCTCAGGCTGTTAGAAATAAATGGCAGAGAGAATGATGAGTTTGTAGAGGGTGAAGGGGTGAGTTAAAATTGTGTTTAAAACAAAGATACTCACAGAACTCTGTCCCTTAATGCACATTTATTGAAACTACAGTTTTAATCTAAGCTATTTTATTAAAACAGTGCCTTCTTACTCAACAGTTTAGTTGTCTGAGTAGTTGTTCCAGTCAAAAGGATTAGGTATAAAGGAGTGCCTTGCCTTCCTTAGATCATTTTATGTGATACTTGGAATCAAACTTGTGTGGTGCCTCATCTCCTTTGACCTATATCAAAAGACCTTTTAAATTGTGCTGTGCCTTATGTGTATCTTTATTGAAGAGTGTACCATAAATAATAGTCTTGTTCTCATTTACAATATTGAAAATAACTCTTTAAATGTTTTTTGGGGGGTAAAATTGACTTACACATATTCAGATTACACTTCATTTAAGTTGTCCTTAATACCACAAAGGAAGTAAGAGTCAGGGCATAAATAGTTCAGTTCCATGGAGTTCAGGTGAGGAATATATAGAAGAAATAAATGCAATTAAAAACCCTATATTCAAACAGTGCATTTATGACAAAATAGAGTAAAAGATAACAGAAAGTTATGGGAAATCTAGGTAAAATTCACCGTCAAATATTGTTTAGCTCTCTTCAGTAAATGTAACTGAACATTTAAAGTTTACGAAAGTTCAGAGTGAACAGTTTATTCAATTTTAAAATTTAGGCATTTGGATTATATTACGTTCAGTAAAAAGCAAATACTTTGTCATGAAATTGTATCCTTGAGACAAAATTATAAATGTTTGTATTAACTGTACTGTTACATAGGAGTGAACTATGATTTAAAATCTTTTCTGTGTCTTATAGCTAAATAGTGATCTAACAAATGTCTGTGCTTACTTTTAAGTAGATGCAAATATGACTCATAGCTGAGCTAGAAGGTTTACTTCAAGGACAGACATATATTGTGTTATTGTAATATCCTGTAAAAGCTGATGTGTAATTTAAAACCTAAGGTCCCTTTGATATGAAGTTTATCACTGAAACAGTGAAGAAGCAACTGGAATTTTTCTGAGAGAATGTATTCTGATTTTAAAGTCTTTGTTACAAAACTCAATTAAATTATACAGTAACAGGCTATTAGGCTAAACTGTTTACATATCTAGCCCTTAATAAGCCAGTATCAATAGCATAAATATTCTTAGATTAAGAATGTGCATAGAGTACTGCTTTAAACATTTAAATTAATTAAAATGCACTCACAGGTCATTAAAAGTGTAGAGAACCTTTGATAATGTGATTTTCATTATCCTGATGAAATATACTTTTCCTGTTTTTATATTTTCATTCTCCCAGGTTCCTCACAGAGTACATTCTATGTTTGATTGCTTTCATTAGTTATTAGCAGGGCAATTGCAACTTCTTTATGTTCAGTAAATCCTATTTCCACATATAATGTATTACAATTCAATTTCATTTTCTGAAGTTTTGTTTGGTGTACAACTTGATCAAAAGGTGCATTGGACATTTCTGGAGTTAACACATTATCTGTTTCTGTGGAACAGATTTTGAAATTATGGCCAATCATATATTAAAAAAATGCAGAAGTAAAATCCAATGATCATACAAACATAGCTTTTGTAATTAACAAGACTTTTGGTTGAAATATCACATATATACATGTATAATACCCAAGTTTCTCCTCAATTCTATGGAAGAAGGCATACAAAATTTAGAACTGCTGTTTCTGTGCTCTCAAACAGAAGGGAAGTGTCATGTCCCGCTCAGATGAGGGAGACAAGTGACTCAGATTCGCAAATCCCCAACAGAGCGGACAATGGTGAGACAAGTCTCAAAGTCCAAGCATTTATTAACTACCCACAATGTACTAACTGAACACACGATAACTGGCTAAGTGTATAGCGAGTTGTGGTAAGCAGTACAGTATGCCTTGCCTTTCTTAATGGTAGTGAAGGAAAAAGGGGGAAAAGGAAAGAGAGGGAGATGGAGGGAATAGAGGAATAGAGATCACCAGTCTGAGTTCCTCCGTCAATCCCACCAGTGAGGGTTCCAGGAGGCATCCATCTTTTTCGCTTGCATCCATCTTCTTCACTTCACTGCACTCTCCAGGCCCCCCCCCCTCTTCCCCCCCGCCTCGATTTATACCCACTTTCCTTGGGTCCGTCCCCTAGGTTGTCCCACATACCTACATATCCCATGTACAGGGAGGGCCAAGGTGTTTCATGGGATGATGTAATTATCATGATCATGTTAGTCTTCAATAGCATATTGAGGGATGTCAACTTTAATATGCATTTTGTGGATAATGAAGCAAAGGTCATTCACCGGACAGATGGCCCTTGAAGTTTGTCCAGGTGCACCAGAGCAGAACTGTCCTGTCTCCACAGGGCTCCTCCCTCCAGCTGCATCCTGTTATTGGGGCAGCCTTATCAGCTTCAACCTCTACACCATCCACCCTGTGACTATAGTTTCGTCTTGCAACTGTTTGAGGCATTCCTTAGCTCGGAGGACCTCAACTTTTATCTCTTTCTCAGGTTGTTTTTCTCAGTCCATGTTTCTCACAGGCCTGGTTTTTCATCTCTCACAGGAAAGTAAAACCAAATGATTGCTTAATCAGATTATTGAGCTTGAATATAAATTAGCACAGCCGTATTGGGACAGAATTGGAAAGATGAGGTCCCAAAATACAGTGAGGAAGGGTTGTAAATGAAATAGGCAATCATTTTGTGTTTGTAGTAAGGTTACTAAGAAAGCACTGATTTGATATTCAGTAGAGAGAAGAGGACTGACAGATAATACTGGGAATACTTATTTCTACAGTCCTTCACTGGTATAATAAAACTCCAGACAGATAGCTAAGAAAATTAATACCAGTTACAAAGATAGAAGATCGCAGTCTAGAGAAGGGGAAAGAAAATACAATGTCTGTATTTCAAATGAGATAAAAAGTAAAAGCTAATAAATTATAGACTAGACAGTGTAACTTCAATTCCCAAGGAAATTTGTAATGAACAAATGACATTTTACTGAACATCTGGAAGAAACCAGGAACAGAAGTAACCGTGAAAATGGATTTGCAAGGAAAAAGTGTTTCAATCCAGTCTAAATTAGATCCATAACAGGATAAGAGGTCTCATGGATAGAAGAGGAGCAGTAAATGTTGTAACTTTATCTTATTCTCAAAATATGAGTGTCTTATGTTTTTAATAAGGTTTTGGACACTGTGCCACAGATCATTCTGATTAGCAGCTGTGGAAATCTGGCCTGACAGAATTTTCCTAAATTAATGGAAAACAGGTTGGAAACATGCAAATATTGAATAGGCTTTTGCTGGGATATGTTGTTAATGGTGATCTGGAAAATGAAACAGAAAATATGCTGACTAAACTTGCAGACCAAATGAACTGGGTTTGGTGGGGGTGGAACAGCAAGCACAATTGAGGACAGGAGTACAGTTCAAAACTTGACCTGTTGGAGAATTGATTTAAAGAAATAACATGTAATGTAAGAAAAGGTGCAAAGCTCTACCTTTAAAAAAATGATCAAATGTACAAATACAGAATAAGAAAAGAAAGAGTCAAATAGCTTTTTTTTTTTTTTAGAATAGACTCTAGGGTTTGTTGTATAAAACAAGCTTAGCATGAGTCAACAATGACATAATATTGCAGAATAGCAGAACAGCATACTGCAGTGTAAACCAGGACTATTGTACAGAGGATGTGGAATATTCGTCTTGCTTTGTTCAGTTGGCATGTATCTTTGGCTGGAGCATTGTGTTCAGTTTGATCACAGCTCTTCAGGAGACAAGTGAAGCATCTACAATAGAGCAATAAGTATGATTAGAAGTCTGTGAAATATAACTGTCAAAGCAAAGGTGAAAAGTAAAATTGCGTAGCCTACAGAAAAGAACACTAAGGGGAGGCAGGATACATCCTTAAAATCTAAAAGAAATCTGTTAAAAAAACCCAAAACCAACAAAACAACCTCTTAGAACAAGAAATAATAAAGTAGAAATGCAATAAGAATGATTCAGATTACATCTTGCACAATTTATGGTGATAAATATAGTGAAGCCCTGGAATAGATTGCCTATGGAGTTTATGTTACTGGAATAGGACAGACAGATTTTTCTGAGGAATAACATAGGTGCAGTGTCCCCTTGGGAAAAAGGATTTTTTTTAGCTGTCTAGCTGTCATTATTAGTTTGATTTTCCCCCCAAAATTGTACTTAAGGGAAGATTGTTTCTGCCTTACCTTAAAATAGCAGGCCACTTCTAACTTTCTATTAAAGAATAGCAACATCAAAATATGTTTTTATAATTCCCATTTGACTTGATGGCTGGGGAAAGGGGAAAGACTCACATTAGTGCCAGCAGATGGGAAAGCATTCAGAAGATATGCCAGCTAGCAAATGTGTATTTGTGAACTGATGAGCATGACTGTAGCTGTACAACACGTACAGCATGTGCAGCTTCTTGTCCAGTGGGACTGTCATCAGGTACACAGGGAGCTGGAGTTATTGTGGTGATAGTGGATATTAAGCATCAAAGAATACGTATCTTTAGAATGTGATGCCTCTTCTAGTTATGGAATTGATGTTTCATGACTCAAATGTTAAGAATATGATCCAAGATTAACTGGATGTAAGCTAAGAAGTGTTCTTTGGTTGATTCTGCTGGAATTTAGTTTAAAAGAATCACATATTTTGTTAGGCAATACTTCAGTTTTTTAAAACCTCCTACTATAGACTTGAAAATGGTAAAAAAACCCCCACCTTTTTGGATGAAATCCATGCTTTTAATTTGTGTATGATATTCTGTATGTAATAGATGATGTGATGATGGCTTTAGTTTTAGGCTTTGCCTAAACGTCTTTTTAAATATGACAGGCCTACATGGAGAAAATAAGAAAATGTTTAAGAATGTTAGCTACAAATAAAGCTGTATAGAAAAAAGAAAATTCATACATCTGCAAGAAAAATTTATGAAAGACAACATAGATATAATTTTCCATCCATCATTGCAGCTTTGTTAACTCAAGACACCCAAAGCCATGCATTTCTAGAAATAGATTGTTTGATATTTGAAGCCATTGGTACTTGATAAAATTACCTTGCAGAGCATCCAAAGGGTTTCTTTGTGCTAAAGAACATTGCTTATTTTGAGTCATTACATGCTGCTAAGAATAATAAAATAACAGGCCCCCAAGACTGAAAACAAATACAGAAGAATGTTGGAAAGTAAGATGCATTTGATCCTAATTTTAATTGTAGATATGCTTTGCATATTCATATATTTCTTTCTGTAGTTGAGTGTAAATAGTGACAGATTTTAGAATAATAGCCTGTCTTCTGTGAGACTCTGAATTTCACTCTTGCTGTAATTATTTGCAAAAACTGCTGATAATAAAATTGCTAATATTATATATGCAAATGGTTTGATTTCCTGGAAAAGGGACCTACTGAAATTGTATTTAATTTAAGAAAAAACCTTTGAATGTTACTGAGAAAATGTAAAAAAAAAAAAAAAAAAAAAAATTATATAAATATAAAAAATACAAAGACTTTAAAATGTTTATTTTTATTGATCGCTGTTGCCATTGCTACATTCCTCAGGACAGACAACCCTGACAAATGGAAAGAGCTGGGAATTGTGTTGTGCATAAGGGTTTCCTTTATCCCACAGGAGTTCCTGCAATGCTTTCCCTCCTTCCCTTTGGGCTTCATGATAGGATTTGACTTTGCATGATTTAAGAGGGAACTTGACAGCAGGACAAGAGCCTCCACACAAAGCACACACAGCAGGTGGCAGAATGATGCTTGTACAACTCTCAGTAATGTCAGCATTGTTTGGCCTTTGAGACCATAATTGAGTAATTTCATTAACTCTGGAATAATGCTTTGTGTTCCCTTTTAATTAAAGTGTCAAGACCTTAACATTTCTCTTGGAAATTGTTTGGGAATTTTGGAGGGGTCAAGGAGGAGAATGATTTAGTTGTGCTTGTTCCTTCACTAACAAATGTACGGTGCTTACAGCACACTTTTTGAAACATGCTAGGTGAAATGCCACCGAATGGGATCCTGCCAGTACAACTTCTCTCTGTAATTGTAATGCTCTTCTCAATGTTTAACTTTTGCCAAGGTCTCTGTTCTCTTAAAGAAAAGAGATATTGCTATCATTAGAATGCACTACACAAGACATACAGCAGTGCACCCCTGGTTGGGTTCCTTGGTTATGATGTTATTGATGCAAACTTCATTACACTTGAAAAATGTCGATTGTTTTTAAGAAGGGTTATTTTGTGTGAGAGGAAAAATATAAATTCCACAGAAGTCTATTTCCAGTTACAATTCTTCTGTTTTTTTAAGGTCTGTTTCATAATAAAAATTTTATAATGCAAGAGGTGTGAAAAGTTATGTAATAATTTTGGAACCCTATATACATAGTTTTATCTTTCAATACAACAAAACTATGATCTGCTTTGGCATTTCTGGGTATTGATAAAATACATATAAAAATGTTAATTACTTAATTGTAATTGATATACAGTTGCAGGTCAAAATGTTCAGAATGGTAAATGTATTTGAACTGGGGGAATAATCAACACTATATTTTTAAAGAAATATTTTCCCAGAAGAAACATTTGCAATATAAAATTCAGCAATTAACTTACATTGGTGTTCAGAGATGTGGTTAAAAGGGACAATATGTGAACTACTGCAATATGTACTTACACAAAAAAAGTAGATTGAATGAGGCCAAGGTTAACAATACTAATTGGTTTTTGTTTTTCTATTTTAATGTAGTTCATCTTAAATTATTCATGCATAAAACTAGATCCCTTTCAAATTACTGAAATGTGATTGAAATATGAAATAAGCACTCAGACCCCAAAATCTGGAAGGAAGGGCTCAGGTGCTCACTAACTGTGGTATTTGTATTTCAAATTAACTATTCTATACTAAGTTACGGATTTTGGTGTTTCGGTCTTTTTTTCCAAAATTTAAACAAAGCCTTTGCATATGTAAACATCACTTTAAGGAAAATGAAATTCAACATTAGCATTTCGTTTTCATGGTAACAAATCTCTCTAACATACCATAAGTACTTTAGCAGGAACGTGCACTGCTCATCATGTTCAGGGTTGTTTGTCTTGTATATTCCAACAGTACTTCTGGGAGTAGAAAGTAAAGTCTTAATTGTTTTTGTTTGAATACAATTAAATGAAATAAAATGCTAAGGTTGTATTCCAAACAGTTTATGAATTAATAATCAGACAATTTCCTCCAGAAAATTTAATTATTTTTCATTGTAGTGTTGCATACTATGAAGATAATGTTAATGGGTCACAGGACTTTTCATAATTGTATTTCCAGTTCAAATCTAGGCCTGACAGGTTTGATCATGATTAAAACTAGTTGTTGTATAATCGTGCATTTGTTGATCTTACCTTTTCTTGCATGCAATAACCAAAGTGAAATCTCTGTCAGCAGGGAGATTGAGTTCTGACAGAATACTGAAAATTTATCATCTTCTCAGTCTTCAGGAGGAAACATCACTGGGACGGAGAGAAGCTCTTATTGGCCTTTCTGTGTAGTCTGTGAAAGATCCATTGAGGTTGCTGCCTTCCACCCCCATTCAGTTTATTTGTCCTTAACCAGCTTGTTTTATACAGATCACTGAACAATTGTCAAATGGTAGCACCTTCACTCCTATCAAGTAAGGGGTTTGATTTCTTGAGGAAAGGTTCCTTGGTGAAGGATTTCTGCTGGCTACTAACCTGTAACGATCTATATACAGGTGGGTTTTGTCTGCCAGTGGAACAGAAATAATTTTACAGAGTGACATTTAGACGGTAAAGGTGGATCAAATCTGCTGCTGCTAAATGCAACCACGTGTGTAAAGCACAACTGCTAAACAGCATACACTCTGCAACAGGAAACAATTTTGTAGATATGTTAAGAATGTTTTCAAACAAGTGCAGTCTGATGTCTTACTGTGGAGTTTGGCCATGATCTCTTGGAGCCTTGTCTTTGAGGGGAAAAAGCACAGTGTATTCTTTTGTACTCAAGTGGTTTCAAATTCCATTTAAAAGAATGCTCTTTTTCCTGTTACAGTCCTCCTTTCTTCTCCCTAACAGCCACCCTCTTCTTTCCTACTTCTATTCTCTTTGTAAATACTTGAAATTCTTTCAACTAAGGTGCTGAATTAAAAAGTTATTTACATGAGTTTGAAAGTCTAGTATAGAACTCTGTTATGCAAAACACAGGACAAAACATGCTAATGTGATAGCAGTAGTATTATACACTCAGCCAGTGGTTTCAGTTTACATCTCTTATATATTTTGTGACGTTTTTCTGTATTCATGTTTACAAGTTTTTATCATCTCGTGTATATACAGTTCAGATAGTGTGCTAAGTATTGTAAACCATCGAAAGCAGATCAGTCAATCAGACATTCAATTTACCACACATCTGCAACTGCTTTTATTTTTGCAGGAATGCTTCACTCATGGTAGAAGGCAAAGTTATCCGATGTTTCTGTAGCACCTGTAGAGAAATTGTTCTCTTCAAGCAATACAGAAAAACTGAGATCGTTTGCTGTGATTTAAATCTGTCAAGAACAATTTCCACAACTTTTTACAGGTTAAAAAGTAAAAGAACAAATAAACAAGAAAAAAGTTTTTAAAGATTTAGTCACATGTACCAGTGGTATTTGTTAATGTGAGAATTCTTTGTGTACATTATATTTCCACACTTCTGTTGTATACTGATTATTATTTTTTAAATTTTGTTTAGAATACTTAGATCTTGTAGCTAATTTGGGAACAATGCATATAGCTGTAACATCTGTCTCAGCTGTTTGTATATACATTTTTCATGCCTATTGCCTAAGGAAATGGCTATAAAAGGGTATTCATAATAGTAAAGAAATTCACAAGCCTCCTTCACACTTCATGTAAAAATGGTTGCAATGCTGGTATGGTGTACATGCCCTGGCTTGAACCCAGCAGATAAAATAATCAGAAAGAGCAGCATGTATCCATGTTAACGTAGTAGTTTGGGAGAATACCCCAATTATGTGTTTCAGATCACTGAGTTGGTTAGCGTGACGATATTGTCCTTGCATTATTGCAAATAAGAAAGATAATAATGAAGATAGAGTTGAAATAGTAGCTATTTTAACTTTTAAAGATTATCCTTTGGAAATAAAAAAAATCTTATTTTGAGTATATTGTACATGGAATTTTTGATATACATTCAGTTGTTAAGTGATTGGTTTTGTCCAAACATAATAGTAATTTGAAAGAGATGTTCTCTTGATTTCCAGGATATAAGGCTTTGGCAGCTTTTTCTTCTGCTGCTTCTGTTCTGTTGTTGACTAAACTTCACTTGTTCTGATTTTGACTCTCCAGCTTCTCTTCTGTTTTGCAAACTAATAGTTCATGGCCAACCTTTGCCTGCCACCAAAGCTTTGAACAAGCAGTGTATGTAGACTTGCTTTTGATCTCAAAAATCTACCCAGGCTAAAATACTTTTGGAAATAACAATGAAGAGAAGCTGAAGGGGCTTTGTTGGCACTACTGTTTAATTATAGAGTTTTGTTTTATTTTAATGGAAGACAGCCTATTAGGCACTAATTAAGTGTTTTAGAAACTGTGTAAACATGAGAATGAGAGGGGAAGGCTGACAATACTCGGAACATGTTTAAGTTTAATTGGATATGTCCTGTGTCATATTCTGTAACTCCTGTATTCTTTCTAAAAACACAACCAATCTAATATACTCGTGTACGTTCTTAACCTTGGTGCTACTTTAACTGATTTTTGGTCTGAGAATCATAGCAAGGAGCTCTTCACAATCTGTGTGTAGTTTATTTCCATTTTTGTCAGGATACACACACAGTAAGCTTCTAGCCACCATCTGGTAAGCTGTACGAGTAGACAGGCTCAGTGGCAGTAAAACAGGCTGTATGTGCCAAAGCCGTGGCTAGGAGCTTAGTCAGGACACGCCAACACCTGTGCAGGAGACTATTCTTATTCAGCTATAGCAGCTACTCAGCGATGCTTTAGATTGTCTTAAATTTTATACTTTTGAAACAATCCTTTTCTAGTTTTTTGGAATAAAAAGTTTATTTTCTTAAATAATTTATGAATGTCAGGAAAGCTTTTAAATTGGAGATTTGGAGCTATAAATATTGTTCCTAATATCACAAATCCTGTTTTTATTACTTCTAAAAATTTTTACTAATTGAATTGATTCATCATGAATTTCATGTCTGAAGTAAGTTACTGTGATAAAAGTAATGAGAAGAAACAAGAAAAGGGTGACCTTTTTGATTCTCTTCCCAGCCAATTGTATTTGAATGTCATTTAGTATGTCATTGGATTGTTCTAGTCAATATATTAATGTCACAGCTGAGGTTTGATTTTATTAGTGCTGTCTTTTTGGTGAGTCTGCATCAACTCTAATTTGGATATTATTTTTAGCTACACAGGTATGTGCCTGTGTTTTATGAATTAGAGGTTGATCTACTTGTAGTTAATATCATCTTGATATACTTTAGCTGCACACCCTATACATGTAAACCAATGGGGTTTAAGGTTTTCAATTTTTCTTCTCAAAAGAGTCTATACATTTAACAGCAATTAGTATTTAAAGCTCTGCAAAGGTGTTTAGGTTCCCTGTCATAGAAGTTATTAGGAGTAGATGCCAGTGTGATTCCAGCAGATTTCTGAGTCTGATCTGGAAGCAGAGTATTATAGAATTTTTCATCAGTTAGGGGCTGGAAGTTGGAGACTTTATTAGGATTTCCTTCAGGGCAGATACAAAGGGAGTCCAGAGGTACAGCTGATGGCTGAAACATTATAGGCCTTTTATCTAATGTGTAACAATGGCTGTGATCACATAGAAAACATCTTTAAAAACATATTAAATGCCTTTAGTAACTGCAGTTTATTTGAGTAAAAATTTTGTTGGGTTTTCTTCCAGTTTTACTGTGTGAAAGCTCTTGCCAAATATTGCCTTCAGTGCCTGCAGATTGAAGGCAGAAGCACAACAAAAAATGAAACGATTTAAGGTGTTGGTGTGACAGCTGAGGGTAGAAATGAAAGATAAAAGAATGAAATGACAGGTGATGAAGACAAGGCAGTTCTATGAGGAAGATGACTGGATCTTTGGGGAGTTTGAAATAAAAAGGCAATTTACAGTGTAGTGCAGAAATTAATGTAAGCATGGGGAAGCATAGAGGAAAACGTGATTGTGAATCTTGTGTTGCAGGTGAAAAGTGAACTGTAGCAATTCTATGTTTGCTTGAATACCAACAAGTAGAAGTTTGCAATCAGGCACTCTAGATCAGAAATGAGAAACTGAAGAAGACCTGCCAGCAGAAATAGATTTTATACCCAGATCCAAAAGGCATTTTCCACAAACGCTCTTTTTCTGAAACTACTGCTGTCCTTATGTGTTTTCACTGTAAGAACGCTGAAATACCTGCCAATTAGAGTAGGACTTAAAATGGGAAAGGTGGCAGTGCAGGTCTGTCTCTTTCTGCATAAGTGGAAGAATTATGTTTCATATCATTTTCTACATACCATGTCTTACATACCTAGGAATAAATGGAAGCTAGAAAAAGAATAATAGACTGAAAGGTTGGTAAGAGCATGGCAGATGACTATGAACTGCAAATAAACAAAGAGTAAGGCAATGATAAAAATTATACATGATAAAAAATAAGGGGATAACAGATTATTATGATTTAGAATTTCAGAGGATAAAAGTAGGACAGAAAAGCTACAGTTAAATTTGTGTGTGGAAGGGCCTAGTGGAATTTTTGTCTTGTGAAATCAACAGAGAATGAGGACATCCGATACAGATAGAATATTGGCAAAGGAAATCTAGTTTGCCTACTCCTGTCCACTTGGCTTTACTGTAAAGAGGAATGTGTCAAGGTGGGTTGCTCTCCTAAGCTTTTACTAAAGTCATAGAGAAAGATGCCAAGAAGATGAGGTAGAAGGTTGACATTTACAAACCCAATTTATTTCATAATACAAGTGGGAGTGAAATTCAGATTTAGAATGGATTACATTTTTGTGGGGGTTATTACTGTGGATAAGGGAGAGTCGTACCTGCTCAGGCACATTCAAAGGGCATTTAGACATAATTTTATGACCAGTGAATCAGGGCTCAAGGGAGAGTCTGAACCTCTATAGATTCTCAAGAATTGGGAAAGTTACAAGAAAAAGCCTTTGCTGGAGGAGTAGATGGAGGAAGCAAAGGCAATAGTATAAGGATAGTCAAAATAACTTGAGAGGGTACTTTCCTAAAAAGCTGGGTGGTATGCCGGTTTGCACAATTTACTTATTTTGTATGCTGCTAGGTTCTGTATGCTCTATGGCAGAATTCTTTGGAGTGTCCACTTCTCAGCCTGTTTTTTCCCACTAGGGTCTCACTCACCTTATATCCAGGCTGTCTTTTTAGTTTTTCTAAAACTTTTTTTTATCCAGAGTTTATCTCTAGAAATGTCCTGTGAATTAAAACAAGCTGATGCAACCTGTGATCAGACAATTTTTTAATTTTTCCTGGGTAGCGTTGGGTTTTATCGCTCTCTCCGTTGTACATTTCTGGTACTGTCTCAATGCCTAGATTTAGAATGAAATTGCAAATTGTCTTGGTTCTGTCTATGGATGAGCAGTTGTGGAGAGTTGGTTTCAGATATTCCCTCTGATTTTGTTAGAGTGGACAGAACAGAAAGCTGCTGCATATGAAAGGGTATTCTACACTTTGAAGAGGGAGACCAAGAAAGACAAATAGAATCTAGTTCAATTTCAGAATTGAGTTGGTTTTGAGGGGCTAATGGCAACAAAAAGCAATACAAACTGTTACTTGCATTCTCACTAAGAATATATGATTTTGAATACAAAAAAAGAACAGGTCTATTGGGTAAACCATTGCTGGGTTTTAGATTAAAACTAATTTTGGGTCTCCATGCCATCTGTCCTAACCCACATAAACCAATTACTTTTCTATTGAGAGTACACAGACTAGGTTTCAAGAATTGAATAAGATCTTGCAGTTTCTGATATCCCACACGAACGCTCAGTCTTTCAGTTTTGTAACTTAGGAATCAAGTGGTAATTTCATTCCTTCATCTCCTCCTGTAGTAAGAAATTGTCTCAGTGAGATTGTGCCAGCAATCTATGGATACTTCCAGAACTATCTTTAAGGTGTAAAAAGTGACTCAGGAAATGGAGAACTATAATACAGAAAACTAAAAAATGTAGTAATATTAATACAAATTATCCCATGATTGTAGAACATAGATTTACCCACAATTAGCAGTACAAAATCACCATAAGTAATGTTACTAATGTGGTAAAGTCTGACATGAAGCCTTAAATGGAGACTCACCAAATGTTTTCAGAGTTGTTTTTTTTTTTTTTTCTCATAAGCTATTTAGCATTTTTATGTGTGACTCAGAAAAAAAGAATCTCAAAAATCTGACTGGGATTTGATTCAGAGCTACTGAAGTAGAACAGATGACACACTGCAGAGGTCTTATTTCATGAAGAGACCAGGTAAATGAGGAGGGAAAAGTCTGGATCACTTGGTAAACAAAGTAGAAATAAAACTCTACTTTTTTACTTTAGTGTCTGTTAAGGTTCAAAGAATCATAGGATAGTGTGGGTTGGAAGGGACCTTTAAAGATTGTCTAGCCCAACCGCCCCTGCAAGGAGCAGGGACATCTTCAACTAGATCAGGTTTAATTAAGGAGTTCTTCATCATTGACTGTGACAAAGGGAGCAAAATATTTTCTTAATAGGACTGTTTACTTAGCAGACAAAAGTAGAATAGGATTTAGTAGATGAAAATTGAATCTTTTTCTAATCCAGAATGTCCTTAAACTGTTGTTTTTTAACAGGGAATGTAGTTAGGCATTTCACAAATGTACTGGCAGTTACAGTAAGTTCTTCAGTCTTGAAAAAACAGACAATTTCTAAATAATGGTTTTTAAGTTATGTGTAGCTCAAGTAGAAATTAATTCAAGAAAGTGCAATGGTCTGTGTTTTATGTGGTCCAAAATCAATTACAGGTGTTGTCTGGTCTGGCTTTATAATCTATGTCTTGATTAATTTAGAACAGACTGACTTCCTTGCACCTTAAGGCAGTTTTTAGCAGGTTCAGTTTTACTGCTGGCATGTTTGTGAATTCAATCTGGCAGTACCTCACTTACGTATTCTGTAGTATCCACTTCCTGCAGTGCTGAAAATATTTATGCTGAGTTACGGTGATAGATAATCAACATTATCACTATTTGATATAGTACTTATTGCTAACAACTATAGTAATCAATTAATTAGCGCTTTATTATAAAGAATCCGTTACTCTCCAGTATTGGCAAGTTGAGTGCTTTGTATCTGCATGTCAAAGTACTCTTACAGCTTTGTTTTCGTTATTTATTGTTATGTGGAGCTTGGAATAATGGTTGCTACCTGTCCTAAAACTGAACTGGTATGATTAAATGCAAAGGGGAGTAATACGGACAGCATCTGTAAAGGATAATTGCAAATAAATCAATAACTAATGGTCCCTGAATGTGTTTACTAGTTCATTGTAGTGAAATATGGGCCTCTGTAAACCCTATGTGCCTTATAACAGTTACTGAGATGATTACAATACGTACTTTAGTCATGCGAAAAATTAGTGTATACTGAGAATATAAATACAATTTTTGAGGTTCCTGACAATGCCTTAGAAGTGGAGTATTAATCTGGGAAAAAAAATGAAACTTGTTTGTTAATGTTTGGAAAGTTAATAAAAAAATGGCAAAATTAAAAACTTATTTGAACCTCTAGCATCAATATTTGGATATTACTAATGGTAGGAGAATTTTTAGAAGATATATTTTTCTCTTATTAGAAGTGCAAGATAGGATCACATCAAACTAAATAATCCAAAAAAAAGTAGCATTTTTCCAGACTGTTTTTACAGTGCATGTATTAGAAATAAAATCAAAATTAATTCAGATGAACTGTACTTTGGAACATCTGTGAATGAATGTATGATCTTCTATTAGCTTCTAAGGAATTTTGTCCCCCATTTCAGCAGTGCTGTTTCTGTGAAGTTTTCCACTTGAACCCATGTGATGTTTTGGGGGGTTCTTGCTGGCACTATTTCATCCTCTCATTTTGCACAGAATTTGTAGGGACAGTCCTTACAGTTCTGGGACTCTAACCACGTGTACTTGCTGCTGCTTATCTTAAATAGACAGTTTATGTAAAAAGTCTCTCTAAAATTGCTGGTAACCCTGGGAAAACTGCATGTAAAGTAGAATAATATAGCAATTTTTGTTTGGATGGGGTCTGAGTTTCAAGGTGTCCTGGTTTAACCAGGATAGGGTTAAGTTTCCCCAGCAGTGGGGGGGAGCTCTAGCCGGGTTATTCAGATACCATGCGGAGGTCACATCCTGGCAGGTCACATTTTTCCTGGCGCGGGAGCGCGGTGCACTCGTGGTTTTGTACATCGTGCTTCAAACTGCTGTATTTGGTAGCTATTTTGCTCTGTTCATTGCTATCACTATTACTGTTATTGTTATTGCTGTTGTTTGTTGTGTTGCTATTGCATTGTTGTATTAAACCTTTCCTTATTTCAGTTTTGGGGCTTCGTATTTCACTCCCTTTGTGGGGGAGGGGCAGCGGCCGCGTGGTCTCAGACCCCGGCAGGGGCTAAACCACCACACAAGGCAAATCTGTCCAATAGCTTATGTTCTAAGAAAATTATTCTGATAAAGCCATGACTGTTATTTCGGAACTCTTAGGCTTGTGATTTTGCCATCTTGATCAATGGGAAGATATTTCTTACAAAAGACATGACACACATGCTGGAGGAAGGAATTAGTGAAGAAACATTTGGCAGTATTTTGTAGCATCTAAACATTTTGATAGCTGATAAAACTGATGCTCGTTTTAATTATGATCTTTTGGACTAAACTTCATAATGATTTAACAAGCCTATGTTGGGAAAATATTATAAATCAGTTTTAGTAATTATAAATCAGTATTTGACATACCAGTCTTAAGCATGACAAGGCCTGTATGAGTAGGAGTATTTTCATTTTCTATTTCTTTTAATCAGCGCTTATGTCAAGTAGCAACTTTTTTTTTCAAAGAATAATTATTTTTGGTTTTCTATTTTGAAGAAAAACAATATCCATTACATGCAGTCGTACTTAAAATTTGTAAATTCAGACTCTTCCTCTTGCTTCAAATCTTGCACACTGGTTTTATATATGGACATATGTGTGTATAAAATCTGTATATATATTCTGTATATATGCAATATATAGTCTTTACATATAATAGCTATTATATATTAAAACATTTTATGTTTATTGTAAAACGATGCATTAGTCCTACTGCTACAACAAAT
Source organism: Strix uralensis (assembly GCF_047716275.1). Classification (NCBI taxonomy): domain Eukaryota; kingdom Metazoa; phylum Chordata; class Aves; order Strigiformes; family Strigidae; genus Strix; species Strix uralensis. Next base: position 6,216,292 of record NC_133977.1, on the reverse strand, counting down.
AAGCCTATTTCTATAAACTGCATTTAGGATATTTTAGTGTGTTCTTGCTATATTTAAAGAACCAGTGCTGTCTATGTAAATCTCTCATTTTCTCAACCTACTGTGCAATTACAGTATTATTTCTCTAATGTGCATTAGGATTCTGTAGACATGGAGGTAGATTTTTATATTATCAGGTATGCAGAGGTCCTGTATATTCCTCAATGGATAGAAAGGGGAAAAAAAACACAAACCCAAACCAAACCAACCAACCAACCGAAAACCAGAACTGGTACCAGTCGGGATGAACTTTTCAAAATTAAATATTTGAGTGGAAAAACAATATGGAAGAAATAACACGATAATTCCACAGAAATGTAAGACTGACATTTATATTGTGTAAAAATAGTAATTTTATGTCTTTAAACAGTTAAAAGTTTGAAATTACTTTGTGTGGCAGGTACACCCACCCGGTGAAAATAGGGCTCCTTGGCTGCTGAAGTGTAGTGGCTATTGATTTCCTTTTTCTGTGCCCTTGTTCTCAGGGCTCTGCTGTACTCGGTGCCCTTGGCCAATATATTGGAGCCGATGCTGACCACAGATCAGATTCGGCTGGGCATAAATGGAGTCCCTTGGGGGAGCCATTTTGAGCTAGTCCCCCCTGGAGCAGTGCGCTGCAGTCAAGGACTCTCCCCTTGTGTCTGGACGCAGCCCAGGAAAACTCCCTGAGGTTCCTGTGGGTTACGATGCTGCCCTAAGAAGGTTGAGCCCTCATTTTTTTAAGTGAGTGACAGAGTGTTTTGCATTGTCGTTAAACCCTAGGAAGTTTGTGGTGATAGTTTTGTTCTCCTGTCACGAACATTCAAATCTGCTGTTGTATGTTTGTGGAGTGCTACTTAGTTGTGTCAAAAAATAAATTTTTATTTTTGGTTGTTATTAATTGAGAGCTTCTGCAACACTGTTGCTTATTACTTTTGGTAGAAGTAGATGCAAGCTAAACACTTAAAACTTGTTTAGAAGCACCTAGTTTAATTAAAAATCATTAAGGCAAACTTTAGGCCAGAAGTTTCTCCCCTGAAGGTAGTTCAAGGGGGGTGAAGTCCTCATCCGTATTGGATCACCTTTACATACTATACTCCATGGCCATGAAACTGCAGTAGTGCATTTTGGCACCATAACCAGTCAAGCTTCCTTGCCTTCCTGGCAGAGGCAAAGGAGTCTCTGACACAGTGTCAGCACAGAGACAGGTACACAATGATGATCCTGCCCGCAGGGCAGAAACACAAAGATGCACAGGGTGTGGTTGTGCCGTGTAAGTGTGTGCCAGGCGGCAGACTGGCAAGTAGGCAGCGTCTGTGTGGAGAGGTTCGCAGCCCCTCGTGTTGCTGCCTTGTCCAGAGCTTCCCACAGGGCCTGGTGCTGACATCAGGAGTGTTTGATTGCAGACAAAGCAGCCCGTAGAGCTTACAACTTGACCCATTCCCAGGGAAGGCAAAGGATGGGGATGCCTTGGGGATGACATGAATACATTTTGTTTTCACAGCAAAACTACACTGTGCTAGAGTGACATGCAAAAAAGTGTTTTTCAAATACAGAGCTTGGATGAAATACAATTTTATTAAGCACGTCAGAAAGTTGGTTTTGTTAGGTATGTTTTCTTCTTCACTCTGACCTCAGGTTATCAATACAAGTATTTCATGGTAACTTATTGCATAACGTGTACTGAATTTAAGAGTGTTTTATTCACATTTGTTGAACGTATTTGTTCTTTTCATGCTAGGTTCCCAAACAGTGGACAGGAAGCTAGCTGTTACTAGCTCTAACCCTAGGGTCTTGAAATCAGTTTGAGTACTAGAATGGGAAGAATCATACATGAAGCATGTATTTGATATAGGTTGTGATTTAATAAAAATGATACTGTGGTATCTATGATACCATACCATACAGCAATAGGTATGACCTAGGGGACTTTTTATAAGTTTATATCGGAACATGTGATGTTTAATAACTAATTTCTTGATTTCTATGGCTGTTCCAAGGAAGCAAACAGAAATTAGACAACTTGTTTGAAGAAAGCATCGAGATTTGTTAATTGACTCTACTATAGGATACATCTGTAGTAAATTCATATTAATCACAATGAACAATTTTTAAAATATATCTAAAAGAAGACAATACTGCAGCATATTTTGGAGTATGTCAGAAAACTGAAGTAACTTGATGTCTGTCATATAATCAGCATTACCTCTTTAACATACCTAATTGAATTGTACGACATATGCAGCATGTGCTGCTGTAACTTAAAATATTGCTGAATTTTAATTGCACCGTAATCAAAATTTAAAGCTACAAAATAAAATTATAATTGGAAGATGTTTCTGTATTTTATTGCACCATTGTTTATTTTAACATCGATCATAAATATAGCAGCTTTTTCAAGCATAAGCCTTTTAAAGGAAGGGATAGAGAACATCTTTGGGAATAGCACATGGTTATTCATGACTTACAAAATCCAGGCAACCAAACACATGCCTTGTATAATCATAATTTATTGCAACATTTTCATTAATGTTATTTTGCTTCTCCTGGGCAAACGATCAAGCTGAATTTTGTAACTGTTTTCACTTGTTTATGCAAGATTGTTATATATGTAGTTGTGCTATACATCTACATTGTATGAACATAGATGTTTTGTGCCTTGTAAGAGGTTGATTATCTGTATGACATATAATACTATATTGAAAAACAGGAGCATATTCTATTGTTATGATGTGGTGGTGCTATAATGACAAGAATCGGGTCAACGCATTCAGAGTCGCTACCAGTAAAATAGTACTGAATTTATTCTTTCACGTGTGATGATTTTACATTCATAATTCCTGTTAATGGCAATCAGACGTAGATGTTTAAAATCCAGAAATATCAGTACCAGTATAGACTTTGTATCTTAGAGTTGTAATATTGGATTTCATAATTTTAAATGAAGAAATTTATTTTAACTGCATGTATTGCAATGGATGGGGATGGATGAGGAGCAGACTAAAAGCTTATGAGTCAGGATTAAAGGGAAGACTGGGACAGAAGAAATTATAGTGAGCACCTGCTACAGGCTGTCAAGTCCCACTCAGATGAGGGAGACAAGTGACTTAGATCCGTAAATCCCCAATGGAGTGGACAACGGTGAGATGAGTCTCAAAGTCCAGACATTTATTAAATTTCCACAATGTACTATCTGGATACACAATAGTTAGCTAAGTATGTAATGAGCTATGGCAATCGATATAGTATGCCTTTTGTTACTTAATGGTAGTGAGGGAAAAGGGGATAAAAGAAAAGGAGGGAGATAGAATAGAGCAATAGAATTCACTGGTCCGGGTTCCTGTGTTTGTCCTGTCTGCATTTGTCAGGGATGAATCAGTCTTCTTCACTTCTTCATGCCTTCCTTTTTCTTTTCTCCCTTTCGCTCCTCGCTCTACCCTCAATTTATACACACTTCCCTTGGGTCCATCCCCTAGGTCGACCCACATAGCTACGTATCCTGCGTGTGGGGAGGGGTAATGTATGGGATGATGTAATTAGCATTATCTTGTTAATCTTTATTAGCATATTCAGGGGTGTCAACTTTAATAGGCATTTTGTGGATAGTGAAGCAAAGGTCATTCATTGGACAGATGGCCCTTGAAACTTTACAAGATGCACCAGAGCAGAACCATCCTGCCTTTACAGGGCTCCTTCCTCCAGATGCATCCTGTGCTATCCAGGCAGCCTTATCAGCTCCAAACTCCACAGTATCCACACTGTGACTTTCGCTACTTATGAGTGTTTGAGACATTCCTCAGCTTGGAGGGCCTCTGCTCCCCCCCCATCCCTTATCTCTCCCAGGCTGTTTTTTTCTCGCAGGCCTGTTTCTCTCAGGCCCTGTTCTTGGGGAGTTACAAGTTGTTTCTCACATAGGCCCCTGACCAGGAAGCTTCTATAGGTATGTCAGTGATAATGGGAAGACTAGGGAAAATGTGGGCTCTCTCTGGAAGGAAACGAGAGACCTGGTTACCTGGGATATGGAGAAGGCTGAAGTACTCAATAACTTTTTTACCTTAGTCTTCACTGGCAAGTGCTCCAGTCACACTACCCAGGGGACAGAAGGCAAAGGCAGGGACTGGGAGAATGAAGAACCTCCCACTGTAGGAGAAGATCAGGTTCGAGACCACCTATGGAACCTGAAGGTGCACAGGTCTGTGGGACCTGATATGGTGCATCCTCAGGGCCTGAGGGAACTGGTGGATGTAGTGGCTCAACCACTGGCCATCTGCCAGCCGCTGTATATATTTGAGAATTTATGGCAGTCTGGTGAACTTCCTGCCTACTGGAAAAGGGGAAACATAACCCCCATTTTAAAAAAGGAAAAAAAAGAGACTTGGGGAGATGCAGGCCAGTCAGTCTCACTTCTTTGTCTGGCAAGGTGTAGAGTGGATCCTCCTTGAAACTGTGCTATGGCACATGGAAAATAAGGAGATGACTGGTGACAGCCAACATGGCTTCACTAAGGGCAAATCATGCCTGACAAATTTGGTGGCCTTCTACAATGGGGTTACAGCATTGGTGGATAAGGGAAGAGCAACTGACATCATCTACTTGGACTTGTGCAAAGCATTTGACACTGTCCATGTGACATCCTTGTCTCTACATTGGAGAGACATGGATTTGATGGATGGACCACCTGATGGATAAGGAATTGGCTGGGTGGTCACACTCAAAGAGTTGCAGTCGGTGGCTTGATGTCTGAGTGGAGAGCGGTGACGAGTGGCGTCCTCAGGGGTGGGTGTTGGCACTGGTGCTGTTTAACATCATTGTTGGTGACATGGACAGTGGGATCGAGTGCACCCTCAGCAAGTTCTCCAACGACACCGAGCTGTGTGGTGCGGCCGACACGCTGGAGGGAAGGGATGTGCCATCCAGAGGGACCTGGACAGGCTGGAGAGGTAAGCCCGTGTGAACCTCATGAAGTTCAACAAGGCCAAGTGTAATGTCCTGCACATGGATTGGGGCAAATACAAGCACAAATACAGGCTGAGTGATGAGTGGATTGAGAGCAGCCCTAAGGAGAAGGACTTGGGGATACTGGTGGATGGAAAACACTACGAGCCAGCAACGGGTGCTCGCAGACCAGAAAGCCGTATCTTGGGCTGCATCAAGAGAAGTGTGGGCAGCAGGTCGAGGCAGGGGATTCTCCCCCTCTACTCTGCTCTTGTGAGACCCCCCCTGCAGTGCTGTGTCCAGCTCTGGGGGCACCAACATGACATGGATGTGCTCGAGCAGGTCCAGAGGAGGCTACCAGAGGGGCTGGAGCACCTCCCCTATGAGGACAGGCTGAGACAGTTGGGGGTGTTCAGCCTGGAGAAGAGAAGGCTCCAGGGAGACCTTGTAGCGGCCTCCCAGTACTGAAAGGGGCTACAGGAAAGATGGGGAGGGACTCTGCATCAGGGAGGGTAGGGATGGGAGAAGGGGTAATGGTTTTAAACTGACAGAGGGTAGATTTAGATTAGATACAAGGAAGAAATTCTTCCCTGTGAGGGTGGTGAGACAGTGGCACAGGTTGCCCAGAGAAACTGTGGCTGCCCCCTCCCTGGCAGTGTTCAAGGCCAGGTTGGACGGGGCTTTGAGCAACCTGGTCTAGTGGAAGGTGTCCCTGCCCATGGCAGGGGGTTGGAACTAGACAATCTTTAAGGTCTCTTCCAACCCAAACCATTCTGTGATTCTATTAAATTAAATTTCCACCATCAAGGAGTAGTAAATTAAGAGTTTGATGATTTATCACTTCATTGAGACTGTAATTGATCTTAGTACTCATAATTATAAGCATGTTTGTGTACTAGAATAATTTCACCGTGACTCCTCACCCACCTTATTGACTCTACAGAGATTGTTGGTCATGCTATATCCAGTAACAGACTAGATTAATCAAAGAAGGAGCTAAAAATACATTTGATGAGGTAGCTGGGATGGTGAAAGTGATGGAAGAAGCTGCATGTATTATTTCCACCCAGCATAGATGTCCTTTCTATGATAGAACAGATCTTCAATGTTCTTTCTTTGAAAAATTTGTTCATCTTTATAAAACTTAAGTATTTGTTTTCCATTCAGTGTGGGTGCAGAGCATCTTAAATCTACTAATTGTTCTGTGGTCAATCTTGAGCAAGCTCAAGGATCCATTCTGGTTTTCAGCTCTTGGTCCTAAGACTCCAAGCTCTCCGTCCTCTGAGCAACTGTGCAATTCATTGGGCATTTGTCTCTAGTGTACAAATTACACTACAGTCCCCACATTTGAGTGGTGTGTTTAACAGCATCATCCACAATCATGTTGCTTTAAACTGAGAAATGTGATTTACTTGGGTATTTGCTAAGAAGCTAAAATGTTACAGTTGTTTTATTTCTGTAGGGTTGGGCAATATGTTTTGCATCGAGTACGTTTTTTCCTTTTAGACTGTTACTTTCTGAAATAGTGGCAATAAAAGTTAAACAAGCTGTAGTGCTAAAAATAGGAAGAAAGTTATTGCATTTCAGTGATGGATCTTTTTATAATTGTTAGCTTTCCCTTATTCTTCAAATCTCTTAGGTTGTTAATCATTGAAAGATATGGTTTTAATAGCCACAAGAAAGGAAAGAAGACACTAGTGAAGTGCAGCAGCTTTCGATCTCCAAGTTTATATTTTTATAGTAGAAAATAATTGCTGTAAATTTATCAATGAGTGTTAATAAGAGCTCTAGTCAAAAAGGTATCAAGCATCTGTGGTATAGTTATACATTTATAGTAGTAGTGCTTTCTAGTTTATTGCATAGGCAACGGCTGTAGGAAGACTTGATTTGGCACATCCTTAAAAGTGAAATTGTCAGGAGCAGTTTCAAGTTTAAATTTACTGTTAACACCTGTTTACAAACTGTCTGAAGAGCTGCATGAAGACACTAGCCCTGAACATGAAGACAGAATAGTCTTACTATTGCTTTTTTAATTAATCTGACTTTTACTACCTATTATGTATTATCTTCATGTTTATTTTATTTAAAAAAAGGAAAAATTGTCAGGGTTATAAACTGAATAAGGAGGATTTATGTGGCCACAACCTTTGTAGGTGATTTTTATGTTTTTTGTTAGCAAGCCAAGCAAGATGTAGTATGCAGTAAAAGTTTTACTATGCTCTCCTGCTATTGCTTTCAGCTTCCTTTACTTACGTTTCAGATGTTTGTAAAATAATTGTGGTCATGATTAAAATAGTAAAATAAAGTGCAGATGTGTTGTAGTACAGATGCTATAGACACTGGAACGTTTTGAAATTGAGTTGTTTCAATATTAAGAATCATACAGCACTGGCGACTGAATATTTTGCTGATGGCATTCTGTTCAGTGAGTGCACTAAATATCTTCATTTTTTTCATAGCCTGCTAGAAAAGGATACCTTATTCCTTCAATTGCAAAAAAAAAAAATATGAAAAAGATGTAAGAATGTCTTTGTTTCCACTATTTGAATGTATCAGTTCTTAGTAATCCTTAGGTTGTTTTGAAAGCTGTGATAGTTTGGGCAACAACTGAGATATTGTAAAACTAAAGTCCTATTGTGAAAACTATATATTTAATAAGGAGTTTCTGAGTGGGACTACTCATTTCCATGGGACTGCTTTGATAGTTAAGAACTAAAATATGGAAATTTCAATATATTGAAATTTGTTTAATCTAAAGTAAAAGAAAAAACACAAAATATGTCCTCCATAATATAAGCATATCATATTTTGGGGGAAAATTAAGCAAACAATTATTAAAATTATTTTTCCCCTATATTTTTAACTTTGAGTAAAAAGATAACTTCAATGGTATATAAGTGTAGCTATCAGTGATTAATGCAGCACTTTCCCAAGTACAGAGAAGCAGAGATAATCCTGACTTTTGAGTGAGAACCGAGAATAGAATATTTCCTTGAAAGTATTTAATGATACAAGTCAGGATATCTTGCTGAATCTTAGACATAGACAGTAGCTATGCCCTAAGAAGAATTCCATTTTCATGACTTTATTCTCATTTCTGAACAAAATATCTAGTATTTGCTTTTTAAATTGAATGTATGGATACACAAGCATGTGTGACTATGACTGTGCCCCTTGTGCGTGTCTTGACTGCAGTCTTAGAATGACCTTGATAGTTTTCAAATTGGAACTATTGATGATGATAGTCATCAATTTTTCCATAAAAAGAAAAATAATTGCTCCTCCTCCTCCTTCACTGAAGGTCTTTGAATCACCAAATTGCTGTCCAATGATCTCAATGATCTTTGCCTCAGTTAAGCTTGCATTTTTTTTAGAAATAAAGTAACAAGGCTTGATCTTGCTCGCAATTGCATGGTGAAGCTACTTCTTTTCAACTTCAGTTTTTAACCTCTGAGAAAGGAGAAGCTTAGAACTATGTGTAATAATGATATAGACAAGGCTGAGCTGTGATTTAGGTGAACTGATTTGGATGTTTTGTTTTGTATTAAACTATACTACGTTTTTCTCAGCTGTGGGATGATTTGATCAGTTCCACTTATTTATTAATTGCCTTCTGTATGTTTTGACAAATGAGTCTCTTGTATCTTCATCAAGGAAAACAAAACCTGTAGACTTGCTCTGAAGAGCCCTGCTATGAGAAGTGAAAAGGCAGTCTTACTGTAAGAATTCAGGACAGGAAAGAAAAGGAAGATTTCTAAGAGCTTTAAGGGTAAATTGTCTTACTTGCATAACAATTTCCATCAAGACAAGATTTGTATTTTATTAGGGAGAATTAAGTAATGGTTTGAGACTGAAGATAAGAGTATGGTTTACTAGCCCTCCTAGAGAATTTCAGCTTGATCTGGAGTAAATCACTAAATCCTCATATGGTTCAGGCTCTTAACTTTAAAAGAAAAAAAATAACCCGCAAGCTATTCCTCTTCTGGTTTGTTCTTGTATATGAACCTCTGAGCTCTTAGGGCAGGGTATGCTTTTATGAGTTCATGCAATCCTAATTTCTATAGGTCTCTCTAGGTAAATCTTGAGAATTGGTAATAGATCCTTTTATTACCTGGGGGTGTAGATGGGTTTGTATTACTACCTTTGCCAACGTCTAATGTTGGGATGTCTTCCTTGTGCCTACAGAACAAATGGAGATAATGATGCTTACTCTCTTCTGCTAATATTTTTGAGAGCTATGGAAATAATACATGTAAATGGACTAAAAGCCATGGCTAACTTTTTACGAGCGGCTGATAGTCTGTTACACCTGTAGCTTTAGATAACAATGATAGTGTAGTTTCTAAATGACAGCTTGGGCACATACAATGCACCATTTGCTTTTACCATTGTCAGGAATTGAGGACATGCATTCAGAATGGTTCACAGAGATTCTTTCTAGGATGCTATTTTGAATGTAATGTTTCTTGCCTTTGATGATAAAGTAATAGGATGTTTAATTTCACAGGCAGGAAATGCATTACTTTCTCTTTTATACTGATGTAAGAGAAAAGCTTAATAGCTTTTCATGTTCATCATAGTACAAATGTCTAGTACATTGCAGATACAAGAGTGAACAAAACCGTAATATATTGCTTTGGCTCCTTAGCACTCAGTACATGCGTTTCTTGCATCTTGGCATGCACATTATCCTTGCCAATGCTGAAGTAGCATCAGGTTTTCCAATCAATGCTTGTAATAAATATGTTTCACAAAGCCTTGTTATGAAAAATCTCAACTTGTGTAATGGATTCTCTGTTACCCTTAGGCTTCGGCAATAGAAAATAATAGAATAAGGATTACATAATAACACTTTATTGCCAAAATTTACTGGGGGAGGGGAGCTATCTTCATATTAGCATTCTTGAGCATTTTTATTGTAGGAAGTTTTTAGGATAAAGATACCACATTTATTTCAAAGTGATAAATATTTGTATCTGGGAAAAAAAAAATCTATATTGACCTTTGCAATTTCATAGGTAGCTTGTTTGTGTTCCTTTTGAGGAGCTCAGAACCTACATACTGAGCTATGCCTCACATAAATTGAAGTTCCAATTGAAGCTTTGATAAATCAATACAGTAATAATATATTTTGGAAATAACTGTGAGAGAACACCTTAAGCTGGTATTGCTTCTAAACTCCTTGGTAGCTTTGTCAGGCAGGAAATCAACTTGGCAACAGACTTGATATGTTTGAACTGTGACTTCCACCTGGTGTGTACTGGGGAGCTACTGAAATCAACATTTCACCTGGCCATGACAAGTGATACCACTGTTTGTGCCATTCAGACCCCGAACTATGAACCATAGGTATGAATTATCTCAACAACTGAGGCCAAATCTCATGTTCTAGTAAAATAAAGGATTATTACACCAAAGGAGGTAAAAACTTCAGATATTCAGTAAGGAATTCTAATAATATTTTTGTATTATCCTCTTCTTCTTCCTATATTTGTGAAGTCTACAGCGATAATTTACAACAGTATCTCCTGAAGTAGTATCTGCGTTTTTTTCTACTGAAAAATGTGACTTTCGATAATTTCTGTTCAGAGTGCTTAAGCTTTCCTAGAATTGTTTCACTCTGAAATGAGTGAGTCTGATTACATTTTGTAATTCTTTTTGTTCCAGAAATTGAATGAGACACAGTTTACAAAAAACATGTTGATTGTATGCTTTTTTTATGTTCTAATTCTCGTTTAGTTCAAATTTGTTATTCTTGAAAGGTAAAACTTTGTAAAACAAGGAGCACATAAAGCTTCTAAGATTTGCATGAAGGCAGTGGCACATATTGGGACTATATTCACTTTTAGTTAACCTTTTTGCCCTTTAGTCTGTGGGTAATAAATACTGCAGACTCATTTTAATCACTCCTACATTTGGAAAACATATGGATTTTTCTTGAAACTGGCTTCAGAGATCTGCAGGAATATTATGGCTGAAACACAATCAGAACTTGATATATATATCTATTAAAATGTGTAACTTCAGCCACAAGCATATTATGATTCCTTCCTGAAATAACAATGCAAGATTAAAGTAATCTTTAATCTTTACTTATTTATACCTTACATATTTATTTCCTAATTCTGAATGTTTCTGCTTTTGTTTAGTTTTTTTCCCCACATAGTTAGCCTTTCCCTCCAAAACTGTTCCTATCTGTGAGATAGGAAGAATTTTTAATTCTATTAACATTTATCTTCCACAAGTTTCAAATAGAATTTTAAAAATTCAGGTGTTCATTTGAGGTTGATTTTCTTTCTAAGATCCTCTTTCCTTCTTAGTACAACCCTAAGTACACATAAGTAAGAGGAAATATAGAAAACTGTATTTAGACAGACAGCTAATCTATGTGAAGTGGCTAGTTCAAGACATAGATGTCTAGTTGGCACCTTAGTACAAGATGCAGGTGACTTAAGACAACAAAGGATGATTTTTATCATTTGCTCTTCATGATTCCCAGATTCTGTCTTCCTATCCAGTCAGAGAAGAAAGATAAGACTGATGTCCTATGTCAGTCCCCATTCTAAGTCCCTACCATTCCATGGAAATGGAGTCCAGCGCTCTGGAAATGTGATTTCTGAGCCTCATTAAGGCAGTTTGAAGCTAAAGTTTTGCATATAGTCATGGTTTAACCCCAGCTGGCAACTAAACTATCATGCAGCTGCTTGCTCCCTCCTCCAATCCAGTGGGATGGGGGAGAGAATCAAAAAAAAAAAAAAAAAAAAAGTAAAACACAAAAGGAAGAAAATAATAGTAATATGAACAATAATAATACAAAAATAATAAAATAATTAGAATATACAAAACAAGTGATACACAGTGCGGTTGCTCAATACTGGGCATGATGTTATATGGTATGGAATGTTACTTTGGTCATTTGGGGTCGGCTGTCCCAGCTGTGTCCCCTCCCAACTTCTTGTGCCCCCCTCCAGCCTTTTAGCTGGCAGAACATGGAAAGCTGAAAAATCCTCGACTCAGTATAAATGCTACTTAGAAACAACTAACTTCAGTGTGTTGTCAACATTATTCTCATGCTAAATCCAAAGCACAGCACTATACCAGCTACTAGGAAGAAAATTAACTCTATCTCTGCTGATACCAGGACATATATCTATAAAAGCTTAGAAAATAATTGCATAGGAAAACAGTATTGAGAAGTTTTTCTGCAAACAAAACTCTGTATGTAGCTTCTTAGTTTCAAAGAGGAAACATAATTATGGTTTAGATGGAACAAAACTTAGCAGTGAACATCTACAGCTTCCATCAGACCCAGTCTTACTTTTTTTTATAATCAAGTACACAAAAATAAATAAATGAAAAACTAGATTTTGCAGTGGTTTGTTAGGCTATGTATGTGATTGAAGCCACAGTCCACTGAAAAATATCTTCCAGGTCTTCAGTCTGTAGTAGATGTGCTTGCACTGATCATTAAGTCATTAGCTTAATTATTTTCATAATAATTTTAAAAGTTCAACTCAGGTTAACATCCTTATGGAACATGCAGTGTAGAGAGCTTCTGAAATGGGAGACAGAATAATATTCTTTTGATAGTCTGTATTTCTGAAATTTGCTGTACACTTATTCCTACAAATTAACAGGATGGCTACCATCAAGTTAAGTGCAAACAAATTCTAAAAAAAGGTTCGTGGTTATTCCTGCTGTGTATGTACATTTTTAGATTAAAATACATTGATTTTATTCCAGTCTTCATCTTAGTGGTTGATGGGTATTTTAAGGAGTACGGTAATTTCAGTCTTTCCTTTAAAAGCTTCTCACAGCAGGATGTCCTGAAAATGTTGCAAACACGAATGATCGGCTAAGTCTTCAGAAAACTGTATAGTCTTTGTAAGTGGTTTTGTAATGAGTAGTGTAGTCCTTAAAATATATTGTGCACAGTTACCCTCCTTACATTCTGTAATGACAATCTATTTTTAATAAAGCTATTTAGCTTGGTTAATTAGTTAGTAATAAATCTCCTAGTCTGCTGACTAATCTTAGAAAAAATTTTAGACCACATTGATTGAAAATGAGGCTGCAAGATTAACTATATATGTATATGTATTCTGACTTTTTATCAGCATTATACTTGCAAGAAAAGTCTTTTGAAGAATACAGAAGATCTGCCTCTCGATGCAAGTCATGGAGCTCACCTTTATAGAAAATAGTGGTAGAAATAAAATAGGCCATGGAAAAATGGAGAATAGCCCCTGCCAGTAATCTCACAGAGGAAGACTGATATAAACCTTCATTCCCAGTTCTAGTCCAGTGCTTTATGTCAGTAGTATGCTATTTATCTTATCCAGTTTTTTCCTTGATGCTTCTTGCAACCTTTGAAGCTTCTTTCTCTACAATTCAGCCCCATGTTGTGATACAGCTTCTCTTCACTGCCTGGTGTATCTGGAAGCTTTCTCATCCTTGTCCTCAGCTTCTGAAGTCTCTGACCAAAGTAGATCATTGTTAATCCCACCTAAACTGGTACATTCCTACTACATTGTTCTAAGCAAATGTAATTTACTCCTGGAATTTACAAGAGATTTTTTCCAGCTTTTCTAAGGATATCAGTGGAGCGGACTGTAAAGCCAGCAGAGATTCACAAATATTCTCAACTTAATATTACTTGATCATACTTGTATAATCCCCTTTTTGGGACATGTCAGCTTTGTATAGGTGAGGCCAAGTGTACTGTATAGTTGTGACCTCTGATGTCTGCTTCTGATCGGACTGTACAGTGACCTGCGATAGGTCAGAGACTTACTCCGTGTCCAATACTAAAAATACATGCATTTAATTCTATCAGTTTAACTCTGTCACTCAGTTCCATAGTAACAGGTTTTTCTGTTGGTGGTCTGGAGAATCTATTTGTTATTTTAAAGCACATAGTTAACCATTAATTATAACTTGACGCTCAAATGTAGTTAATATCCTCACATTCAGATACTGACAACAAAAAATAACTATATTCTGTATCAAGAAGTAACATCAACTCTCTTCAGCAGAGCTGATCTTTTTGAAGTCATGCTATGAGTTTTGAGTACCATTGTATGCCGATAACCTGCCCAAAACCCTGGACAGTTATTTTGAGCTGATTATAAATGATAAGTGCAGATTATGATGTCCAAATAGCTATTTGAAAGTATTCTCAAGTATTTTTCTTTGACTTGAATGTCTTTATGAAGGACTGCTCTCTCTAATCAAGGGCAAGTTTCTTTCCGGGGCCCATGCTGGATAATTTTTTAGTTCCTTGTTTGGGAAAGCTGATGTGTGTGCTTCCTTCTATCCACAATCCTTCTCATGCTGCAATCCCTTCTGCCCCTTATCTGGCACAGTCAGTCCTGGCTCCAGGCAATCTGTATTCTTTTTGGTGAAGAGCCTGAAAACTCAAGTCTGCTCATGTCTGACTCGAGGTCAGTTTGAGAAGGTTTATTGTGGAAATAGCCCTCTCTATCTGATGACATGAGTGCTGAATATTAAGTCTACAGTAAGGTTCTTGATTAATAGCAAGAACATCTCTGCTATGTCCAGGGGACCAGATTTTCTGCTCCTAAGATGGTACAGTCCAGCAACAATTCTGTGATTCTTATCCCTCTAGGTTAACTGCTGGAGCTGAAGAAAACTGAGCTAACAGTTCAGAGTATCTTAGTATTCTGCTGGTGTTCAGTATTTTTGTATTCTCGTGTCTCTATCGGAAAGATTTGGACCCTTTTGGGAATCCAGTTCTGCAGTGGATCTTAAGCATGTTATCCATGAATCTTTGCTGAGCAATCAACATCTGATTTGCCTTCCATTATCTGATGATGAGGATGTTTTTCTTGATGATTGTCACTTCTACGAAATGAGAGAAGTCTCTATAGCATATTCTTAAGATGTCCTATTCCATGTAGGTAAATTTGTCTTCAGAGTTCATTCTAAATTCATATCTAATGTATAATTAGTTTCATTTGAATTACAAAATCAGCTTTCCTGTTTGTTCTTGAAGCCACAGACTTCCAGGACTGAGACCTTCTAAATGTTAGATCTTTGTCCTTTTATGATGAGTGAACAAGAGTCTTGAAGGAAGGACATTGCTTCAGGTCAGTAACTGAATATTACAGAGGCAGATACTGTCTCCCTGGGTTGCTGCTTTGGAGAGGCTCTTAAAAAGCTGCAAATCTGGAACTCCCTGCTGGTGTAGTCAATGCTGTTGAACATCAGCAGCAGCTGACTTGGAAAATGTCTCCTCTGAACTACAGCCCAGAGTTCCTGTTCCCTCTTCAAGAAGTGTTACTGTTTTGGTGAATTTTATTGGGGATTATGTGGCATGTGTGAAACTGGTCCTTCAGTCTTTATTCAAGTAGAGAAAAGGATGTTCTTATCCAAGTAATGGTGATCTTTGGGAAATACTGCCTGGAGTTACTCACAGTCTAGATAGATACAGATATACAGATATATGTATTTGAAGTCAAAGGAGAAAAAAGGTTATTTACCTGTAGCTGCTCTCTTCTGCATTGTACTGTTTATATGTGCATACACAGCCTTCCTCTCTTTGTGTTTGTAGGATTTTTCCATTTATAATCATAGTAGAAACTTTCATTTAGCTGATAAATCAGTAATTACACCACAGACCATGCTGCGCTGAGCTTGGTAGTAGGACTAAACTTTATTCTTTTCATCTCCAGTACGAGAGGTATGCATAAGAAAAATAAAGAGAAGGAAGTAAAATATAAATGGAGTGATTTGGACAATGAGAATAGTTCTTTCATTCCAAACTGAAGGAGCTTTCTGGCTGCCAGTTGATGAAATGGAAAGGTTTCTAGAAGTTAACTTCTTTTAATCATGACATGGTCCAGTGCAGGGTAGATCACTGTATCTTAAATTTGTAGTTTTAAACTTACTGTTAAAGAATTTTAAAACTTTTTTTGTTCTGTTTAATTAATTTACCTGAATTTTGACTTTAACTTTTGACTGTCTTCCACAAAATACCTACTAAAACCAGAGATTGTCCTGAATTTAATATAGGGGATTTTATCTAACAACTTAAAAGCCTTCCTTTCCAAACATCATTCTCTTCTTCCAGTAGCAGGTACATAAATGACATTAACAATAAACATATCAAGGCTGAGTTTTTGTCACTTACACCCACATCATTACACAAATTTTTTTATGAGTATGAATGACAGCAAAATTTTATTTGCCATTTTTTGCTACATCTCACCATATCCACAGTGCCAAGTTGCTTCTTTCCCACTGCTGTTATGTTGAACTACATATGTGGGGTTTTTTTCTCTTTTGGGGGAAGAAGGAATTTTGCTGGTATACAGTGAATTTATATTTGGTTACAGATAATGATTAATATTGATGGCTGATCTCTTTCTAGAGCAATGCTATATTGATAAAACTGTCCAGAAGTTAACTCATAGGAATATAATTTTAAAAGGACAAATTAATAAATCTCATAGTATTCAGTTGTTCACTACAGACCCCAGTCTTTCAGGTATGCCTGCAATCAGCTTTAAGAAGATGTATCAAAATTAATAAAATCAGGACAACAGTGATTTAAAAAATTGAAAATCGAACAGAGGAGAAAAATAGAGTGGAAAAATGAGGCAAAATTGTGTTTTCAAAATAGTAACATAATGAATAGTATATTGTATGAACTTAAGCAACATTTCTAAGAAATAATGATTTTATTTTTTTCTCCGGGATTCAGAGCTCCCCGTTAATACTCAAGTGAACCCATACCTTGTGCATGCCAAAGAATGTACTCAACCTCTGAAATCTGGAGAGTATAAACTGAGCAACATTTTAAAAGTGCACGACTTAGCAGTGAGCTGGTAGGAACCATTAACAGTACATTAATTTTATTGTTAGTACACGTTGAGCTTTATTTTTCAACAGGACATTTAGAAGCATTTGCTTTAAGTAAATTTCGGAAAAACTACTGGCAGCAGTCAGGGGGACATTCCTTCTGAGGCATGTGAAAGTGGAAAAACCATGAAATTTAGTGGGAGAGTAGATACAGTAAAACATTTGGGCAGAACTGCTTACAGATTATGAGATTCATCTTTTATGTAAGAAGGGTTAGATTTGGTTAGTAGATATAAAAATGGCAACCAGAGATGACTATAAACTCAGGTTCCAGAAAACTGAATTATAATGCTGAATATTTTTTGCAATTTGTATTTGATTGCAGTTTATTCCCATGGGTCAAAAATCAGGAGAGTTTAAATTTAGATTATCTTGAGCGTGCAAATAGCCTGTAAGCAATGACATTTCAGGGCTTGCTTGCTGCCGCTCAGGAAGAATAAACATAAAAATATTTTTAAAAAAAATGTTAGAGCTAGTAGCAAAGTTCAGACAATTCTGACATATTGTCTAATTATGAATATATTTTAAAATTAATTTTTAAATTAATCAATAGTTTTGTCATTCAAATAAACTTTATGTAGCTTGGTGCTGGTTTTACTGCACTCAGACTGCTAGTAGATTCCTTCTGAAGGTACCTCTGTAAAGAAAAACTGTATTCCTACAATTCATTTCAGAAACTTAATTTCTTGTTGCATCTAAGAAACATAATCCAATGTAGGCATTTTAAAAATCAAAAAACTCGGGCAATGTATTTCTCATGCAGATTAAGTGTTTGACAATTGACTGACTTGTTAAAAAAAAATCAGTGTTATGAAGAAATATAGTACACCATATAAACAGTACACAAAACTAGAGCCCTGAAAGCAGTGGCACAAATTAGAATATGCTGATGTGAGTATAAGGTAAACCTTGTCTGTGAAAATGGAAACAATATTTACACATTTAATAATTACAATGCAAAGGTCACAGATACTTTTGTTAGGTGGCTGCTCCTATTTTGTAATAAATGTCCAATTTTGTAATGAATAATTGGCCTAGCTTGGGTAGTCTTCTGCTTAGTCTCTCAGATGCTCAATTCTGGTTTTCTGCCTGGCTAATCCCAAACCTATATTTGTAAAGAAATATTTTGAAAATTTTTCTCCTGTATCATATAGTCATATTGGTCCGATCACAAAAGAAAGCTTGAAACTGGTGTCTCTGTGCTGCTCCTCTGAGGAGGCTGTAGTAAATCCATCCAAAATGTTAGTGGGTTTATCTGAAGAACAGTAGGTGCAAGAATGGTGTGTGGTTAAAAAAAAAAAATAAAAAATCTGGAGGAGGAGGAAGACACTTCCACAGCTGGCAAGATTTTCAGTGAGTCAGGTGGAATAATGATCAAGATGTAACCTCTACAGACTACATCCTCACAGATGTACATGCATGACAGGCTGCAGGGGGACAAGTCTAAAGTTTGCCATGTTAAATGTTTGCCTTTATCTATAGTAGGAAGCCAGATTTGAGTTGCAAATTATGTTTGAATGTTGTTGAAAACCACTTGTGAATGTTAAAACATATATTATGTAATTGAAAATAGTATAAGCTCATAGGCTAGTCAAGAAAGGACACGTCTACCTAAATTTTTTGGTTATCTTATACTTGAACAATAACAGATAAATATCATACATGTTCATGTAAAACTATTTCTTATATTCCTTATCTTTCGTCAATTATATTTTTATATCTTACTGAAAGCATTATTCTAGATCCTTATATCCAGTGCTTCTAGTTTTTTCTAGAAATGATACTTGTATACTGGGGAATTCGAAGTGTTTTCTTCAATTAGTAACTGGATATCACACCTTTAAGAATACGATGCCACTTTAGAAAGCAATTTACTAGAATAAAAATAAATTGGATGTCTTTAAACTTATTTGGAAACACTAGAACTGGCTTGGAGAAACAACAACTGAACTGAAAAAAACTAGTGAGGATGTGTATTTAATTTCATATACTGGCAGTAAGATGTTGACTTTCATGTAACAATAATGCTGTAAAGAAAGTGAGAGCCTGGGACAGTGCTCTAAAATTAACTGAAATGCTTATTTAAAAAATGTAAAAGTACAAAAGTATGTAAAGAACAAAAGAAGAATTTTAAAGTGTTCTTGAAAACCTGTAAACAATGTGATAGAACTTTTCATTTGCTTAAAAATATCTGTGTACGTGGTGGATTGTAGTTTCTATACTGTGTTTGAAAAAAGCATTTAAAGTTTATAGTCATTTCAATTAACAAAGAGTTTTTCCAATCTGAATGCCACTACTTAAAATCTTTTTAAGTGATTGCAAAGAAAGACTGTCTTTTGTTTCTCTTGTTAATGCTAAAGGCTATATTGCAGTCTTTTGCTAAAGGTAGGCCTTTTTTTGACAGCATGTCCCAGTATGACAGTATGTTTTTTTATACACCCTGCCCAATTTCAAAGAAATTTGACAGAGGAATAACAGACTGAGAAGTACTGAGGTACCCGTGTGTTTCAAGGAAACGGATCTCCATGTTGAAGAAAGGGTCACTTTAGCACCCTGTTGGCTGCAGGTGGCCAAGAATTCAGAGAGGGGAGAGAAATTGCGAATACTCTATTTTTTGGGGGAAGAGCTTCAAATGGAGCTCATACCTTATTAGATGCTATAGAATCCAATCTCAAGTCGCACAGCTAGTGCACACAGAGCTTGGGTTATCATTTTTAGTTTGACACACCAGCTACTCAGTCCTGAATCTCGCTTTCTTTGAAAGTCCAAGAGGTTATTAAATGCATAAATCGAGATTTTTCAGAGAAGGACTTAGATTAAATTACCTGTATGGGAAATTAGATAAAAATGGCCCATTTAAAGAAATTCTGAACTTCCACTAAATGCATTTATAGTAATTGTGATTGTCTATTTGATTTCATAGACAGAAGGTGGAAATCTGTATTCACTAGATGAGAATTCTTTCTTGTAGTTCATAAGATAGATGGAAAACATTCTATTGACTTAGGAAACCAAATTTGCTTTTTTATGATTTAGGTTTTTCTCACCAGAACCAGTGTATTAAAAAGACAGAACAGAATATGGTTCATGTATGTATATTACTAGATTCCTTTGCATATCTCTAGAAATTGGAGCACCTGCAAATCCAAACTCACAGTTTTTACATGCCTTAAAGCTGATGTAGATTAATTCCTTACACGTTCATCAGTATTCACTGAAACTTGTATTTGCGGAGGGGGAAAAAATAATCCCTTGGGAAACCATGTTTGTTTTCAGCTAAGCTGAAAGTTTCCAACTTTTCAAATCATCACATATACACTCCTCTTCTGCATTAAACTCACATTTCTCCAGTGTCCTTGTAAATATCCTGGTAAATCTTACTCTGCCTGCAAGAATCACTGTAAGTTCTATAATGCCTAAATGATCTTCCCAATTTTACTTGCTTACTGTTCACTTTCTCCTCACCTGCTGTCTGCATCTTTCATGTTACTCCAAGGGGTTTGCATGGCTTTCCATGGAAGGTACTTCTACAGTCACCATATGCAATATTACATCTGTCATGGTGTATGTTGTCTTCACTTGGGAGAAGAAAATTGCTTATGCAAACATCACTCAGTACATTTTTAATGGTTAGTACAGTGTTGGAAAACAGGAAAATGTCATGTATTACTTTGGAGAGATGCTTATCTGAGATGCAGATAAAAAATAGCACTGATTTACAATGCTATATTTAGCATACAGTTTAATGTATTTTGTAGGTAGAAAATGGTTCTATTTTTCTTGTTTAAATCTCATATCAGAAAATTAGTGTTGTGAAAATACTGGCTATTTGCAGTTTAATTATGACCTTTTTAATATCCCGTAACGCAAGCAGAATGACAAGTGAAGGCTCCATTGCCTTTTTTTGCCTTTTTTGTTAATTTTTTAAGATGTTGTCATCTTCTCCTCCTTCTTCCCTCCCATACCTCACACACAGATGTTACCGTTCTCCATTCAAAGCTTATTTGATGTTTATCTTATATAGTAACTGCTGTAAAAATGCCATTTGTAATTGTGGGTAGAATTTGTAAAGTATATGGCCTAATGTTTTAAATGGATGCTTTACCTAGTAAGTATACCTGCATAAATAGAAAATATATTATATATTATTCTTGTTTACATGTAACCTGATGTTCCCAAATCCTTTATCCTTGTTTGATATTTTGTAAAAGAAAAAAGATAGAGAATCGCAAATGCTCTGCCGAAGCACAGTCAAAATATGAAGCTGGAGGTAATAAAGAAAAGCAAATACAAAATGTTTTGTGATTATCTAGGCTTTCCTGATGGGCTCAGTAAAAGATAACTTTTCTATAGGGACTAATTCATCATTATATCTTATTATACTGGTTTCCCCCATTTTTTATCAGTGACTTCCAGAGAAGATTTTAAAAAAATTATCTCCTTGGGAACCATGCAAATTGACTTGCAACATAAAAATTGGTAGGTGATTATACGAGACTTATTCACAAATTAAAATTAAAGTTACACTCTTGTAGTGCCTTGTGCAAAGTTATGGAGGTAAAACTGCACAGAAATTATTGCAAAACCCTGTAATCCCTCTACTACTTTTTCTCCTTCTTAACATATAAATACATATGTACACACAGATACACATGCACACAGAGGAATGATCTTTGCAGGAAAGAGAATTCTTTGAGAGTGTTGACATGAGGAACTTCTGAAAGAGATTATAGTCTTAAATTTGCTGTAAAATGAGATGATACTGATCTGCATTGTTTTTTTAGAGTCTCAAGTTTTCCATTTATATAGCAAGGTGGTGAGGCAGAGAGAATTTGGCAGTAGTGTGAAGAACCATGCATTTTGTCGTGTCAGTCAAACTTTGGTATCTGTGCTGTACTGTTTTAGTCCCTTTCAGACATACCTCCCAGTTTTCTATTTCATTCCCAAACCTTTTTTTTCATGGAGTTGCTTATGGGAAGAGTAGGCCATTAAGATTGTGTTGTGTATAAACAAAGTAACAGAAGTAGTGCAGACTATTTTTAAGCAAACATCTTGGTAGTTCTTTTCTGTTGCTGCACCCATTTGGAAAAAGCTCTGTATTAATATCTCAAAGCAACTTTCTCATAGTCTTTCTTGTCACTCCTTGATATTCTTCTTTATTGTGGTGCCTGTGGAGTTCTGACAACGGTTATCCCGATGGTTTGCTGAGCCTGCTGCCTGTCATACTGATGAATGTTGTCTCCCTTTTTTCTGTGTTCTGCCCATTTGTTTCCATCTCTCTGTTGTCTTAGAGATGGTGAAGTAATGTCATTTTGTTCCTTGTCTGAATGATGCCAAGCAAAATAGGGTTCATCTACCCAAGAGGTGATCAGTCATACGAATCTTATTGTGTCCTCATATAACACAAGATAGAAAACAGAGGATTCTAAGTCCAAAATTCATGTGGTGAAATTTCCCACTGAAGAAGAAAAACTTAGGGAGGTAGAAAAATATTTATTAATTATTTAAACTCTCTTCTTGCGTCCCTAGGGCATTAGAAAAGATTTTTTTTTTTTTATTAAACTACATTTTTCCATTAACAGTAAAACTTTTTAATTGTGCCACCATGTGCTGATTTCTTGCATGAGTAGCCACAGTGAATTGGAGTTTTACATTAGCAACATTAGCTGCTGCTTAATTTTCCTATGGAAATTATACCTGTTTTTAAAGGAATGTGATATACAAGGGAGCTACTGCATATCCTAACCTCTCATGCTGTAGCCATTTTGATCAATTTAGCTCCAGCATAGAAGATTTTGAAGCTTTTTGGAGCATGTCTTGCATGGATTGCTGGGACAGTATGATACTCCCTGCCTTCCAGCTTCTGTGATTCAGAAACCACCTGGGCTTTTTCTGCTCACTTTGCTTTGTATCTTACTCATTATCATTTCCATTGTACGCTTCAGACTCCATGACTGTTAAAAGGAAATCTGGGGAGTTTTAAAGTGTGGATTTCAAAAGGGTATCTCTGACAGCTAAGATTTAGCTCCAGAATGGAATTGTTTTCCCTATCAAACAGTTCTGGAACCCTGAGGTATGTGTATTTCCCTGCAACTAGCCATCCCAGCATGTGATCTTTCATGTTAGCACTTTCAAAACATTTACACAATTTGACTGAGACATAAGAGCACATTTCTAGAAATATATATAGGAGACAAGGTCCTTGTTTTTAGATCTCAGACGTTCCATTAAAACCAATGTATGTCCTTGTAATTCTGTAAGCAAATAATTTACAACATTGAACCTTTCAAAAACTGATTATATAAGGAATTAACTTTTTTTTAGAACTGCAGATATCCCTTTTCAATTATTGCTGTTCAAAAGTGAAAGCTTTAATTATTTCTCCAACTTATATATATAACTCTGAGGTCAAAGATGAAGAACATCAATCTCACCTGCATATAAAAGTACTCAGTCCCTTACTATCTAGGTATGACTTTTATTTACAGACTGTGAGGAGCATTGAAAACTGGCTGAATGGCCAGAGGTAGAGGGTGGTGATCAGTGGCACAAAGTCCAGTTGGAGGCCACTAACTAGCAGTGTATCCCAGGGGTCAGTACTGGGTCCAGTCCTGCTTCAGCTCTTTGTTAATGATCTGGACAATGGGGCAGAGCATACTCTCAGCAAGTTTGCAGATGATGCCAGACTGGGAGGAGTGGGTGACACACCAGAGGGTCTGCTCCCATCCAGAGGGATCTCAACAGGCTGGAGAAATGGACCTACAGGAACTTCATGAAGTTCAACAAGGAGTACTATAAAGTCCTGCACCTGGAGAGGAACAGCCTCAGGCACCCGTATATGCTGGGGACTGTCCAGCTGAAAAGCAGCTTGTCAGAAAAGGACCTGGGGGCCCTTGCCGCAAAGAAGGTGAGTGGTATCCGGGGCTGCATTAGGAGGAGTGTTTCCAGCAGGTCGAGGGAGGTGATCCTTCCCCTCTGCTCAGCACTGGTGAGGCCACCCCTGGAGTGCTGGGTCCAGTTCTGGGCTCCCTAGTGCAAGAGAGACATGGGTCTACTGGAGAGAGTCCAGTGAAGGACCATGAGGCTGAGGAAGGGACTGGAGCATCTGAGGCTGAGAGAGCTGTGGCTGTTCAGCCTGGAGAAAAGAAGGCACAGGGGCAGATCTCATCAATCAATGTTTGCAAATAACTGAAGGGAGGGTGCAAAAAGATGGAGCCAGGCTCTTTTCAGCGGTGCCCAGTGACAGGACCAGAGGCGATGGTCACAAACTGAAGTACAGGCAGGACCCTCTGAACAACAGGAAACACTTTTTCACTATGAGGGTGACTGAGCACTGACACAGGTTGCCCAGGGAGGTTTTGGAGTCTCCATCCTTGGCAATATTCAAAAACTATCTGGACATGGTCATGAGCAACCAGCTCTAGGTGGCCCTGCTTGAGCAGTGGGGTTGGACCAGCTGACCTCCAGAGGTCCTTTCCAAACTCAAGCCTCTGTGATTTAATTATATATAAAAATGCACATAAATACATATGTAACGTATAAATTTTTATATATATATAATAATACTTTTAGATGTATGTGCTATTAATTTTAATGTCTGCTGAATAAGTGACATCGGTGCAGTTGCAGGATTGGATTTTTGTGTCTGCTGAAATATTCAAATACTCAATTCTGCCTCTCTTGAAATATTCAAATTCTGTCTTTCTTCAAAAGTAGAAGTGAGTGGAAGCTTGGGTTGATCCTTATCTCCATGTATATATGCAAAGAAATTCCTATTTCTCCTGTTTAATTTCCCCTCTCCCCATTTTAAGAATGTTTGAATATGTTTGAGAGAGCTAATGTAAAAGAGACAGTTAAATGCAGAATTAACAAGAGTCACTCAGTGCATCTTCCTGACAAGGGAGAAACAAGAGCAACTCCGCCTGTGTCACTCTGGATATATCGGTCTGTACACTTGCAGCAAGGGGTTTTTTGTGGTGTTTTAGACTGTTAATTTTACCTGAAACATCCCATCAAGTATTTTAGCATTAAATTAATGTTAATAATAAACCTGCTGTATCTATCTTTAAAATGTAGGAATTTCAAGTAGTTTCCTTTCACAAATGCTTGCATTGATGTCTTTTTTTCCCCTTGACTGAAAAGTCATTTTGCTGGTCTTGATGAGAAGTATAAAGGTGTATTTACACTGCAAATAAATGAAGCTCTTATCCTCCTGCTGAAGAACAAGTAACTAACCCTAAAGCCTCAAAGTGTGGTGGGTACACCTAACACCTACAGTGGGCTGGGAAGAATATGCTATGTCTGGCCTGTTGCCCCAGCTGCGCCTCTGTCCTCGTGGAAGCACGTGTGGCTGATGCCAGGCACACAGGCTGGCACTGAGGTCCTTTCCCCAAGGCCCTGGTGCCACCTCTGACACGGCTGGATGAGATCTGTGTGAGCAGCCTGGGCTTAAGCACCTCTCAGAAATGTGGATGCCTGCAGCCTAAGCTCCAAGAGCCAGCATGGAAACTCAAAAGCTGAGTCAGGGAGTGAAAAGTGCCAGGCTGCAGTGGGCAGCACAGATTTAATTTAGATCTAATGCGCAGTAAAGACAGAGTAGGCATATATATCTGGGTATGTGCTCATACAGCTCTGACTATCCTGCTAGCTGAGACCTCAGGCACGCACTTATCTCCCCAACAGTCCTCAGAGGCAGTATTATCCTCCTGTGAACTAATTCCTGCAAGATTAGCTAAGTGGAAGATCCAGAAATTAAATTCATGTCTTCCAAGTCACAGTTCAGTGCTTTAACCTTCGATTTCAGAGTATCACTGTTTCCTATACAAATTAAGTTCTTAATTTTTTTCTGCATTAAAGCCCACGTTGTAATGGAGAGATTATTTCATGGACTTCAGTCTGTTCATTATCGTACAGTCTCTGTAACAGCTTTAATGCAGTTTATGTGGAAAAAGTAGTCATAGGAAAATGTCAAATGTAGTTTAGCTCCCTGTAATGCAGTTTAATAATGAGTAAAAGTGAGCTCTCCATGAATAATCAGTGAGACCTGTGTGGATCACACTTTGATAAGCTCTGTGAGGGCTCGCTGTAGTGATGATACGAATGCACAGCTCCTGGCTACAACCCTTTCAACCTCATTTGTAGCTTTTGCTACCTAACACGGTAATAATAAGAGAAGGAAATGGTTCCCTTAGCCCTGCATTTGTCTCTTCTCCCCACTTGCTTTTTCCTGGTAAATGTTCCTTCCTGTTCCTCTCTATAAGCTTTTGGCTATCATAGTCTTAAGAAGTCTTTTTATTTCTCATTAGCTTTGTCTGCAGCTTTGGCCACAAGTGATTACTCCTGTGGGAAGGAATTGGCCATCACTTTAATGGGCAGCTTGAAACTGTAGCAGTAATAATTTGGTCATATTGTGCTCTTTTATGGTGCACACATGAAATGAGCTGGGTATCTCTGTAATTTTGTTAGTGAACAAGCATCTTTATCAGAAAAACAAAATTTTCAGGAAAGGTCAACGGAGGGAAAGCATATAGTTTTGTGGGGGTTTTTTTGTTACTAGTTACCTTCAGATTTTTTGAAGCAGGCTTTGCAGAAAAATGTGGAAGTACTTGTTTACAAAAACATGATTGTAAAAAGTTACTGTCTTACCTTTATTAAGGCTCTTGCATATTCTCCATAGACCGAAAGGTATGATGCCTGATAACTGTCAGCTCTACTAAATTTGTTTTATTTTCTTTTCATTCCCAATAGTCTGTGGACAAGAAAGGGGTTGAATAGATTGGGTTAGTAATTTTCTGATAAGTGTTTAACTGAAAACAGTCAGCCTGTGGTGATCCAACTATTCTGAATACCAAACACACTAATAACTAAATATTTAGTTGAAGTGTGTTTATTTTGAACAAATGTAATTTATAAAAAATAAAAGAAATTGTTTTGACACTTGCCATATGGGATGAAGTGCTAAATTTTAAAGTTATTTTGAAAATAAGTTTATTTATAAACATATAAAGTGTGAAAAAGATGTTGAGATTTTATTGAAATTAAATATATTGGTGACCTTAAAAAAGATGCTGATTTACATAAGGGAGATCACATTGTGGAAATGTGTTTTGTTGTTGGTTTGGTTTGGGTTTTTTTAGAAGTGCTCAATCTATTTTAGAATAGAAAAATGCTAAACTCCAGGATTTCCAAAAGGTGAATAATATCTGTCTTGACACTTAGTTGACTTTGATACAATTCTAAATAGTTATCTGCAAAAAGATCCTCAATTAATGTACAATACTGAAATTTTCTTGAAAACTGAAAAGCCATTTACATTTTTATTATATTTTTAGCACCCATTCAGAAATACTCTTTGTCAAGAAATGTGGAAGGAACTGTTTATCTAGGAAGCTTTGTTTAGATTCCATATGTCACTTTTTAAGTTTTCTGGTATTTGGTAATAAATTGCTCCATGTAAAGAAGTATATATCTTTGGAAAAAGTACATTTTTTAAAAAAGTAAAATTTTTAGGCAGTCACAGCAAGACTTTATAAATATCTGAGTCAGCAACATATATACAATTAGCCTATAGATAAGTCATTTGTTTTCTGGGAAAGTAAAGAGCATTGCTGAGTGATGTTTCTGAGAACCAGAGAGTGTTCAATGCATAATATATTGTGGTAGAGAAAAAGGAAGAGGAACATAATAAAAATATAATGCCAAATTAAAATTTATATATTCTAAATAGACAGAAGTGACTTACATCAATATAAGAATAATGCATAATGTTCAAAAATCAGTTGCTACTCTGAACTAGTGTGTGGCGTTGCACATGCTGTGTTTTAATGAGGAATTCTATTTGCCAAAACATCTAATGCATTGCAATTAATACCATAAAGCACTTTTCACTCTCTGATTGATACTATCTTGTAGAAATTGTAAATTGATCTAGTAATACTTCTGATCTTTTGTATTCTTAATCTGACCTATGAAAAGATGTTGTGCGTGTATTAGCAACCTACTGTACTAAGGATTCCTTTTTTATTGGCTGAGGTAATAGAAACTGAAATCACATACCATTCATTTGTAGGCCAGTTGCATAACCTGAATGTAAAATCACCAAAGGTTGTGGGTATTTATGGTTGCGATGATTTAGAGATACAACACTAACACAGAGGTACATAAAGATGGCAGTTTCTATTTGCATAACTCTACCTCCTAATCGCTTTGGATTGGAAAATCTCATATGGGTGTTTTATCTTGTAGAATGTTAATATCTGAAGTTTTTTTTTTTTTAATCTTCATTTGCTTTTTCACTATCTAAATATTTTTAGAGGAGATTTTTAATTATTAAAATGAAGGTGGTACTTGAACTATAGTACCTGCAGTGTCTCTAAAGAAAAGCAACACAAATATAAGAAATTTAAAGAGGAAAATAGGTGTATTTACTCTTGTGTTTGAATGAGTAAATATCCGGCAGGCCAAAAAAAAAAAAAAAAATTGGATTGTGGGTAAACTTGCTGCATTGTTGAATGAAAGTTCATAAGTACAAAAGAGCAATAAGGGGAGATATCTGTGAAAACTGAACTGATGGAATCACTACAAGAATGTTATGAAGTGTTTCCTCAGGGCATTCACATCCTTTGTGCTTCAGTATGGTTAAGATGAAGCTTAACTTTTAATAGCCATTGTAGAGTTTTTTGAGATACTATTTTTTTTGTGTGTCATGGAATAATCTTTAAATTATCACAAAATAGTTGGGATTATTCCACATAGGCCCAGGACAGTGGAAAAAAAAGCATGAAGAATGGTCTTAGCCAATTTTGTACACTCCATGGGAAGACGAGACAGGACACAGGACAAAGTTCTGTGCTAAAAATAACGAGGGGTTGCCTTTTCTTTACACTTACAGGTGTGCCTGCCTAAAAGATAAGGGAAGACAGCACTCCCTTGTGGTTTCACACTATGGGGTGATCTGAACTGCCTAGAAAAAGGTATTTTGGGCTTTGGTATTTTGGGCTTCGGTATTTTGGGCTCTGAATTCTTCAACAAATGCCAGTTCTCTTGCACTTAAAAATACATTGTATTACAAAGCTGTACTTTCAAGACAGAATTATAATTGAATGAAATTTAAGATACCATATTTTAGAAATGTCTGGTATGATTGCTGAATGCTGACCTTTTGATTTCCTTATAAATCAGATTATGAGAATTACTCCATGCTTCCGCCACTGTCCCATTTGCAGGTGTGCCTGTGTATTTTCACATTTAATCTTTTTAATATACAAAAGCGTACATACTGAACATGCTCATAAAATATACATATTACTCCCTTTATTTTGCCACTCCTAGTGATGATTTTCTTTTTATTCCATTTTAATTTCAATATTTTCTTCATGGTAAATTCTGAAAATGTCAATATTGACACAATTCGACCTATGCGACTGGTAAGATTAACAGAAAAAGTAAGTGCTGAACTCAGTTTGAAAGGTGAAGTTTTAAAAATGTTGAAAAGCATGTTCAAGTTCCATGGGAGGAGACTAAGCTCCCCTGGGTTTATGACTCAAAATGCTGAAACTGACTTTTAAAGGTTTGTTTCACCTGTTGGCCTGTTCTTGACACAATTCCTTCCATGTTCCTCTACTTTGGATTTTCATTCTTAACATTTCAGAACTATCTCCCTGGAGAATTTCCAACATTGTATCTTAAAATGTCCAAATACAATCGGTTGGAAAATCAAGTGGTAGAGAATCCTTTATATTTGGAATACTTTACCAAAGTCTGCCTTTTTTAAAATAAAAACCTTTTCAGTAGTTTCACTTCTGTAGTCAATGCCAATTTTTATAGCGGTATTTTAGGTCAAGAATTTACATATTTCTTGCTATAGTTAACAGAGCTTGAAATAACATACCACTGCCCGGAATTCAGTGATGGATTTTAAAACATGGTTTTGAAGGAGATGCCATAAACTGAAGAGGCTGTGCACTGTCTGTAATGGGTGCTTTTGTTTTGTTTCTTCCAGGTACAAGAATGATGGTATGTCCTTGTACTGAAACAAGTCTTACAAGCAAGTGAAAGATTCATGACAGTGATGAGTTATGGTTATGGGTTTATTTACTGAATAGGCTTTAATTGCTGCTGATATAATTAATTAGGACTGGCATAAAACTGGAACATTTCTTGAGCATCATAATCAGATCAAATTGGTTTGTGTTTCTTACCTTCACTAGATTCTGTGCAGATCTGCTAGGAGTAAGGGCTCCCTAGCTAGGGATTTGGAAACTGTGAAATGAAGCAGATGTATGGCAGTAATAACCTTACTTGAATATATTCACTAATGTGGAAATTTTCAGGGGCTGTGCTCAGCTTCAGGGACAAACTTCCTATATCACTTAAGTGCTCAAATTCTAATTCAGATCCAGCTTTCAGCAGCTGCTATGCAGGTGTATAAACAAGCATCCAGAAGAGGCCAATTCCCATGTAGAGATTTGGACAAAATGACTAAATTTCCTTGGGGGTGCTCAGCATATTCTGCAAATCTCATCCCAATTGTAGATGTTACTAAAATTTGAAAATCTATAGAGTTTTTAGCTCAGTCTTAAATTACATCATTAAATTCATGTCAAGATTTTTCAATCACCGATGTAGGACAGAGTGTCTACTGAGGTAAGCAAGTAACAAACTGCTTCTGTCAAACCAGACAAAAGAACATCTTGATTTTCATTTTACGCTAATTGATACTAAATGCTAGAATAGTACTTGCCAGATTTTCTTGTATCTTTCTTTTCTTGTTTCAAAACAATTAGACTTATAGCTCTAACTTATAATCAAAACAAAATTGATGGAGATTTCAATTTCCAGTCCCTGGGACATAGAAATTTGCATTTGAAAATAAAAATGTCAACCAGGTGAATGTCTGTCTGAGGCTACGATCATCCTTGGTTCCTTATGAGTGTTCATAGTCATGAAAGTTAATGGACTGCAACACTGGAAACAGAAGTTTCTACATTTATCAGGGCTATTTCCAGGCTGAGCTTCTGTACTGTTGATATTTATTTGTTTATTGTTTTTTTTTCTAGAAAATAAAACCATCTGTATGTGAAATGGCATGTTTTAGTCAGAGGCTGTCCAAAACAAAGCAAGTTTGCTTTATTAAAATTTATAGCTTACAGTTGTCCATGTAGCTGCAGACAGGTTTTTTTAGCCTGCTTTATTTTTATATTTTGATTTTTAAATTATTTCAGAAACAGAGGTAATTTAAAATCCTTTCCATTAATTTCTTGTATTGAAAAGAGCAAGCTGGTGCTTTATTATGAAGGAAAACATCTTGGATGGGTTCCTAGCTGATATTCAAAAACATCTTCCTTGTAAAATAGTCTTTGAAATGGCAGAGGTTTGAGAACAACAAAATAAAGAGAAAAGAAACCTTATTATCTAGAACTGTATGACAAATTATTCCACATCCTAGAAGTAGCGGTTAAGGAGGAGAGTGAGCTCTCCACACACATACTGGTCAGTCTTTTCCATCTTATTGTGACCAGTCAACCCCCACACCAGGCTGTGGCTGGAGCCTGTGGCCCAGGCACCTCGCCTGCCTTGGAAGGGGCTGGCTTTAAAAAGCTCCTTTCTTTCCGGTGCAGAGCTCAAAGAGGTTTTTTACTAAACGTCAATATCACTTGGAACATTACAGGCCCATGCACCTAAAATGATCTTCTGACACAGACACATATAAGCCTTACTATTGTGGGGTTTTGTTGGCTGTTTTCTCCCTGCTGGCCAAGAATCCTGCCAAAACTACCCCAGTTATTCCAGGATGGATTTGCAAAGGAGGTAGCAGGGGGTATTTGTTTACTTATTTCACTTTTCCCAAGCTTTCCCACCCCTTTTTATGCCAGATTAATTAACTGATTGTCTAATTAACCAACTGCTTCCATTCACTGGCTCAGTCCTCTGGCAGGGCTTCGCTGGGTGGGGTGCAGCCCCAGTGTGGGCAGAACAGTAGGGATGAGTGGCTGTAATACTTCAGTGCACAGCTGGCCATGAAAAGTGTGGCCTTTTTTGCTAAGGCTGACCTAGAAAAAACAAAGCAAAAATCTCCACACACACGAAATACTGGTTTATTGAATGTAGACGTGGTTAACTGGGCAGGAATACTTTAGTTTCTACTTGATAAATTGTTTTCCTCAGCAGATGAATGCTGATTATTTTCTAACACCAATTTCTGCTTAGTAACTGATGTTTTGCTACCAATGGAACTTTTCTCCTTTGTTCTTGGTGTTTGGGTGATGTGGGTTAGGGTCTGCATGTTGCTTTTGTTGTTTTCATGCTCATTGTGTCATTACTAGATCTTAATATCATTAAATGGCTATTGAAGAGTGTCTTATTGTTGATATGCTCTTGTATGCTTTGTAGTTTGCTGTATTAGTTACTTACCGCAACAGAACACTCTTTTACCTTTTTACCTGATATTATGGAGATGTACTCTGACACCAAATGCTTGGTAAGCAAACCCAACCTCAAGACCACGCGAGGTAACAGGAGCAGTTTCTGTAGCTTCTGAAGACCATAGAAGTCTGAGGTAAGTGGCTGCCACTTCTCTGGTGTAGCTGTGTGGTATCCCTGGTATAGGCACACAACTCATTCGGATTAATTTATTGGTCTCATTTGTAGAGTACTTACAGTTTCTTTTCGCATTTCTTTGAATTAGAATATGTTTGGTTTTTTTAAACTTAAAATCAATAAAGTCCCCATGCTTCTGTTTGATGTTTGTTTTTTTCCATGTGTTTCAGAGTTATGGATTGAAAGTACTGGGGAACCAGACCTCATAATTCTGCTGTCTAAACAACTGTAAATCAACTTTTAAGACATCTTTAAGGTGTCGGTAAAATTTTACAGGAATTGATGGCTACCAAATACTACAGTGCTTTCCCAAACACTGTTATTTTAATGTATACCTCCTTATAAAAATGTCTTAGTAAAATATGTGCATATTTATATAGCTGCTCTCAAAAGCAGAGGTACCATCAGCCAGAAAATGAGTAGCACTTGTTTCACCCAATCAGAAATATTTCTGGTGCAGTTCCATGGAGTTCTTCAAACTTTGTGATGTAGCATCGTTTAATTGCTGCAAAATACGGTATTAACTGCAGTGTTAGTGGCTGACTTTAGGGGGAGTTAGGGAGGCAAGGATACATTTTCTGTGCTTTGAGCAGTGTTTAAATGGATCGGTTACCTCTCAGAAGATAGATAGTGGCAGGGAAAGGACAAACAAGACAACAGTAAATGAAGAAAGATTGATGGCCACTGAGACCAGTGAGAGTTTTCTGTCTAAAAATAACTTTCCTAGGTTTCTGAATAGTCGGGGAAAAAGTAGAAAAAAAAATGTTGTTTTAATGCCCTTTTCTGATGTACTGACAAGCAGTTAAACATGCATGGAACTCAGTGTGCCTCAGAAAATGAAACAATAATGCTTGATTCAATAGTTTTGGGGGTCTGATTGTAATTCGCTAGCTATATAATGACCTGGGTTTGCAGTGCTTGTATGAGAACTGGTACCTTTTATACTGAAATGTCCTTCAACCCCATTTTGTGTTGCATGTTGTTATAGTATAAAGCAAAACACTGCAGTATATGTTTCAGGTATTTAAAGTATTCTCTATCTTATAGTGCAATGCATGCCATATCTTGACGTAACGGTGCACTTCAACATACGTGTACTTTAAACTTACTGTATGATAGAGAACTTGAATGTGCCTTTCATGTGAATATCTGTGACAAACTCTGCACTATTGCAGTTATTTATAATTCCATTATACAAGTTTAAGCGTGTATTTGTGGAAATGACCAACCCAAAACCTTTTTATTCAAATGCAGGCAAAGAGGTACTGTAAATACATTCTCTTAAGCGTGTAAAGTCAAGACAGAGTCCACGAAGTAGAAAACTTGAAAGCAAGAGGTGATGGGGATAAACAAGGTTTTTAAGTCATCTCGGTTTTGGTTTTGGTTTTTTTTGTTGTTGTTGTTTGTTTGTTTTTCTTAAAAATAAGACATGTTAAAGCATGTAAACCACTTGGTTTAATGCCTGAATTTTGTAATGAGGTTAGAATCATGTGACCTGCAGTTGGGAACTTTGGACACAGGTTAAACTGAGTTGTGCACAGTCATGCTTGAGGGTGTGGGGGGAAGGAGAAGGAAGGAGAAGACAAGAAAATACAGCACTTGGTAAAGTTTAAATACAATAAAGTTGGGACTATGGTGGCATAACTTTGGATAGTCATTGAAATTTTCCAACTGCATTCTTTTGATAAGCGTTCTCAGAGCCATCTGAATTGAATAGTAGGTGCTAAGTACTTAAAAATAATTTCTAATCCATGGGCATCCTTCTCAGCCTCTTCTTGTGTTTAAATGATATCCTACTTGGCCTTGTTTGCTTCCTCCTCCCTTTAGCACTGGTTACTGTCATATTTTAGTATCACTTCTTGAGCTCTTCATCCTTTTTAGACTTCATATCAATTATGGTGTAAGGTGGAGTTTGTTTCTGTAGTAATTTAGGAATGCTTTTTGTGATTGGACTGATGAGGGAAAGTTGAATTTTTATATTTTTTCACCCTGGAAAGTATAACTACCTACTGTATACTTCTGTTTTTGGTGATAAATAAAAATACAGTCAGATGAAGGCAGTAACCTCCAATAAGAGAACTGGGACCCTTTCAAGTACATTTGTGAAATTTGGCATAGCTAAACAGATAACTGTGGCCATTGATTGGCCACAAAGGTTGGGTTGAGAGAAGGATCAACAACAGAAAAGAACTTTAAGGTTTTTCTGTATTGTCATTTTCCAGGTAACTGTAACTGTTTAATAACACACATGCTGTGACCTCCTCAGTATCACAAATCTTGAAAGGAAAGCTTCATTAGGGTGCAAGGAGTGACTTTGGTAGCTACTGAAATTCAAGGAGAAACAACTTTTGTTCTATATTGTTTCATTTCTTTGACAATCCCTTCTTTGGGACAGATTGAACCAGGAGGGAGAATGGGAGCACAAAATCCATATGGAAAGGACATACCAATGAAGCACATTGTCACATGGTAGCACTTATAACTTTAGTTAGTTCTGGAAGGCTTATTATGTGTAATTGTGATAATAAATCATAGTAAATTTCCCAGCATTTAAAACAATTTTTAAATATTGGACTTGTGTAAGCTTTTTGAAAAGTCCTGTGGGAATTATTTAATGTTAAACTGAGGATTTTGGTATTTTTAATGAGCAGGGAGTAAGTTCAGAGTGGTTTGGCAGTATTTCAGTTTTTGTGGATTACTTGAATCTGCTAATTCATACAGCCCTTTGAGATCTTTTTGTGAAGATTAATGGCTTCCCTGAAGAATAACATTCCAAATGCTGGAGATCTGCAAGACTTTAGAGACCAGTTCTATTTCAAATTATGCCAGAGTTTACTAGATTAAGCATTATCTATTGTTGGGAGAAGGACAGAAATTCACAAGAGGCATGGTAAAGATAAACCACCCATTTGTACTAATTTTATTTTCCCTATCTACACAAAATATATAAATTAAAGAATTTTTAGATAACATTAATATTTAGAAATAACTAAGTGGGAGGGAAACATTTCAAAATAAAGCCTAAGAGGAACAACTTGCCCAAGAAGAGAAGCACTCCATACATCACTTGGAGGGTTAGCTTACCTTCTACACATCTGGGAGTCTTCATAATTTAGATAGGAGGATTGAACCTGCAGTAGTCTTGAGCAGGCTCACAGACTGAGTAATACGGGAGACAGTCTGAGCAAGAAACTGGACCTGTGCTAACTCGGGTGAACTGGTTTTGTTTTCTCACTTTTAGGAAATTTAATGATCTAGACTTCTTTGACCTCCGTGTCGAATCAGCATCTTTGCAGGAAGATTACCACTTTGAACCACAGCACAAATTATTATTCTTTACCAGTCATAAACTAAGCACTCTTCCAATCCTTAATTTACTATTAAATAGACTGTGAATTGTTGATGTGATCTTTACATTCATCCACATTACTGTAATCATGCCTTGATCTGTACTCTTATCACTTCCAATCAGTCATCACTGTTGTCTTTGGAAAAATTGTGTAGTATAGTATAATGTCTGGCTTTCTGACATACAGAGAATACCTGAACAATGCTTACAGTCATGTCTTCCAACATCTTTCAGAGTTTATATTCTTTATTTTTGCTGCTCATCATCAAAGTCTTTAATATATTAAATTCTTCTGGTCTTCAACTTTGTGTATCATATTTAAGTTTTTAGCTGAATCTTGCTGTGTGGTCGTCTGTAAAGGTGGTTTATTTTTCATTTTTGATGACTCAAGTTTTCCTATGGAATACTTGTCAGGCACTTAATTTTATTCTAGTCTAATTTAGAATGAAGTTTGATGAAGATACTAATCCCTCTTCTTTTTGCCTTTCTACCTGCTGATGATTTTTCTGTTGTGTCAAACCTCTTTGTAACTCATTCTATAGCCCCTTTTTGTTTGTTTGGGGTTTTTTTTGTTGGTTCTGTCCTGTTTGAGGGAAGCTACAGATAAACTGAAGAATAGTTTCATTTACATGTGCTTCCTTTATAACAGATTTCTTCTCTCATGTTGAGGTCAGGCCAGTTCTGAGACAGGTATCACACTGTCCTGCAGAGAAGAACAAGGAGCACGTATACTTACGGCTCTAACAAGTGTAAGCACCTTATTAAGATCAGAGTCAGGTTTATGAGGTTTCTGAGCACCTCAGCATTAATTTTGCACTGGGAGCTGGTCTTTGCTGTCCTTTCTGCCTTTGAAATGATTTTATTTTTTTATACTTTGGAGCACTCATTGACGGATGCATGGACGCTTATCAGTTTGAAAGTCATCTCTTCTAGATAAGAGATAGCCCTTTGCTGAGATGTGCTACATTTGCTGAAATGAAGTCATACAAGGCTCTTTTCTCAGGTGCTGTCAGTAACTTTCATACTCTTTTAATTTTGAACTATGGTTTAACTTTTATCACCAAATTTAGAATTTAATTTTTGTGTTAACTTTGATTTTGTGACCC
This sequence comes from Strix uralensis, assembly GCF_047716275.1. Lineage (NCBI taxonomy): Eukaryota > Metazoa > Chordata > Aves > Strigiformes > Strigidae > Strix > Strix uralensis. The sequence goes on along the minus strand of NC_133977.1, from coordinate 6,179,404 downwards.
ATCTGTACCATCAGCAGTACCTTTCAGTTGAGTGAAGGATTTGAAAATAATGAACCCAGTTTAAGCTTGATTTCAGATGCTAATTTACCGTGAAATTCACATGTTTCCAAACCTTTTGCAAGTCTTAAATACCTGCTGCTTCCTGAGTGATTTGCTCTTTTGCTGAGCAGACTGACTGACAGTTCTTACCCTGAATGAAAGGTACAATCAGGGAGTACTTTTTTCTGGGTCAAGAGACACTAGTTTTAATACAGTTCTCATTCCATGCTGTTACAAGCCCCACGAAGTGTTTTATACTTCTTATTACATTTGAAAGTAATAGAATAGTGTTAGTGGAAGGTTATTGGATGATAATAGAAAGATCTTTCATTATAAAAATTGGATGTTCAAGGCATTTAGGAACTTCTGTGAATTAAATGACAAAAAAAAGGTATATGAGTTGAGAGATCTCAGCTTCTTATTCCGAGAAAATGGAAAACCTTACAAAATTCAGGTGATGAAATACCTGTTAACAAGATAGTTTAGGCTATATAGACTTTAGTTTTTGCTTTCTGAAGATTTATACAAATTTTCTGTAAGGCATATCACGCCTGTGTAATAGGGTTGTGTGTTTGGAGGGAAAGAATGTTTGATAAAGGCATTATAATGCTTATTGATATGAAAGTTCTGCTTAATTTAATTTCATTAAAATGGAAGTCCTCCAAAGTCTCACATATGGAGACTTGCTCTTGCATTTGAAAGGTACCTCCTGCTTTTGAAATGGTGACAGGGGCTATAAGAAGTAGAATAGTTTGTTCTGTCATTCAGTAGTATGCGTAGGGAATATTCAGTCCTAAATCAATTGATCTCCTACTTATCATCTATAAAATCTTTAAACACCAGAGATTGTTTGCAGTAAGCCAGTTCTAGTGTTAGTGATTCTTATAATTATATGACAAGTTTTGTGGAATTGGCTTGGGTTTTGCCTTTTTTCTGTTGGTTTAGGTGTTACTTTGTGTGACTGAGTATGTGACCAAACACATGAGAATCCTTTCCTCTACCACAACCAATAAAAGCAAGCTGCTATGGAGAGCAATGCAAAACCAGGGGAATGTGTTTTTTGTTCCCTGTTTGCTTTTAATATCTATTACTTTAAGTTTATGACTGTAGAACCAGACAGCATTTCTGCCAGCAATTCACTTTAGCTAAGGACTCTTCACTGTGTTTGAAATTCAAACCGATGTTTTCCAGTTCAGAAGTCTTCTGTGTTTCGATGATGTACCTTTTGGCTTTTGCTTTTTTTGTTCTATTGATGCCTTTAAGAGTTTTATGTATTTCTTCTTCTTTTTCCCCACATGAGTAAACATTTTTTACTTTCTTATGAGTTCATGTTATATTTTAACCTACGGGAGGGGTTTTTTTTGGGGGGGGGGCGGGGGGGGTGGGGTGTTGTTTTTTTTGTTACCTTTCATAGGTTGGATGCTTTTGAGTTTTATAAGGTTCTCTTGCTGTCTTGATAAGTTTCATAAAGGCCACTGAATATAAACCACAGCAGTTTTCCTTGGCACTACAGAAGTCAGTTTAATTACAGTTTGGAGCAGATAGCCAGAACACTGGTATGTTGTTAACCCTGTGACTTCTCAGGAAGCAATCCAGTCCCATGGCTCTATTGTAGCAGTGTTACCTTAGGCTTAATTTGGCTTGAATAAAATGTCATGTAGTGTGATGAGTTGTCATATGCTAATAAGTGGATATGTGAAAATTTATTTCACTTTTAACTCTATATTTTTTTTTACCTGTTTTCATTGAAAGGTCCTGCCTTTATAGAACTTGGATAAAGGTCTGTTAGAACTTGGCAGTGTGACCTTTTCCTTCATTAATTGTTCTTTATATCACTGATGTTGAAATAGTAGTAGTACAAAATATAATGTAATCTAGTTTTTTACAGAATCATCACTTAATTTTTCATTTCTCTTATAAACCTCTATGCATTCAAGTTTTTGAACATGTTTAGAATAAGTGTTTTAAGCAGCTGTTGTTGGATTAAACAGTAAGAGCTTGACTGTATGCATTACAGTCAAGTTAAGTAAATTAAATGGAATTTAGAATGCTTCACTAATGGAAAAATTATCTAATTCTTGTTGAAAATTGAAGATAGGCTTTCAGTAATGCCATGCTTTCACTTAACAACTTAATGCCTTTCTGCTTACCCAAAAGGCAAAAACTCAATGACAAATGATGGAACTGCAGCCTCTTCTTTGTCATGCCATTATCAGTATTTTATTCTAACACACTGACATTTCTTGCATGGTGCAATAACCTCAGTCAGCAGGAAATGCACAAAATAAATAATTGCAACTTCTCCATTAGCATAGTATAGTTCAGTACACTACAAGCTGAATAAAATGAGAAGAATTAATGGAATTACAGGCGAAAGCTTCAGAGCAATAATCATTTGGGGATATTAAATTAACAAGTGATTGTATTAAAATAAAGTCACAGTCCTGACTTACTTCACAATACTTTTTTTATTGCTGTTTTTCTTATTCTTGGGGAATGGAGCCTGATTAGAAGATCTCCTACTACTCTGTAGTGTGTCCTTACTTTCAGTTTGTTACCATCTGTAATTGTAACGCTGACAGCAAAGTAATACTGTAATGCCAAAACTATACCTAGGGCAAAATCTTAGTTTGGACAAGAATATTTCAGGATTCGATACCCAGTAACTGGGATTATGTTTCCTAACTTCAGTGAGGTGACAGGTCCAAGCCGTCTTTTTAGGCTAGCACGGGACAGAAAGAGGTAGTCTCTGAAGACACCTGCTGCTTTGAAATGAGATGTGGTCAGTGCTCTGCCATGCATCGCTGGGCTGTAGTTCTCTGCAAAGGCAAGTAGCTCAGAGACACAAGAGGGCAGAAAGAATGCAGCCTACAGCTTCTCAAAAGCAGACATAATGAGTCTGCTCATGTCTTCTGCTGCACCAACATTGGGACTGTGGACAGACTGTGGATGGATCATCTCTTCCATCTGTTTTAACACCACTGTTTAATAGAGGACAATGTCCTGCATCCTTTCTACTAATATAGCAGCATACCCAGATGACAGAATTTATTTTGTCAGATATTAAATTTCTGGGATTAATGAGCTGTTACTAGAAGATTTTTTTACAATTGAATTAGGGCTTCATTTCTCTTCTTAGCAAGAGTTTGCAGGAGTAAGCAAGCAGAGGAGGAAAGAAATTGGGAAGGAAGGTGAAATAAACTTGTGTATGATAAGTAATATGATTCTGTTGACAGTATCATACTACTTTTATTTCCTGAAGAAAATGAGATTTATGAAATTATTTGATGTGTGTGAGAGTATGTATGTGTGTTGATTACTGCACTCAGTTTAGAAATCAGTGGCCACATAAAAATGAGATTAGAGAGAAAAGAGAGATCATGTGAAGTGCACAAATGAGAGATTGCCCTGTGATCCCACATTTGAGAATCCGTGTGATTAAGACATTTTTATTAATGTCAGAAAAGTTGGAAGGAACTAGAGTCAGTTTTCATTCAATGATGAAATGGTTATTTGTAGGGAATGGGGCTTTGTAAATTACTTTGCTCCTGAAAATGCATTTGTTTTCACATGTAACATTCTTACTGAAGTATTTCAATAATTGTATCTTTATTTTTCAAATACTGGAATTTTTATAAGCTTTCTTTTTGATGTAGAACTTTAAAGTAAAAGAAAGGAAACAATTTACTAAAATTCAGCAAGTAAAGGTGACCTACCTTGAAGAAATCCTACAGTTTCTGACCTGAACCTGTGTATGATTCTATTGATGTATTTTGATGAAAAGCATGTCGTGTTGGCTTTTTAGATTTTTGCCAGAACATACCAGGTTGGCCTATGCAAGGTTATTTTTTAAAAATCAGGTGTTTGTTTCCTGTGCTACATAAAAATTGTGCTGCTGTACTAGTCAAGTCCAATAATACCTCATGGTAGTTTAGTTTTCAGACTTTGAAAATAATTTCCATATGGTTCCCTTTAGTGTTTCATGTATAGGATGAAGAACTATTCAAGGTTGCAGACTAAAATCTACAGTATGTGTGGTTGAATCTTGGATGCCTTCTTCAAACTTTACATCGTTTCAGCTATAAATGTGCAAACAAGAGATGAGGAAGTGCAGTTTTGGTACCATGCTATTTCTTGCATGTTCAACTGATCTAATTTCCAGTTACTTCAGGGACTGTAACTAGAATTTTCTGAGGCTTGCATTTTATATCTCATAGCAGTTGAAATGGATATGTTTGGATTTATGTGCACTCATTTATGAAAATGATGTGGTTTCCTTTCCATACCCGCACATTGTGTAACATCTTTTAAATTTTATGCAGTAAGTAAAAACTGCAGGAACAACATATGCTGAAACTTATAAAGACATATTTGATGGGTTTTGTATGTGACATTGTACTATAACATAAATGCAGTATCTATGCCACTAGTATTTTGTTTAATAAATTTGAATTCAATTATCTTGCTGGGTTTTTTTCAGCTGCTAAATGTAATTATTTTCATCTGCCTTTAGGGAATTTGAACTACTTGATTTTGTTTTGAACAAAAATAAAGGGAAGAAAAATAAGCCAAAGATGATTTGTTCTTCGAGCTGTTAGCCATTTTATAGTCTTCTGGTAGCAAAGAGCCAGGGAAGAAAAAGTTGTATGCTAAAACTGAGGGTACAGTAAGGGGTGTGTGGCGTGAAACATCTAGAACTGTCACCACTGCAGGGCTTCCCTGTTACAGACACTGACAACCAGAGCAGCAGGCAAACATTGCACATGACAGGAAGATATTGTGGGTACCATAGCCCTGTTTCTTCCATGAATCTTGTGTTATATGTTCAGTGGCATGGACTTTGTATAGAATAGCCATTAAAAAGGCCTTCTGTGGGATTAAAGGAGCAGACTGCTGCTGCAAAGATGAATGATTAAAATGTGTCTTAAGCGTGCTTTACATTCAAAGGCTTAAGGGAATAATGACCTAACCGCATCTGCTAAGGTCATGTAAAAGATGAAATTTCTGGTTTTGAATGATCCAAACTGTGAAAAGCACATGGAAAGTAATTACTTAACAGCAGATGATAAAGCTATGTACAATGTCTCTGAAGGGCCAGAGATTAAATGTTCTGACCACAAAGGCACCAATTAAAGAAGGAAGAGAACATGAACGTTCCTTAGAAATAGGCATATTAATCGGTAATAACTCTACCAAAGTCACTGCTCTTACTCCAGACCTAGTTCTGCATCTGAAGCATTTTAAGATCTCTGGGGAATAAAGGTGGCAAAATCAGGTGTATGCTGTAGGATAATAAGAAGCTGGGAGATGACTGGTTAACAAACCACCTTTAAGCTGATTTTGTTCTCATATTGAAGCTTGGTTTTCCAAGGAGGTGGGGGAATAAACTTTCATCTTTCCGCCATTGACTTTTGGTATGACTGCTGATGTTCAGAAGGCTATAAAGTGTTTTGGGAGGGGTTTTCAGGTGGTTTTCTTTTTTGGTGTATCTACATTTATGGTTTCTTTCAATGGATTTTTAAGGCAGCCTTTCTGTTTACAATAATATGTCTGTTCAGACTATGTAATCTATCAAATATTGAAATTTTCAGTGTCACTATTTTTGTTTCTGTAAGATTCAGTTGAGTTAGATCTAAATGTTAGGCTGCTGTTACAATTGTATAGATTAGGTGATAAAATTCACAGACACAAAGGCACTTGTGAATCTGGCATTGTATACAAATACTCCTTCAAGAGTAAAGGCCAACTTTTGAAAAAGTGATCATTACTAAATGTGTTAAAACATATATTTGTGCTTTAATGTTACTTACATTGTTGACTTAAAGTAGTTTTTCAAATATCACTTCAGAAATTCTTCCACTCATCAGGATTAAGCAAACCAATGGAAATCCTTATGCACAAGTTTTCAGAATTTTTCCAGAATTTTGTTTCAAACTTTTTTTTCCTGTTGCTCCTTTAGAGATGAGAACCGGTGAGGCAAGATGTGTATGCACCTTCAACATGGCCTGAGATAACTTGGGAGTCACTGGTGATGATGAGCCTAAGGTCTGAACACCAGCTAGGGAATTGATTTTTGTAGTGAAAGTGAATGGTGTTTTTGCTGAGCTGATGTTACAGTTATCTATAGTTAAAAAGCCTGACTACCTGCAAAATTACTCCAAGGAATGGAATGTCATCTTGAAACAGTGTCTCTCTTCAGTAAGCATGAAGAACATAGCTTGAGGAATGTAGCTTTCTGGCCAAGTGTGAAAGCCAAAGGTAGTAGAAACTTTCTGTCAAGAAAGGTTTCTTTAATAAGTTGGATTTTTTTTTCTTGAGTTGCAATCCAATAGTCACTGCAAACCACGTTGCTGAAATGTGTAGTTTTAAGTCTTAGTATTTTGTTTCTTTTGTGCTTATGTGTATAAGTTAAAACATTGTCCAGAAGTTTTGTGTGTAGACTCGAGTCACTCCTGGAGTCCTGAAGTAACATTGTGTGGTGTTCTTTAAGTATGCTTTTGTTATAGTAGTCTTTTTGTTGTTGGTGGTGAGATGGTTCAAATATTTCAAGGATTAGGTGCAACATGCAGCAATTTGATATTTTGTCTTTGGGCTACTGGTATTTTAGTATGAGACCTGGTTTGCAGAAACCCTAAGTCATTGAATCATCATTGGATTTTTGTCAAATTTCATGAATCGGGCAGTGATAGAACTTGTGTGTTCTTTAGTCTTACTGAAGTGAATGTTTTATTTTCAAGAGGTACTACTGGTAACTGTTTCTTAACATGATTATATCACTTCAGCATGGTCATGAGAAAATTAAGGACGTGTTTAGGTGGAAATCAGTTCTAAAATAGTAGACCATCTAGATCTGCTAAACATTGCCCTTGATACTACATTTAGGTAGTACGTAAACTGCAGTCTAGTAGTGTTGCTCCAGCAACGCTGGAGCAGTTTGTGGACAGCTTCTTCCTTGAAAAAATGTAGCACAGATTGCCAGTGACAAATTCTGCATAACAACCAACTGCCCTCTTTCCTTTTTATTTTTGTTGTTGCTACAAAGCCCTGGGACTAGTCTATCCAAGCCTATTTGTTTGCTCGTAATGGTGCTGCTGTTAATGGCTGTAAGGGACAGATATGTATTTTATTTCTGAATAAATAAAATGACGTTGTCTGTCTTTTCAATGTCTAAATTGACAGTCTGCACCGGAGAAGAATAGAGTGTTAAATGGAAAAATGGGCCATCCTGTCTATTGAGATGAGCTTTGCATAAGGAACTTCTCAGCTAGCCCGATGCCTGCATCTCCACCCACGCTACCTCCTCTATTACTTTTGTGACAGGATAGATGTGCAGTCTCTTGAATGAAGTGCAAACACATGTGTGCATGCACTTCTGTTCAGAAAAGCCCCCTGCCGTCTCTGGACAATGCTCCACTGTATGCTGAAGAAAAAAACCAATCATTTTGTAGTTGGAAGTCATCTTCTGTAGTATCTCTGTAGGCTATCCAGGGCCTGTATTTTTGCAGAGTACAGTGCTATATCAATAACAAATTTAGCCTATGTAAATCATGCCAGATTTATTCGTTTATATAACTGCTATAAGTTAAGTCTCTTATTTAAATGTGTGAACTGAGATTTTCAGCAATGTGTTTGAGGTCAACACTGGCTTCTTGTAGGAAGAAAGGTAAGTTGATATCATCAGTGTTTGCAATACCTGACAGGATTTCAACCAGTATTGCTGGTCAGTTCCAGAAATAGGCCTGCTGGGGACTGTGGAATGCATGGCTATTTCTGCTGTGGTGAGGTTGACAGTATGACCTGATATAACTAATTTTAAGTAAAGGCTTGTTTGATTAGAGAACACTTGTTTAAAGGGGGAAAAAAAAAAAAAGTGTGATGAGTGTTCAACCCTATGTTGAGCATGCAAGTACACTAAATTGAATTTCATAACTCTGTGTGATAATTACGAGCAAATTACCATACTTCAGAGTAATTTTTGACAAAAGGATAATGACCTTAACTCAGAACAGAACATTTAGGCTGTTCTCTATTGACAGAAAATCAATTAGAATCTTGAATTACTTTTGTGCAGCTTCTGAATGTGTGCAACAAAACTAGGTGGTGTACTGGATCGTGTGGTACAATGATGCCTTCGTGGCAGAGGTAAATGTTATAGTTGGGCAAACTCATGCATGTATCTTACGAGAGTTTGACCTGTGAATGGCAACTGTAGCCGAAATCCAGAAATGTGAGGATTCCTGGGGTAATAGACAACAGTTTAAAGCAGTGTCTCCATCTCCTGTCTGGTGCAAAACCAGGTGGACCAAGGGCAAGCCAGCCCTAAGCAATGCCTGGGTACCAGCACAGCCCTTGGGGTGCTGCCTCTGGCCAAAGAGGCCATGGGGAGCCGTAAGGGTGTGCATGTAGGCACAGACAGCACTAGGTACCTATCACCTCTCCTGCTCTTTCTGGCCTTGAAGAGTAAATATGTAGCTTGGCGGGCAGAGATGGCTTTTTCTTTTGTTAGAGTAACAATTGCTGTAACTATAGCAGTGCTTGTAACTGTTACCATTGCACAAACCTACTCCTGCAGTTTCAACAGCTGTATTATGTAAATTGTGTTGTAAAACTTTACTGTTAAAAATAGTTTTTATCGGTTATTATTCTCCATGGGGATTTTGTTGCTTTCTCACAGAAGAAAAATGGGAGTATAGAGGAGAGTTTCTCTTTAGAAACTAGGCTCAAAGATTTTTTTGTTCTTTACAGTAGTATAGCTGCATCTTCTTTTTCTGTTTCTTCATCACCAGTGTTTTTCTGACCTTAAAAATGGGGCCAGGAAGCTAAGTTTCTAATATGGCAAAGCTTATTTCAAGTCTAGGTGTGTTCCTTTGCGCTGTCGTTGGTGATAGACTACCCTACAAACAGTTATGGTTTAAAAATTGCATCTCTGTCCTGCTTTAAATGCCATCTGTATCTACTGTATCCTCTCTTCTGTAGCTCATCTTTTCTGGGTGGAATGAATTGAAGTGTCTCGAATTCTGAAATGTTATTATCGCATTTTCAATTTTCTTCTTGTGTTTTATTCAATCAGGCCAATTCCCTTTTTCTTTTCATAGCCGTTCCATCTGATAAGCAAATTATAGCAGGTGAGATCATTGATTTCAAAGTACAGTGCTATAACCAACGTACACGGCACAGCAGTCTGCGCCTGTAGAAGTGCAGGAGATACAGTGCCTGCTCACAGGTTGGCTTGCAAAATATGAATTGTATATTGATCAGATCTAAATCCTGACAGAATAACAGGTGAATTTGTAATACTTTTCAGCTAAGAAAATGGCTTATATACTGATCCTATAGTTTCACTTCTAGCAGCATCTCTCTCCTCCCTTCCCCCCCACCCCTCCTTTTTTTTTTTTTTTTTTTTTTTTTTTAAAAAATGTCCATTAGTGCTGGCAAAATTTTCTTGTTCAAAACCCAGGTTTCAAGGCTTTATTTTTTTCACGTTCAAAATCTGGAGTCCCAGTCTAAAGGTAGCAGGAGATGTAATGCTGGGGAAGTAAGGTAGGGCAGAAATAATTTGGTTCATACAAGATGGATTTTTGCCGTATTTTAGGGAAGCTTTTGAATTTGCTGTCATGTCCAGAAGCAAGCATTTTTATCATGCTGTTACTCTTACCCAGTTGTCAGTATCAATTCTTTCAGTGTAGAAGCTTTGTAGTTTTCAGTGCATGTACAGTTTGGTATCATTAGAGCTGAGTAACTTTAAAAATATTTACTCATTTTGCTTCCTTTTAAATTGTAAAATGAAATTCTTTCCTGTTAGTCCTTGCACAAGTGTCTGAGTTGAGAATAAATGTGTGATAAAGACTGAGAAATGCTGTAGTTGAATAACAAGTATTTATAGTGACCACAATTTATAGGTTTAATTTGGGACACTATGGATTAATGAGCTGAAAAATGTCACTTCAGTCAGTACTGAGAAGATAATCAGTCTTTGCTTTGATGTGTATTTTCTGTTTAAATTTTGTTTAAATCCATGACTCTCATTTTCAGCTAAACAGTAAGAATTTGGTGTATGAAGAGGCTCAAGATTATTTTTATATATATAAAAACGTATAAACCATTATACACTCTTGAAATAGTTTTAACATTAAAATGATTGCTAGGGTTGTGCATTTGGCTTGTATTAGTCACACCTATTATAAGTCTTTCTACTGTGGCAGAAGAGATTTTATTGCAATTAAAGGAACAGTTTGAGTTTCAAATTAAAAAAAAAAAGGTAAATGGGATACATTTACCTCTGTGTCACTAATGTGTAGCTATTAACATCCTGTAGTTAATAGCAACAAGTCAGCATTGGATATTTTGTAAGCATTGTATTATGATATAGTAGTGAAGGATAGACAATAAAAGGGCAGCAAACACTCACACATAATGTTTTAGCCTTAAGAGAGCAAGTGCAAGTTGGAGTAGAAATTGTGTTTTCATCATTGGCACTGATTTGCCATTAGTCTTGAATCTGTTAGTCTGAGACTCAATTTAATTTACACTTCAGGATTCAGTATTTTCTCCTGTTTTGTAATCTCTAACTTCAATTAGAGGAATTGAATAATCATATTTGGTGAGTCAAAGGCTGAGGATTTTCCCTGCTGTACTTCCTGGAGCTGGTTTTGCATCTGTCTCTCCCAATAGATATTTATGAATATTATATTTCTTATTTTGGCAGGGAAATTCTTATGAATGGAATATAAAAGTTCAGTGATGAGATACCAGTGTGGAGCTATATCATACTCTAAATACCATCTCATTCCAAGATGTGCGACTAAAACATGAGAAGTAAGCTGAAAGGCTTCTTCTCTAGGTTCCCCTTAGAATTGCATCTGAATGGGCTCTTACAAGTGTCAGCATCTTTTTAGAGTCTCTCTTAAGTAATTAGTAACTGGATCAAATAATAAAGTATCTGCATTTTCTTTAAAAGTGTATTTCAAAGTTTTATGGAGAATTCATTGCAGAAGTTTTATTGTTAGAGGGTACTGTGGCCACCTTTGAAAAGGATAGTGTTCGGATTATAATAAATGAAATCACAGTCTAGGCAAAGTAAAATGTCCTTTTACAACTCAATAAATTCTTTTTTTAAGTATTCTTGCATAAGTTTGATTTCCACTAATCATCAGCTGAAATGCCATATTGGCAGGAAAGATATGCTTATTGCTGTCTTTTCTGAAAATGAAACTCCACAAAACAAGATTAAAACACTGATTTTTGGCAAAATTATATCTATGTGTGTGTGCAACTGTAAGCAGATTAGCAAACCACCTATAGAATATATTACATTTCTTAATGAGTACTTTTTTAATAAATCCGTGTTCGGTCATGTTATAGACCTTAGGGATCACTTAGTATTTTTATTAAGTGCCAACTTTTAAAATCCATTCATTCAGTCCTGCAATCATTAAAACTGTTAAGCAAAGTATATTTGTGACTGTGAATAGAAATTTCACTAATGAAGTCATTTAATGTAAAGGATATGCAAAGGTAGCAAGTTTCAGATAACGTGTCCTTTTATGATCCCACAGCTTTGCTGCTTTTAATCATGAAATGGGTCAGAAGAAAAGGAGCAAATCAGTCTCTTAGGAAATTTGTTTTAAATCATGAACTTCGTGTACTTTATGAAATAGAGAGTTTAAAATAAGTACCACATTGAATGCATCAAAATGGCACACAAGTGATTTAAAAGACCTTCAGTTATTTCATTTCCTCTTTTTATCCTTTAATAGACCATTTATGTGTCTTCCACTACTTACCATCAAAGGGATGGCTTCCTCATAGTAATATAATGCTTGTTTAACAGGAAATTGAATGTAACCTATCAAAATGTAGACCTATGCTAACATTTATTAACTGTGCTATTTGGACAGTTTGAAAGCTTTTAATGTTATTTTTGCAGAGATGTGCTGTCCTCATCCAACATTCATGAAGGCTTTATATAATAAAATTCAGAAGTGCGAAAAGATGACATTGTGGTAATGCTTTCTATTTTTTCCTGTATTCCATTTGAACAGTTAAGCTTACGGAATCACTTGTCACAAAGCTTATTATCAAAAGTACTTTTATTATGCAAAGAGCATTCATAATATGTTACATGGCTGAACAGTATGTGTATGAGAGCGTCACTGATTCCCATTTGAGTGGGAAAACCCAGTAAACCTGAATGACTGAATTTGGGGGGATTGGTAAGGTGACAAACAGAGTAACAAACAAAAGCGGTATGTGTGTTATCCTTGTTTCACTTACGGACAAGTGGTGATCTCACTATACAGCAGTACTTAATTATAGGATGTGCGAGAGCTGTCTTTTTTGTTCCTGTACTGGCTATTCATGTTACCCTTTAAGACACTGGTTCCTGCAAGTGTGAGGAGCCTGCATGTGACTGTTAAATCCTGGTCGCTGAAGGAGTGGATGGGGAGAAATTAGTCTAAGCTCTGTGTTCGTTGAAGCGTAGGTAATATGGATAAGAGAGCAAGACAAATTTACTTTGCACTGTGTGTAGACTCATTTCAGGACATTTATTTTTTGGAGGCATTTTGGAAGTGCTCCAATGATTCTGTAAGGAGATAACATACATCCCTTATTTAATGTCTAGCACTTCTTCATACAAATATGTAAAATTGGTATTTCCTAAAACTAATAAAATATGAGGGCTGTGTGTGATACCCTACTTAAGTCTTCCGTGTATTACAGCTTTGTTAAGAAGAGAGTAAAGTTCATCATTGAATGCGTGTCTGAATTTTAAGGTGTAACAACTGCAGATGGTGGATTGGAAAGATTTTGTTTTTCTTGATTACTAGAATCAAATATTTTATTTCAAGGTGCTTTTAATGTTGTTTTTAGTCCATTAAGTAGATAGCCTGTTTTAAGAAAGCACGGAGAAATAATAAAGAGCAGATGTGCATGCAATAAAATTAATAATGCTTACCTGTGTAAGAAAATAACAATGTTTATAATCTTCCATTTTATCCAGTTTATGTAGCCGATGCAATTATTGCTATCAGAAGGCCCTCTGTTGTGGCCAGGATGATGTTATTGAATCACGGAATAATTTAGGCTAGAAAGGACTGTAAGAGGTTCTCCAGTCCAACCTGTTCTAGAAGATCTAGTTTTAAAGTTATATCAGGTTGCTCAGGCTCCTTCTTGACAAAACACATATAAAAGGTCTTAAAAATGAGCTCTGACATATCAAAATCTCAGTCTGGAGACTGGAAACTGTACTGTCTACAGGTTATTGGAAGCTTTATATTGCATTGCTTATTGAATACAAAAATAAAATCCTGATGCCTACACTAGCTATAGTTATGCACCTTGTTGGGTATACTCTGGTATGAAATGTAAATAGTTTTGAGATCACAAAGTGTAAATGTTGTAGTATTTAGTATTAGTAAATATTAAAAGCCCATTGAAACAATTGCTTGTTACATTTCCAGCATGGGTTTCTTTCTCCAATACTAGATTCCAGTAAATTTTTCTTCTCTTGCATGAGATTATGGCAGGTGGGTGCGTGCCCTCATCTTTGCCCTCTGAAACAGCAGGATTTGTTGTGAGCTGAAGCTAGCAATGCTGGAAGGGCAGAAATTGTACAGCTGTGGAGTTTACTTTCTCCAGAACTTACATCTTTTCACCTTTCCACCATGGTAATGAATTGCACAGGGTGTTTTTATTTCTTATATTGATTGTAATGCATTGATGCCAAAAACTGCACTATCAAAAGAAGAGAGTGCAACCCTATTTGTTTAATGGAAGAGGTATGGTTACTATGACTGGACATTGCTCACAACTTTAAGATGCTCAGAAAGGAGTACATCGGCTAAAACTGTCCAAAATTAGAACTGCCATTTTGTGGGAAGTCCCAAAATAGCGAAATTAAATGAGGAAATTGCCATGGAACCACAATTTCAAAATATTGTTTAAAAACATGAAAAATATTTTTCCTATTTTTTTTTTCCCTGATTTTTCCTAAATTCATAAATTTTCCTGGCATTTTTCCTAGACATTACCTTCTTGCCATGTGTACACTGCAATTTACTAGTTTTTTAATGAAAAGTTTGTTTAACTAAAAGTGGAAACTCTGGGAATCCTGACTGGGAACTGGTGGGTAGTATGTGCAGAAACCTTCTCCTGAAACATATCCTTAACTTTGTCATTTCCAGCTCTGTTTGCAGTGAGTAATAAAATCAGTAAGAGAAGATAGCTGTCCCTATTAGGTACCTCTTAGCCTTGAGTTTTGTGCTTCCTGTCTGATCAGCGTAATATTTCTGCCATAAATGATATATTCAAAAGAAAATTAGGAAGACATAGTTTAAAAAAATCAGTTCTCTGCAGTTTTATATCATTTCATCAAAATAAGAGATTCTGCCTCATGAGTAATCCTGCTAACTTCTGCAAGGGTATGAAGATACTTAGTAGCAAGTTTTTGTGGGGGATTTACCAAGCATTAGCTGAGAATGAAAGCATTACTTTTGGAGATGTGAAGCTGGGACACCATTAGATGACTTTTCTGAATTCATATGCAAAACTGTGGTTCACATATAGCGGCAATAAGCAGCTCTTGGCACTTACAGACTGACTGGACTGCAGTCCATTACTTTGCTAAGAGCTGCTCATGTAACCTCTCTGTGTGTGTGAGTGTTCCTATGGGTCTCTAAAAGTAGAGAGTGAAATAAAAAATTGACAACTGTTGACTGTTGAGCATGCAAAGAGACCTTTCTTTTTCTAGACTCCATCCATGGTTTAAATATTTTAACACATTCAGTATTTTAAGGCATTCTTCAAATATTTTCTTAAGAACTCTTGAAGGCTTCAGTCTGAAATTTCTTTTCCTTAATACAGGATCAGCCAACTGCTCACTGCTAGTGGAGACAGAGTTGCCAGTTTGAGAATTAGCCACTGAAACATTTAGTTGATGGTTGGTTTTTGCAGGGTTAACTAAAACTAATTGAAGTAATTAATACAACTGCATAAATACGTATGATAGCAAAAGAATTGTTGTACAGAACTGTGACCCACTGCTTTGTATCTGTTCATAAAAATAGATTAGGATCAATGAAAATGAAGGATGGAAATGAGAGAACAGCAAATGAGTTAAGTAGGAAACCCAGGAGAGAACAGAATTTTACATCTGAACATACTTGTGATACCCCCTTTTCAGCAAGACCATAATGAAAATCAGTACAAAGGATAAAAGGCCTTCTCAAAGTGGGATGAACGTTAAAAGGTATAGAGAAAGAAAGCAAGACTTAATGACTTGCTCACACAAGTAGTTTGGGACAGAAGCTCTATCTATCAAGAAATTGTTCAGGGCCTGAAATGCTCAGTAAAAGGTAATACTGATGTAAAAATCATCTAATAGTACCAAATAGAAGATGGTCTGAGGCCATTGCAAGATCTTATGGGATGAGATCATACTAGAAGAGAAAGCAAAATTCAACTGGAGTCTTCTGAATTAGAAAAACCTGCAAGTAAGGTTAAGTGAAGGAAGGAATAGCACTTTTCAGAAGCTATTGAAGCCTCACTGCTTTAATTAAGAGACAATTGCATTTAATGTTTGTAGGAATGGGATGGGGTAACTGAAGCACTTGTTATGAAGGATGGAGTCCCTGACCCAAGAAATAACTTTAATTTCTTCAGCCTTTACCTAAATTTGTGCTGAAAGAGAGCAAGATATTAGATGTGAGGAACTGCTTGTAAAGGAATATCACTCCTTGTGCTGGGAAATCTGTGTTTTCCCTTAGGTACCTTTTGATAAGTCTCAAAGCTGGGGTAGAAGGCCATCCATTTTAAAGTGCAGTTGAGTGTGGATGTGTCAGTAATGAAGAGTCTCTAATGAAGTGCAACAGTTAATTCCATTTATATGTCTGTATGAATTGCTGATGTAGATGTTAATAGAGAGCACAAAGCTTAGTGTATGGAAAGCATTCATAGGAAATATCCGTGCTGCCTTCCTGGGTGAGAAAGCCGACTTAAAATGTGAATTATTAATAAAGTACGAACTGCTCAGATGCTCTCGTTTGCATCTCTACTGCTAATGAGGTATTTGCAGTTTCAGATGAAGAGAAAGTAGTCAGAAAGCCACCAGGAGGGAGTATATTCCTTGAGAGTGCTAGGGAATATTTTACCTAGGCTATACAGGCTGGTTCTGCATGCTGCTAAACTGAAGGTTTGTGTGGATGGAGTGCCTTTGGGTGACCAGGGGGAGCATCCTGGAAACAGCAGGGCAGGAGAAAGGTTCCCTAAGAATGCAGTGGGTTGTGACGGCATTGTTTTTTCTGTATTCTAGTCAGAAATGCTTTGTATAAAATAAAATCTCTTGACGAAATACAGTATCATTGGAGACTGGTTATAAACCTTCTTTGTATCAGAAGCTGTCTAAATAGTTGGCAAATACAGACATGTAATTTAATATAGGTTGTGCTTAGAAGAAGAAAAGATATAGTTAATCTAAAGAGGGATTTTCTGAAGCAATATTTTATTTACAACAGAGGAAGAAAATGATGGATTAAACACCCTACTTAAAGCAAGAAGTTAAAAATACCTACTTTCCCCCGCCCCCCAGTTGTCTTTTCATCTGCAGCCTTTTTAGGCATAGCAGCCATGCAATTAATTGAAGCTCACTAGGAGCCTGTAATGAAAAGTCTAACATCATGTAGCTAGTTTCATTAATAATATTATTGTTTTTTGTCAACTTTAATAGCAATTGGGTTTATCCAGCTGGAAAAAGTTAGACAAAGACAGATAGACAGGCAAGCCTGTCTACTGTCAACTGACTTAAAAAGAAATGCAGCTTTGCTTTTTAAATACATCAAACCTGACATGTTATTCACTTTTTGGGTTCACTTTAAGAACTTTGTATGTGGATGCTGTTTGGCTAATGGAATGAAAAGGTAGTTGTGGAGGACTGTGGTTGTGACTTAATGGGAGCTACTGTTTTTTCTTGCTGGAAATATAAATACTTTGGCAACCCAAAAGAGCTAGAAATTGAAGGGAAAATTGAAATCACCATTAGCATTTGGCAAAATCTTTAAGCCAGCATTGTCTTATTTTATTGGGTTAACGATTCTGTAAAATGTATCTCTCCAACAGGACTTTGAACTACATACTGTTAATTAGTGTGTTAATATGGTTCTAATTTTGTAGCTGTGAAGGGCTAAATAATGTCAACACGCATGTCAGTGCATCCCTTGACAATCAAAACTTCCCAGTGAAGCGTGTTTATGAGTTACTGGTGGATGAGGAGTGCTGGTTAAGCACTGATCGCTGAAGCAAAAACAATCCATCATTATTATGCCACAAACAGACATTGTGTTATTGAAAGTCCTAGTTACCTTTATTTTCCCATGCTGAAATCATACTGTAAGTTATCTTAACATTAATTATTCAGTAATATGCTACTGAAAATGTACTCTGCAATCATCCTTGTGTGTTTCATCATTGTGGTTTTGTGCTTCATTAAATAGTAATTGACTGGAAGTAAATGATCATCAGATGTCAATCTCCACAAGATGCATTGGTTTGCTATTCACTGCCAGATTAGAAACTGATTGGAAATTATTTTCATTATTTCTTCATTCTTTTGGCTTATAGCAGACTGATTAAGTTAAATGATAGCCGTTTAATAGCAGCGTTTAGTTATAATCTGGAAAGTAACAAGGGAGTGATTGCTTTATTGATGGCTACAGTGTGGTGGCTAGTATAACAATGTTGATAGAAACATAAAAATATGGTTCTGTTTCCTTATGTTCAACATTTTATGTAAGTGATGTTTGTATATGGGACGAGGGTAATACACACTCTTCTCAGATTGCTGGCGGTGGTGGTGAGCAATTTCAGCTCTTCAAAGGGAGAGAATATTCTTGAAAGAAGCCTGCCTTCTCCAAGAGGATTCAGTCCTTTAAACACGAGCTTGTATGGCACAGTTTCTCAGTAGCAGTTGTGGGCACAAATCAGAGGCAGATAACAGTGATCTGAATAATCATAATGTCTTTGGTGAAAATTAATACTAATTCAGCAGTGCTGGTGATCTGGAAGCGGACACACTGATGGACCCAAATTATTTTGAGGTAAAGCAGTGGAATGTGCATCAAACAAATCATTAACTAAAATAGCTCAGGATGGGATCTTGTTGGTTGTATCTAGAATGACACACACCTGTGAATGGTGAATTTTAACTCTTTGAGGCCAAGGAGGTGGTCCTGACCCATGTAATTGCATTTAGATATATGCCTGCATTATTAGGAAAATGGTGGGTTTATTATTGGTTTAAAAAAAACTGTTAGCATTTTCTTTTGGAAAAGCATTATACCAAGAATTCTTAGGTGGTTAATTCTGTCAAGATACCTATTTCAAGAGGGAGAGGTGAGAAGTTGGACGTGATATTTGACATCCTGAGTGTTCCTGAAACTCTCTTCTTCCAGCAACATTAATGATAAATTATTGATATTATTCTAGCAGTACTGAAAGTCTGATACATATTTGTGAAGGAAGGATGAAGCAAAGCTGGGCCATGTAGTATATAATTTGGCATTAATTAGGATTTAATTAGGCATTTTTGAGTTGTGCGGTATAGAGGATAGCCAGGAGTCATGAAGGCCTGTTTGTCTCTTGCATACTGGGCAGATGTTTTGTGCACTTAAGGAAGGGCTTGTGGAAAAGTTTCCTTTTAACAGTTGGTAGTTCTACAGTGCCTGGACAAAATTACTGCCTTGCTTGTTGCATTCATACTTAGGCAAGAAATCAACCTGAAATTGGTGCGACTACTCTCTTGTAGGTGCAGTCATGCTTCCACTGCTTTTGAGTTCAGTCTTCAGTAGCTTTTCTTTGTCTCATAATTTACTTGGGTTTGAGTGCGTAGTGTATGGAATTGGTAGAGAGAGTAAAAAAACCCCACAGATTCTTGTCTCTGTGGAGCTGTGACAACTGTCACTATATTACCTCTAAGTAGAGATAATTCTCAGTTCAAAATATGCAAATGATCACTGTCACTTTCCAAATGGGCACAGTGGCAGCTGACAACATTTTTTTTTTTTCTTGCTCACTGAATAGTTTTCAAACATGTCGTAGTAAAAAAAAATAATGTTTATTAATGGTATGGTGAGTGAAATGGCATTGACTAGGAAGCAATAGGGACTGTGAGATCATCACTGGAGTGTATAATGCTGGCTGTCTTGTCTTAATATGTATTGGGAGGAATACCAAAAAAAATTAAAATATTTGACCCAGTGGAGGTGTGCAGTAGAGGTAAAATCTGAAAGAACTGATGAAGCTGATGTCCATCTTGATAAAGATATTTTTTTTTTTTTGTTCCAGCATTACTTAGCTTTAGAATTGCACTAAGGGAAGGATGTCTCAGCTCCAAAAGCATACAGTGCTAAATGTGCTTTTGTCTTGGCATTGATTTGTTTTTTCAATGTAGTATATTGCCTATAGTAAATGCAAATTGTATTTGAAAAATAACATAAACAATGACCAAGTTTTGTAAACCAAAAATGTATACTCGGGTTTTTGCTTGAGAGTTAAGGAGCATATACTAAATTATGATAGCTGTGTTGTACTATCCAGAGTACCTCACTGGAAAATCCCTCATTTTCATCTGAATAGGCGTATTACAAGCAAATGTTAAGCTTTACACTGTTGACATTCATCCTTGTTATCTAGTACTGCTCTTAAGAAAAACAGTGAAAATAATAGACTGTTATGGTTAAGAACAACCCAATCGGAGTTTTTCTTTGATACTTAATTACAGTAATATCACATGAATACACAGAAATGAAAACATTTGTGATTCCTCTCTTTTGGAGTATTGGAAAGAGTTAGGACTAAAGATTATCTATGTGTGGCCTTTATGTAGGAGTTTGCTTTTGGCAGTTCCTGTGCAATGCAAACTATTTCACTTCCTTCAAAATACACGCTCCGTATTTAGTTGATGTTCAATTTTAAGACCATGGCATGCACAGAAGGTAAGTGCTCAGTGGGAGTGGATGTCAGTTGGAGCTGTGTTTGAATATTCTGTGATGGTGAGTATTTTGTCAAGTTGGGTCCTATGGTTCCTGACTTAGACACTTTTAAATCTTTTTGCAACCGTTTTAAAATGTAAATACTTTTGCTCACGAGGTTGGGCTGAGAATATTAATTAGTAGCTTTGAAGGACTTCAGTGCTGTTAGTAAAAAGCTCTGTAAAAAATAAACCAAACCCACAACTGAAGACATGAATTTTTTCTTCGCTGTAAGGTGCCACTGGATTTTATTAATAGGACCTAAAAATAATAATAGTAGTAACTCGCATGCCTGGCAGCATAAGGCCGCAGATTAAATACTGATTAATCACTCAATGATTGAGCAGTGTCCACCTTGAAGAACCATGTGGTCATGTTATTGAAAGCTGTCAGGATGTACATAAAACTTGAAAGGACGTTGCGGGCGCATTTATCTTTTGATGCTCAATTTGGCCCCTTTAATAATTTCAATTCTAGATTGTTTTGAGTTAACAATTTTTATTTTTCTTTGCACTTTGCAATATGAATCTCGTTCTACTTCCAGATTTCACAGCACAATGACAAGGTATTAGAAAATGGGAGTTAAAAAAACTAGCAGAGAACAGTTACATATTATTTCATAGATATATGTTGCCTCAACGGTTATCTAATAGGATTCTCTACTAAGGATTGTTGTTTTGGTTTTTTTCTTAGACCCTGATGACTTTTTTATGTGTTATCAAGATAATATGTATTTAATACCGTGTTTAATACAGTGTTGCTACTGTTAGTGATGACTCCATGCAGGCTATCCATTGATGTTTCATTCTCTGCACTATATAAAAATACACTAGTTACAGCCCCTGTATTGCTGTAGTTATGTGTTCATGTTTTGATACTCACTGTGCCTAATGTATAGGTTTCTAAAATTCAGTTGTGAAATGTAGTATCTAGACAGCAGTGTTCCAGGTTGTTGCTGGACAAGCGTTGTGGGTATGAACGTGTACTTAGAGTGATACTAGAACACCCTTGTAAGCAAAAATACCCACGCATGGTATGTGTGACCGAACTGATTTAGTTCTAAGTATTCCTGCATAACACACTTCCAAATTATTTAAAGGGTATAGTGAACGGTTCAGAGGTGCACCGAACTGCTCAAAGTAATTGCTGTAATTGTAGCTACTGATCAATGGCATTTATTGATGTACTTTGCTGATTTTTTTTTTTCCTCATATCAGCAAGGCTGGGTGATGAATCAACTATCTGAATTCACGGCTGTCCACTAAAAATGGTTGGAGTTTTTTTGCGGAGGTTGACAAAAATAATTTCTATGACAAAAGTAGAAAGAGCTTATGCTATGTTTCTGTTTGGGGGAAGCATTTTATTGGTTTTTTCTTATGTACATTTTAACTACATCTTTATACAACCCATTTAACAAACAAGTGAAAATACTACTAGTATTTTCCTAGCCACATTAACAAATGTTCAAAGGAGATGATTGTTGCACTTCTGTTGATACTCTGTAGTCTGAACTCATCAGTGTTTCACATTTTAATGTTTCTGGCACCTTAAAGTAAAGGCTGAGATTTTCAGTAAAATCAATACAGACTGAAATACCAAATCTGTCTTAGTAATAAAACAAGTTTATTGCACCAGTACAGTTCTTTCACCAATATATTTTTTAACATTTTGCTCTTCTCAAACCGAGGCTGACACTGGAAAAAAAAAATTCTCTTTCAGAAAGATTTCTAGTTGTTCCTGTCCTTCCCTGAAATGCCTTTAAAATAGAATGCATCAGTATCTCATATAAACAAGTGTTTGTTGTGTTTAGTTCAAAGAACTCTCCAGAAGGCTAGGATGGTGAGAGCATAACAGCAGTAATGATTAAAATACATGCAAGTTACTTAACTGAAATTTACAGACGCTTTTAATCTAATATTTTCCTTTTTTTTTTTTTTTTGTGAAATCATCAAAAAATTTTAATCCCAGTTGAAAGCAAAAAGACTTAGGGGGTTGTAGTCTTTTTAAAAAATATGGGGAGAGAGCACTAAGTGCTAATTTAGACTTTATGTATGTAATTACAGCAGATCTTTGTTTTATAAGGTTGCACGGTAAGACTCTGTCATCTACTGTTTTCCACTTCTGTGTCCCATTCAGGACAGGACATAAAGGGAAGTTAAGATTCCGATGGGAGTAGAGATGGTAAGTGAACAAGGACAAAAGGGATTAATTTACCTTTTTCCCTTTGTGTCAGGTTTTCCCATTTCGCTGTATCTTTTTTCAACAAAGAAGAAATGCTTGTAATAACAAAAGAAAACAAAAGCTAGTAGGATATTTGCTGTCTGAAGTTACTCAGCTTTTTTTTTTTAGTTGCTTAGATTTTAAGTCCACTTTGACCTTTCAAGTGGGTTTTCTTAAGCAAGGTGTTGAGTCAGATTTAGCTCCATATTTGGGATTATAGTTTAGGAATCCGCTTTTCAAAAATGATAGCAACGTACTAATTACTCAGACAAGTATGAAAGACGCATGTAATTCAGGTATTGCTTGTCAGTAGGGATTATTGTGGATCTAGTGCATTTACATTTTGTGCTGTATGTAAATAAGAGTCAAAACATATTTGTGTATTCAACTTTTTCATGTCTATTAAGTTGTTAAATGGAGCATTACTGAAAAAACAAAAGCTTAAACCACCAGTAAAATTTGACAGCAGATCTTTGAAAGAATGTCAAGATTTATATTTAAGATACATGATATAGTTTATTAGCACAAAAATAAGATGCTGTTTAACCTTCTGTAACTCTTGGTCTTAAGTGAACTGTTGATTTTAAGATGTATCTTTACACAAATAAGCTGTTCTTCTCTCTTAAAACCAAACAATTTGGCCTTCTTGATGTACATCAATCCTGTGCTCCATTAGATGTCACTTTTTGTAGGAAAGGCTACATAAATCCTGAGTGTCTTCCCCTGAAGAAATTCAAATATGAAATTTTATTGCTTTTTTATTACTAAGCACATCACAGTATTATACTGTTTAATGAAATGTGACAGGCTTTGCTACAAGAGGTATAATGAATACAACAGCTTTTTTGCATTTAACAAGATAAGGTGCCAACATTTTATTTTCAGGATGCAAAGTGATTGTTTAGATTGGAGACAGATATAGGACTTCAACATAATGTATATATGTATATTTTTGCAGACATCTGGTAACTATCATTATTTCCTTGATAGATCTTCAGAGCAATAGTTTCCAACTTACAAAAAAAAAAAAAAAACAAAAAACCACCAATTAGAAAAAGATCCATTCTAAAGTTTGAATGTAAACCGGGAATAAGACTTTAGCTGATTTTGTTTTATTTTCTCCTCGCTCTCACCTCGCACACCCCCCCACCTTTCTGCTCCCGCTCCAGGAAAGTACTTTTGGTTTCCTAGACCACAAAACATTGCCAGATAGCTTTTCCTTTTCTCAAGCTTTTAAAATCTTTATTAAAGATGCGTTAATAAGTAATAGGCTTTAAATATTAGCAGGAATCAATGCTTTCTACTTAAAAAAGATATATCATAGTAACCGTGTTTAGTAATTTAACAACCTTCATTTGTTTATGGTTTTTTCCATTTTTAATTTGAAGAATGTATTCTGTTCAGCTAATAGTTTTGTCAACCCCTTGTACAAAATTCACTTTTCTGTAGTTAATTAATTGATCACTTTTTAACTGCAGATGTTCATACTGGGGCAAATTTGAAATACAGCTGAAATACCGAAGGGATGTTGAGGATCCCATAATTTTTGAACAGATAGTGCAAAGTGTAGTAGCCATAGTGCTGTAACTGTAATGTAACAAATATTCCAGTCATACTACATTGCTGGAATGATATTTAAAATACAAAATTATTTTTCTTAGTAGTTTTAGAATTTACTTATCAGTCAGTACTTTTGACTGAATTGAACTTTCCGCAGAGTCCTATCTGTTAAGGTACTTCAAGATAGCACATAATTTGCTATGCTATTTATGTCTGCAAAATACAAATGATTATGAATTTCCTAGTGCATTTAGTAATTCTCTGCATGATTGGTGGTATAAAGTTAACTTAATGGAAAGTTCTGGTATTAATACCTATGTGCACTATGTATAAGAACTTCAAGTGCATACAACTGCTTACTGTACTTAAAGTAATAAACTTGCATTATTTTAATTGGGAAGGTCTGAAATGATGAAGTTTGGCCATTGACTTCTAAATTGTCAATTGTTATTCTGATGAAAGAATATTGAGAAATTAGTGCATAGTTTATGTTGAACATTCCAGGTTCTTGCATAGGTTTAGTAACTTGGAAAAAAATGGGAAGTTACTATGTTCATCAGTTGAAAGGAACTGTTTTTGTTGATGAACAGATGCTTATTTTCTGATGTGAAGTCAAACTCTCTAATGAACAGAAAACTCCTATCTGGGCAGATGCTCTTCTTGAAGAAAGTAGGATTGCTGCTCTGAAATGTGGTTATGCACCCATACCTACATATATCCAGATATAGTTTAGGTTATTCTTGATACTACTTCTGTGAAATATTAACCATATTCTAGCCAACTGTGTGAACTGTAGTACATTTACAAACAGCTTGCTTTTTCCACAGGATGTTTTTATTGCTTTATGAGATTGCTGATGTTTTTTTTTCCTACAGTCAATTACATTCTTTAAATAAGAAAATGCCAACGTGCTTACAGCAGGAGTAGGATCTCTTTAAAATGGTAACATTAAGAAAAATACCTCTCACTTTTTTTCTTTTTCAGTCTCCTTCTCTGTCTGTCCAAGATCATAATTTTTAATGCCATTTTCATCTGCTACAAAATATAGATCTCTGGGCATGAAAAAGAAGAGTAAGAAAACCAAACCCAAACCAAAAGACTCAGTGATGAGGACAGTATTCTTTCAGCTTTAATTATATAACTGTGACTTAAGAACTGAACAGACTTTCTCAGTAGCATTTGGAAGTGATTTCATCTTCTGGCCTTTTTTACAATTCGTGTCCAGATGTGCAGGATGGAATAAGAGCAATGTGCTGTCACCTTTCACGTAATCCAGCTAAGGGAAGTCAGGGTAATAGATGTTTTCATTAAGTACCTCTGACCAGTGAGACTCAACTTCATTGATGGTTTATAGTGATACTGTGTAGTTCACCTGATTAAATCCTAACACCCTTAAGTGTGGAGATTATTTAAATAAGTGGATATTATTTCCTCATCTCAGTTTCTGAGTATCTTTGCTAATGGGAATACCGTTGCTCATGTATGTCTGATGTTAGTGATTGTGTCAATGATTTAAAAATATGGTCACACTTCCTACAGTATTTTACATTTTATTTAATTTTGTATCTTTTCTTTGACCTTCTGTGTGGTAAGGATGAAGAATATATAGTATTTTAGGCTTTGTTGTATCATTTTGTATGGCTTCAGTAGTTGTGCTTCTCACCCGTTGAAGTTCATCGGTTTTGCAGTTATCAATGTGCAATATAAATATAACTGTTGTTACTTTATAACTAAGCCTCTCAGACACTGTTCTGTTTCAGTAACCCTCTGCAGGGAGTAATAGTCACAAAGGGGCCTTATTTCCCAGTACAACTTACAAAATAAGTAAGGTATTAGGCTGGAAAGCCTCCAGGCAAGGAGAAATTGTCATTGTTGGCTGTATTCATCTATTACATGTATGAGGTCTCAGGCAGCTACTTTGATCACTCTTAAGTTGTTGGGGGTTTTTTGTTTTGTTTTTTGTTTTGGTTGGTTTTTTTGAAGTCTGAATGGTCTCAGTGATTTGAGATTTCCTTTACATTTAACGTAGAATGCTGAAGGAGTTTAACTTCTAGATGGCAGAACGAGAAGAATTACCACAGGACTTTGCACTCTTTATGGCATTACTTGCACTTCATTTCCTCTTCTTCTTCATATAATGCCTAACATCTACTGGGTGGGAAAGAATGCAGAATAGGAAACTTCTTCCCTTTCTTAATATCTTAATATTTTATGTTTCTTCATTTGTACTTTCAAAGCAGCACATTTGCTTGAGAGTTAGGAGGTAAGAGTTAAGGAAATGCTTGGACTGCTTTGCTTTAATGTGAAGTATTTGCTACAAAGCAACTGTCAAGTTCTCTGAAACGTAGCTCCTTTTCCTTTTGAAATTTGGAGAAGGTATTCTGTGAGCTTCTTGGTTAATTGTCCCATGTCCCTGTAATAAGTTGTGGGTTTTTTTAAATTCTGCATAAAGGCCTGATGTTTCTGCTTTGTTAATTGAGACATAAGTTTAATAAAATTAACTTAATCTAAATGTAGTAATAATTTTCTTAAAGTATGAATGTTTATGCTTAATTCTGTATTAAAAACCAAATTACTACCTTTTAAAAAAAGGACCACAACCCACTAATTTGCTATTGTAAGGAAGATTAGTTTATCTTTTTCTTGAAGCCAAAATGTGGTTTGTAAATCTCTACATCTCTCCCTTTCACTGGTGAGACTGGTCCTACATCACATTGTGGATACAGTGACTATGTATTATGATCCAAACTTGGGTATCAAATATTTAATATTCTTCAAGTCGGAGTAGTTGGTGTACGTTGGTGTGTGGCCATATGGAAGCTTCACATTACAGTTGTGTAACAATCCTTTTGATTTTAAGCTGTTTAGTTTACTTGCTTAGAGATAAAAATAATCATCCTGCCTTCTAGTTGGCTGTCATCTTTTTACTTTTCTCTGTCAGTGATGGTAGTTTAGTGGTTGGGGTTTGGGTGTTTTGATTTGAGGTTTTTTTGGTACTGGGATGTCTTTTATTTTTTTAGTGAAAGAATATTACCATGATGATATTTGCCCAAATTATTCTTAATTGCAACTGGAATACAATAGCTTTTGCTTTCCGTTAGCATGTGTCTATTTAATAAAAACAGTTCTTTCCAGAAAGAGTTACAAATTCTGTTTATTATTAGGCTATAATATATATCTCTTTACAGAACATGTGAGCAAACAAAATGTATAGGCTG
Source organism: Strix uralensis (assembly GCF_047716275.1). NCBI lineage: Eukaryota > Metazoa > Chordata > Aves > Strigiformes > Strigidae > Strix > Strix uralensis. The sequence continues at coordinate 6,152,346 of NC_133977.1, read as the reverse complement.
AATTGCTCTCTGCATAAATGGGCAATAAGGGAGACTTTGCAGGGCTCTTGCTTCGTTTACTTATGAAAGTTTGAAGGCATTTACCTGTCAGGAAAAAAGACTCATACTGAGGAGTTTTCATCTGAGCCAGGATTGTTGCCTTTATAATACAAATACATTTATTTTTAATGTTGACTGCAATATGTCTAGGGAGAAATACATAGCTAGCAGGAGAGGTTTAAAAATAGGATTGTCAACCTTCTAATGTGTCCTTACTTCCGAGCTTTCAACATCTGACCTAAGTATGCTGTGAATCAAATGAAAATCAAATTATAGCAGTGTAACTATTGTCTCACATCTTGATGTACTGCAAGGAAACAAAGTAAAGGAGAAATAAAATTTCTTTTTATTGCGGGAAAGTCAGCACTTGAAGGACAGTGCTTCTAGTTGACTGCAAGTAGTGGAGACTGGAAGAATATTTCTGTAGACAAATTCAATATGTTGAGACGTTTAAGTGTAATGAAATTTGAGATAAAGTTCTGTGATTTTTTTATTGATGAAATACTTAGCTTGGTACAGGAATACAGTATTATCATGGGATATTTACACTGCTGTACAAAACATTCTGAAAATTTGAATATGTGATTTATAAGAAAAAAGTGTTTCATTTGACAGATTGGCTTTTTTAATAAGCAGTGAAAGCATATTAGGAATTAGGATTTCAGATTCTTCATTAGTTACTGCATTGGAAGCTGTATTCACCAACTTATCATCTAAATTTTCATGAAAATTAGAGCTACTTGTCCAATTCCTCATGCCTTATAGTGACTATCAAAATATTATATGTGAACTACAAAACTTGATGTCCCCAAGGGAAACTTATAAGAACATTTAATAGTGAACCAAGAGATTTCATTGAATACTTTGCAGTTCAGAAGCTGAAAGAGGACTTATGTTTAATCCAGATGGTGGTAATAGGTATGGTAAAATCTTGAGATGATTTATTTTTTAAAGATGATTCATAAATAAGTTCTCTGAAATTTTTGGCTTGGTCTCTAACACATTGAGCTGGAGGAGAGGCAGAAAATCTTAAATTACTTTGAGTAGCCATTTTAATTGACTAAGGTTTAGACAGAGATTGCATTAATAGGGGTGGATACTATTTTTATTTTGTGTATGTAAGTTCATGTATTCTTTACTTCATGTGCTCCATGAAGGTGCAAAAGAAAGAACTCTACCTCTAGGGTTTTTAAGGTGGAGGAGGGGAAAATGTGAGCTCATAAGGTCAGCGGGTGTTTTAAAACCTTTCCATTTGGTTGTCAGCTACATTGAAATAAGGGCTCTGACAATGCTCATGATTACAGCTTGAAATATTTTTGCTAATTAACTGGTGTTTCCAAGATATGGAAATTTCTACATCATCACTGATGATAAATACCATCAGTCTTAGGCTGAGTATATATGTAAGGTTTATCAATATGATCTCAAAATACTCTCATTTCAAAAGTACTGTAGAAGAAACTTTGACTAAAAGTTACCTTACTGCATTGGAAATCAGCTATGAGCCATGAAATAAGTTGTGTAGAAATTTTTTTTAAAAGGTGGCTGAATTGAATTACAGTCAGACTTGGGAATCTGGCTGCAATGGAAATACAAGTCTTTGAATTTAAATAACAGAACAAATCTTTTTATGTTGAGGGTGGTCAAGCACTGGAACAGGTTGCCCATAGAGGCTGCGGAGTCCCCATGGTGTGGATATTCAAAATCTGACTGGAACTGGTACTGAGCAACCTGGTCTAGATGACTCTACTTTCAGCAAAGACTTGGGCTTGGACAGTCTCCAAAGTCCCCTTCCAAGCTCATTTATTATGTCATTCTGTGAATCAAAGATACATCTGAACTTGACCATAAAAATAAAAATGTATTATTAATCAGTCCAGAAACACTTCTGCAAGATCTTTATTCAAATTTGAAAGTGAGCTTGAGGCTATATTTAAAAACTACATGAGTTCAGTTCAGGCACTTGATGGTTTTCCATCAGAATGCATTAATGCATCAGAGTACATTAATACATTAATAAAGATGTTGTTAATTCTCCTATACTATAATTGATACTGACTGCAAGTCTTAAACATACTAATTTGACACTATGCTTTTGCTGTGGAACATGCTCATATTTTAAATTCTCAAACCAAGCGGAAAAAGTAATTAATACATGGAAAGTATGCAAGCTTAACTAACTTGGTAATTTTCCTGATTTCTCATAATTATGAAATAAATGAAGCTTTCAGTGTCTAAAAACAGGACACAAAATATTGTAAGGGAAAGCATTTGCCCTAAAATACCCAAACTGCAATTCTCTTTTGGAAGAGCAGAAAATGAGGGACATTAATTTTATTTTTTTGCTTTGCAAGTACTGTGCAGATGAAGTCATTAAGGTATCTGCAATAACAGCTTTATTTTAAGTTAATAGAAGTTGTCCTGCAAGTGGAAATTAATGAACAAATATTTTATTAGGATTAAGCCTCTGATTCTTTCCCTTCTGTTATGAAAAAGGTAAACCTTTGACAATCTTCCAGTTTGTTGCTATGATTTAGTAAGGAGAAAAATGGGTATTTAACTTAGGCAGGATGAGGAGGCATCTGGTTAGCTCTGCAAATACATTTTGGATACAAAGTACTAGATGAAATATTTCATCTCTCTTTTAATGGTGGGTTATTATAATGAAAAAGAAATTTGTCAGCTAACTGGCTACACAGATGGTGTTCCCAGGTGACAGTTTTGCTTCAGATTCAGAAAAATGAGGTATGCTGCAATTCAATGTTGAGTCCCACAGAATTAGTCACTACTGACTAAGACAGGTTTTGAAAAAAAAAAATGAAATATGCAGGGCTTATTGTAAAAGCAAGAACTATTCTATTCCATGACATATTCAGCAGGTTCAGTCATGGACAAACAGATAAGCTTTTACAGCTTACCAAAAAATGGTACAAGAAAAATCAATTAGGAATTTAAATTGATTCAAAGAACTATTTAATGTTTCCGTGAAGGCATGTTTTTGGTAAATGGGAATGAGGTATCAAGCCATTCTTTGTTGAATGGGAAATGTTCATTTCCTGTCAAGCTACCACAGTTGCAGAAACATTTCATTTGAATAATGTGTAATCTTTTTTTTTTTTTTTTAGTCTTGGGAGGAGAAGATATCTGAGATCAAAATTTTGTGTTGATGAGATTATCACATCATCCATAAATTCTGTGATAGATGCACTTTTTCCTTTCAGAAGGATGCCAATTCTGTTTCAGCAGAACCTAACTTCTGTCAGGATGTTGCCAAAGGATGGAGTCAGGTTTTCTTGAAGTTCTTCTGCATCAGAACTTCATATATCGTGCAGCAGTAAGAATGAGACAAGAAGATGAAAGCTAGCCATGCAAAACTGCAGCATCAGCCAGGCACAATTTTAGCTGTTGAATGTCGAAGCTTCTGGTAAAGTTAGGATTAAATAGGGCTTACATGATGCATCAGTTCTGCTTGACCAGCCTTTGGAAGTCCATTATGTAGCTGGTGTACTTGATGAGAGTGCTCTTCTGAATGCTTTTATTGTGTTGATAAAAATGTCTCAAGGATTTGTGGAAGTTCGTTAGTACAAATCTCTAACCAACGCAAAAATTGATGTGGTGGTGGTATCTAAACACTAGGATTTCACTCTCCTTTTACGATGAAAGGAACCACAAAAGAATATTTGCAAGTGAGTGCTAAATTTCTTGATTTGTTGGTTCCTGCTTTTATTTTTTTTTTTAAAAAAAAGGCAATTTGAAAGCTAAATGAAATTTGAGAAGTTTCCCTTGGAAAATTTATCTCATTAACTGTATATCGTATAATGATTAAATATCTTCTAAAGAATTACTTAGGTATATGCTTGTGAGAGTAAGCTGTCTAATATTTCTCAGCAATTGCTGAAGGTTTGACTTACAAAGGGAATACATTTCTTTGTATTCAATAATAGTAGATAAAATGAACTTGAACTCAATGTCAGTTGTGTAAATCTTTTTTTCTTTTGAAAATTTTAGGGGATGCTATGGAGTTACTTTCATTTCTACTAGTTAAACCTTTTTAGGACATGATGATGGTGAATCTTCAAGATTTCTATGTTCGCACAAATATTTGTATTCTTGAAGCTGATTGGATTTTTTTTTTTTTTGTGTCAAGGCTACTGCTTGAAGCAATATTGGGAAGCAGTACCACTTCAGATTTCTGACATCTGCATTTTATTGTGCAGGTAGAGTTAATAAAATGTGTCCAGAAGAGTTACTGACCCATTAAAAATAAAAATTAGAAAATGTGCTTAAAAACACCAAATACACACCACCACCCACCCACCAGCCGCTGGCTGGACTATCTGCTGCTTGTGACTTTAGACAGACACACAATTTCAAGTAGCTTGTGCACCATAAACAAAAACAATATGAGGTATCTCCAACTTTCAGATAGCAAATGCATCTCATGCAGAGTTTGTGACTTAGCTGCTGACAGGGATTGTTCGAGGAGCGCTCTTCCTTTCCTCTTGCACCCCACATGGATTGGGGACAGATGAAGTTGTCCTACTGTATAGATTAATGGGAGTAACTTTTACTATGCTTTGCTTCTACTGCTTTGATTGCAGCCTTTTCTTAATCATGAGTAGCAAACAGCATGGTTGCCTTCTCCATGTTAGAAGGTACAGTCCTGTTAGCCCCTTCTGAATAATCCTATATGAAAGTTGTATAAGTGTAATACATAAGGTTTGATAACAGGCATATTTGAGAAGAAAAAAAAGTTCCTGCGTGTGTCCAAAACTAAACAAGTATAATAGCTAAAAATACTTTCAGAAATTCACTGTGATGATGCTACTTAAATTATTGAAAATAGTTGGATCACAGTCAGAAAGAAAACTGTCACAATCATGTTACCTTCTTAGACCAACAAGTTTGAAGTTCTTAAGTGCCTATGGACAAGTGATCAGTATTCCACACAAGCACTGGTCTGTTCCCTGAAATTTAAGGGTTGATTATATGTGCTGCACATATTTCTCTCAGGCACACCAAAGAAATGTAAGAAAACTAACTTAGGTTGAGCTAGAAAGTCTTAGGTTTGTGCTCCTCTGTGCTAATCTGATGGTTTCTACCAATAATGTACAGGCCTATCATGCTAATGGAAAAGTTTTATATTTGTATAGCTCAGTTCACCTAGGAATTTAGCATTCTTTACAGCACATCAGGTCTGTAACTCTACTGCAGAATACACCCATTTACAAAAGATAAACTGAGCCATGAAGTTCACAACCTGAAGGAAATTCCAACTCTCTCCTTTTGTGAAAAGAAACTGCTTCACAGCCCCACATTTTCCCTTGCTGCTTCTCCTGCAACTGCTGTTGTGTGGAGAGGAGATTAATATGTTGGAGAGAAGCCTGAGCTCCAGTGCTTGTTCTTCTTGGTAATTGGATGCTGAGTTTTGTGGAAGGTGTATCTGATCTCATCTGCCCAGAGTGCATCAAGAATGCTTTGTTCACCAAGGAGGGAAAGAGCAGGGTCTCTAACTGAATGTTTCGCTTAGCTTTTTCAGGCATTCAGGACTGCAGCCTTCCCTGGAATGGTAATCAGATTCAAAATGCTCTCTTTTATGGTGAGTAACAGTGGAGGTAGAGAAAGGAGCAAAACCAAAAGAAAAAGCAGGAAAGGAGGGGAAAACCTCCCCAAATTCTTGAGGTCATGAACAGGTAGTTCAGATCTTTGTGTACAGAGAATGAATAGATGCTTCAATAGCAGAAACTGTTATAATGTATTCTGCAAGATTATAGCAGTCCCTGGAAAATGTCTGTTGCAAGGATATGTGAGGTAGCTCGCGTTCTGTTTGCAATTTTATACAGCCGTTCACTTATTTTATTAGCACAGTATACTGCAAGTTCAGGAATACAGAAGAGGTGTTCATGTTGCATTTCAGTATTGGTACAGGCAACCACAGAGTTTGATGCTTTTAAATTGCATCTTAACAATTAATTTCTTTTTAAAACCAGGGGTTTATATTTTTTAATTTTTAATCAAATTAATTTCTAAAAGCTTTCATGTCCATTATTCACTAATTTTCAGATTTCAGGTTTAATCATGAGAGATACCCATTATTAATTTTACAATGTTATCATCTTGCTTTTATAATTTAATCAAAATAACACTGTAAGCATTAATGTGCTTTGGTTTATCAAGCTACATAAGTCAGTCTCCTCTCGTAACTTAAGCTATCCACTTCATTGTGCATTTTGTCATTTGTACCCCTTCCGATTTGGGTTCATCCTTCTTGAACTTAAGTAACCAGAATTTTACATATATTTTTAAAGAGGTTTTGGTGCTTCATAAGTGATAGCTTCCTTCTCAACTGATACATTTCCAGGCTTTATTTTCACAGATGGGATGAGCCAATTCAGTAGCTCTCTGCTGCTGAAAGAGGAAGGTCCTACTTCTTTCCCTCTGCTAAGCTTCCATTGATCCTGTTTGTGTGAGACTGTTTAATGTGTTAACCCTGGATAAGGGGTAACCCCTTAAGGAAATGCTTTTTCATTGTGAGTGTGACCAAGCACTGGTACAGGTTGCCCACAGAGATTGTGTACTCTCCATCCTTAAAGATTTTCAAAAGCCATCTGGACATGGTCCTGTGTAGCCAGCCCTGCTTGAGCAGGGAAGTTGGACCAGATGATCTTCAGAAGTTCTTGTCCAACCTCAAGCAGTCTATGATTGTGGTATGTTGCCAAAAAAAAAAAAAAAAGCGCCACTGCACTAGTGTGTTGAACTGAGTCACAGATGGACCTGAGACACCTGTGAGGGAAGAGGCACAACTGTATGGCCTGGGGCTGGCAAGGGAAGAATGGGGATCATGGAAAGTAGAAACAGGGTTGAGATAAACCGTTACTTTGATTCAGCTGTTCATGAAACAACGGTCAAAGACTGTGGCAGCCTTTTGTATGGCCACAATAAGCAGTTTTGTTCATATAAAATATGTTGCTCACTTCCAACTGTTAGCGTCTCCAGAATTTAGCAGAAATTATAGGCAGTTGCATAATCTCTTGATTCGTAGTGCTGACCTACATCCTATTTCTCTTGCTCTGATCCACAGTGACATCCAGTTTTATTCCTCCAGTTTGCCTATGTAAGAACAGTGGAGTCTCATCTTCTTGTTATGACCTTCATTAGTATTCGTATAAGAGTTGCTCATGGAAATACTATATACTACTTGTCTCAGTTGATCTTTGACCAGCTTTGCCTTGAACACTGGCTACCTTGTTGAATTAGTTCAGAACAGTGTGTTTAGTAAAATTGGTGGGGTTTGTTCAAACACTTCTGTATTTTGATTATTGTTTTCTGTGGAATGGCTGGAAAATAACGGACATATTATGAGCGATCCAAACCGAGGGGCCTCACTGTAACAGCAAGCTGCAGCTGTGTTCAAGGACAAAAACAAGGCTGAGACGGCCTGAGAAACTACATTCCTTCCCAAGAGATAAAGATGTTGGAATGTCGAAAACAGGGGGTCTACCTGGGGGGAGAGCATCGCATGGACACCACACTGGGACCAATCATAGGGGGCAAATGGGCACGTGAACAAGTAGCTTTAGCCTATTAGCAATAAGATAGTGGCGCGTGAAGCTTGAGATAGAGTATAAATTGCTCTGTAACCTTTAATAAAGGGGCATCAACTTGATCAAATTGGTCGTCTGTGTCCGAGACTTCCGCTTTGGCAGCTGGCGCCCAGCATGGGGCACGAGGGAGCCTCATTGAAGATACGCGGGACTCAAACACTGGGGAATCGGGACCCTCCCGTCAGTGCTCGCCCGAGCAAGAGAAGACGGCTCAGAGGGGGCAGAAGCAGCCGTAGCAGGCGCTGCCCCGGCGCCTGGGAAGACGTGTGTGCAATCATCGGGAATCTCGCCCTGATCAGGTGAGCGGCTGGGGAGGAGATGGGGTCCACGTTGAGTAAAGAAGAAGCGGCAGTGGTTAAGCTCCTCCAACACATACTCTCTAAGAGAGGAGTTTCTTATGATGAGGGGAACCTGAGGAGGTTGCTGTTGTGGGCTCGGCAGCATGAACTAATTGCCTCAGAGACCGCAGCCTTCGAATTAACTACTTGGGAAAACATCGGCGCGGCACTGTGGGATGACATTAGTTCAGGTTCTAAAGACAGTAGGAAACTTTCCACCGTGTGGAGAGTGGTCCTAGACACTCTGAAAGAAATGAAAGCAGAACGGCAGACCACCGCCTCCGCTTTCGCTGCCTTGTCAGCAGAGGCAGAAAGCGCTAGTGCCAAGGATTCCGCTACCGCTATGACGTTCGCGGGATCCCTCTTTCCTAAGGCGGCTCCTAAAAGGAGGGACGGGGACGCTGCATGCGCGGCACCCGTACGCCACGAGCAAAAATCAACCGATTTACTCCAGCTCGACTCCCCTCCCTCAAGCCCAAAAGATCAATCACCGGAGCGCACGGGCCAGCCCCGCTCTCGCCGGCCCCCGCCTGACCCCCCGCCGCCGCCGCCACTGCTTCCTCTTTAGAGGACGGCGTCTACCCACCCCTGCCCCCGTCCTCGCCCCCGACACCTCGGTCGCCGCAAGAACAATCTCGTTATGGTTTACAAGATCAGCACTTGCAAGAATTAACGAGAAAGAGCAACTTGAAATCCGAATGCAGCAAGCGGCTCAGCCCACCCCCACAGCACCCGCCTCTTCCTTTTAACCCCTTCTTCCGTGACACAGGGGGGGGCGTTGGTCAGAGGGAAACGGTGGCTATCGGGTCGCTACCACCGTCGGCCCAAATGGGAGGGGGGGCACTGGCTCAAAGGGGAGAGGGCGCAGTGGGACGCGCGAGTGGTAATGATAACCCGGCAAGCCGTTGGCGGGGAGTTATTTGGGATGCTATAATAGAGGGGCAGTTTAATGAACTTGGGCCAATGACGTTCCTGGTAATAGTGACCCCACAGGGCAATGAGTGGGAAGCCTTAGATTGGAAAATGATTAAAGAAGCAAAATTAGCCGTAACACAATATGGATTGAAATCACCATATACAAATTCAGTAATTCAGCACATCTTTACAGCACATTTATTGACTCCGTATGATGTGCGCATGATTGTACAAACCTTACTAACAGCTTCACAACAATTGCAGTTCTTCCAATGCTGGCAAGTGGCCTGCGACGCTGCCGCAGCCACACCCTGTCAGCAAGGAGATCCTCTATATGGGGTGCAAGCTCAGATGCTGATGGGGGCAGGTCCTTTTGCTAGCCCAGACTGGCAAGTGGGATTTCAACCAGAAGTGTTACGGTTAACCCAGGAATTGGCTCTAAAAACCATTCTAGCCGTACTTGATGAAAAAGCGGCGCCAGCATTTACAGGAGTGAGACGGGCCCACGGAGCCCTACCCAAAATTCATTGACAGATTGCATGCCGCTATTAATAGCAATCCTGATTTAAGTGATGAAATGAAAGTTAAATTCCTTGATATGCTTGCTTATGACAATGCTAACGACAAAACTAAGAAAGCCTTAAGCCTTCTCCCATGACAATCTACTACAGGTCAGCTGCTGGAGGCAGCAGAGCGAATGCTTGATCAGGAGAAAGCTGCCTTTATGGCTGCTGCTGCGGTAGGCGCTGCAGTAACACCAATTGTCAGAGGCAAACACATCAAAGGCAAGTGAGATAAGAAGTGCTTTAACTGTGGACAACTGGGTCATTTTAAATCAGAATGTCGTGCTCGTGTGTCTCGTAAGAGGGGAAACGGGAGGCAGAGCGTGCCCCGCCCTCGCACGACGACACAAGTCCAGGGTGCTTGGACCGCTGCTCCGCTGCCACCTCCAGGAGTGCAGGAGTGGACTTGGCAACAGCAGTAGCTATTACACTAACAGACACTACAATACATCTGATTGATTCTAACCTGGTGGGACCTCTGGGACATGGTTTAAGTGCCTTATTAATTGGACGTTCCTCAGCATCTACAAAAGGTATTTTTGTCATCCCAGGACTTATTGATGCTGACTTTGAGGGAACAATTAAAATCATGGTATACACACTTACTCCTCTGACTATCATGGAGGGATCGAAAATTGCTCCATTCCATTTGAATCAAAAGTGCCTAATGCAGAACAAAAGAAGAGAGGTGAAAAAGGCTTTGGGTCCACCGGACAACCAGATGTTTTGTTAGCCCTGGACATTAGTCGGGGAAAGCCAGAGGAGCAGATGGAAATGAGACACCCTAATGGACAGACGAGTACATTATGAATGCTCATTGACACTGGAGCAGATGTCACAATTGTACCACTTTATCTATGGCCTAGTCAGTGGCCTTTACTGCCTGCTAATACAGGAATTCTAGGGGTTGGAGGAACTCAAGTCACATCCATCAGCAGAGACACAATAGCATTTATGTTTCCGGATGGCAAGCTAGTAACCACACGTCCCTATGTGATGCACTCACCTGTGGCACTGGTGGGCAGAAATCTGCTCAGTCAAATGGGAGCTCGATTGATTACTTCGCCTTTTTAGGCGCGGCCACGGTAGAGCAACCAATCCTAAAATTAACCTGGAAAACTGATGATCCCATATGGATCGACCAGTGGCCGCTGAAACTGGACTGGCTGCAAATTATTAATGATTTGGTACAGGAACAGCTAGATGCCGGACATATCCTGCCTTCAACTAGCCCATGGAACACACCAATTTTTACAATTCAGAAAAAGTCTGGGAAATGGTGTCTGTTACATGATTTGAGAGTGATTAATGCTGTTATCTGTGACATGGGCACCTTACAACCTGGTTTGCCTTCCCCAGTAATGTTACCTGAAGGCTGGGATCTGGTAGTTACCGATCTAAAAGACTGCTTCTTTACAATCCCCTTACATCCAGAGGATGCTGAAAGGTTTGCCTTTACAGTGCCATCGATTAATAAGGCCGAACCAGCAAAGAGGTATCACTGGGTGGTGCTACCACAAGGGATGAAAAATTCACCCACGATCTGTCAGTCTTTCATCGCGTGGGCTCTGGAACCCATCCGAAAACAGTATCCTTATTTACTCATTTATCATTACATGGATGATATCTTAGTGGCAGAAAAACAACTGGACTGCGAGACAATACTGGACCACCTAACATGCAGTCTCAGGGAGAGGGGATTAGAGATAGCACCAGAGAAAATTCAGAAACAGGGACCATGGCTGTATCTGGGCTGGATTATTACAAATGCAATGATTCGTCCTCAAAAGGTTAAAATCAACACAAAAATAGAAACATTGTCTGATGTGCAGAGATTAATTGGGGATATCCAGTGGGTTCATAATATCTGTGGAATTACGAACGATGATCTGAAACCTTTGATGCCACTCCTGGGCACATCTGTACAAGCTCAGGAGCGCCGTCAACTGGATGAGGATCAACAGCAAGCTTTACAAGTAATTAGCAATAAAATCATGACAACTTATACTCACAGGCGACTGGATGATAAAGCTCTTTCTTTTATGTTAGTTAACTCTGGGGGTAAACGTGAACACCCATTGGGGCTTATTATTCAGTTGAGTGAAACAAAACCAAATTTACGAATTTTGGAATGGATTTTTCTCCCTTTTCAGCCCAGAAACACAGTTGTTACACGTCCTGAATTATTTTCACAGCTTGTCATAAAAGGGAGGCAGCGAATTTTAGATATCTCAGGCACCAAACCAGAAGTCATCTACATACCTGTATCTCAGTTTTATTTAGATTGGTTATTATCTGCTTCAACTGTCTTTCAGATAGCAATTGCTGATTTCTTAGGTACTATCACCAATAGTTATCCATCGGATAAGGTTTTGTCACTATCATGCCATCAGCGGTTTGTACATTTACCCCTGCAATCAGAGGTTCCAGTAGAAGGGATAACTGTCTTCACTGATGCTGGACGAAAATCTCTAAGGGCTGCAGTCACCTGGAAGGAAGGGGACACCTGGGAACATCAAATACTCGCTGGAGTGCCTGGTGACTCTTTACAGACTTTAGAACTTCAAGCTGTTATCTGGGCATTTCAACGCTGGTCTCAAGAACCTCTCAATATAGTATCAGACTCATTGTATGTAGTAGGTACAGTACAACGTCTAGAAAACAGCATGGTGAAACCTGTGTGAAATCCTGTATTACATACTTTGTTATTACAATTGCTAACACTTTTGAACCAACATCAGGATGAATATTTTATTATGCACATCCGCAGTCATCAACAATGTGGAGGCCTTGCGTTGGGAAACGCTCGAGCCGATCAGCTTGTCGCTCCAGCCTGGACGGGCCCTGCCGTTAACCCCTTTAAACAGGCTAGGCTGTCACACCATTTTTTTCACCAGTCAGCAAAAATGTTAGCCAGACAATTTCACATTCCTGTGGCTGATGCTAGAGGAATTGTGCAATCCTGTCCCGATTGCCAGAAGGTAGGAGTAGGCCTCGGTTTGGGAGTGAACCCCCGAGGACTCCAACGTTTACAACTCTGGCAAATGGACGTGACCCATATCCCAGAATTTGGCAGGCTTAAATATGTGCATGTCTCTATTGATACCTTTTCTCTAGCACTCTGGGCAACAGCAGAAACAGGAGAAACAGCACGGCATGTCATCAAACATATGCATGCTGCAATCATGGCACTGGGTGTGCCTGCAGAGATTAAAACTGACAATGGTCCGGCCTACACTTCTTGGAAATTTACTCATTTTTGTCAACTCTGGGGTATACGTCACATCACAGGAATACCGCATTCCCCCACGGGACAAGCCATTGTGGAGAGAGCGCATCAAACATTGAAAGCGCTTTTACAAAAACAAAAAGGGGGAGAAGTCTTGGCTGCTGCAGAGCGACTTGCAAAAGCAGTGTATGTGTTAAATTTTTTACGGTTCACAGGTGATAGAAATGAACCACCAGTAATAATACATAGTTTGGGTTTGAAATCTGGTACAAACCAATGTGACAATAATGTTTTTGTTCAATACAGGGATGTCGTTACAGGAGAATGGAAAGGACCTGCAGAACTAAGAATGACCGGTCGTGGATATGCTTGTGTTGTTACCGATACCGGCGTCAGATGGGTACCGAGTCGATGGGTGCGGCCCTGGAAAGGGGAAGTCAGAAAGAACGACGCAGAGCACTAGGCTCACTCACAGGTCCTAGGCAGGGGTTTATGCTTGTGTCTTTACAGGTAACAATTCATCTACGTAGGCCTCTGCGAACTGGACGAAGGACCCTGTGTTTTGAGGCACTTCAGAGACATCAACATCGACTGAACCTGGTTCTGACCTCGTTGCTAACAGCACTACATCCAGCAAACAGAGAAGCTTTTTGTCTTTTACTGGGCTTGCAGTCGTTTTGCACGGCTGTTCGAATACAGCCGCTTATCACAGTTCAGAAGTTTATATTGAAGGAAGTTGGTTGTCTGAATTTGCCAACGAGCCATCATATCAGCAATCCGCTTTTAGTTACAGAAAGGCAGGCTTAGTTTTTTAGAAAACAGCAGTAGTTTGTTAAAGTTATAGGCTTAATTGAAAACCTTAGATAAAGGATTTTAGCAGAAATTGATTTTGAAGCTTTGTAGACGCTTGGCTTTGTAGTGTGTTAATTAGAACAATAAGGTAGTAGATAAGAGTTGTGGTGTTGGGAAAGAATGGTTCTCGAAGCTGGCAGGTGTACCAGGACACCTGAGAAAGGAAGGTGAAATGATGACTACATGTCAAATGTGGACCACATTTGTTCTGGTTTGGCTTGTATTAAGCAATGAAGGGATTCTTGACATCGAACCCAGAGCAAATATTTGGGTAACCTGGGCAAACGCATCTGGGATAAAGGATTTCTGTTTGAGTCTACAACAAGCAGATGATCCTTTTAGAACCTGTTTAATCGGCATTCCGTTGCGGGAAAATGAAACTGATTTTGAAGGATATTGGAAACAACAGAGAGTGGACCTAATTGGCAGACCAGATGATGATAGTTGTTTCATTTTAAATTGGCCCTCCATGCATAATGCAGCTTGGCAAAAGACAGTCATTGAGAATCTAAACCAGCTAACTTCTTTACCTTGCAAGAATTGGATTTGTTGGCCAGTGTTACACCTATTAAGTATGTTGATGTTACCGGGATGCCAAACTGCCATAATGTGGTTCCCCAGCTGCAGCCAGTGAATGGCACAGGGGTGGTTTGGTTTGGTGACCCATGGCATATTTGGTTAGCTCAGAATGGTCGCCGAGATTTGTTTGTAGGTTATCAAAATGTGACAGGGCATTCTTCTTGGAATAATTTGAAAACAGGAGGATTCTCCGTAGAAACCACAGGGGGCTTTAAACTTCCACCCGGAGTGTTTCTGATTTGTGGGGATAGAGCATGGCCTGGTATTCCTGTACGACCTGTCGGTGGTCCTTGTTATCTTGGACGACTAACATTGTTTGCTCCCCACATGAGAGATTTGCTAAATCCCAGTCAGAGTCAGGGGCAAAGATCACGCAGATCTATTTGAAACTTTGATGAAACATGCAATGATGAGGTGCAGCTACCATCGCTAGCCACAATTATACTCACATCCTTTTTCCTCCCAGGAGGAATGGCTGCCATGAATGCAAAAAATATACAGCGATTGGCTTGTTGGGGTGAAAAACAATCTAATTTGACTTCGCAAATGATAAGCGCATTACTCACTGATGTTGATAGTGTTAGGCATGCTACTCTACAAAATCGAGCAGCTATAGATATTTTACTATTAGCACACGGACACGGATGTAAATATTTTGAAGGAATGTGTTGCTTTAATTTGTCTGACCATTCACAGAGCATACACCAGCAATTAGCAAAACTGCGTGAGAATATGAAACATATTACTGAAGGACATGACCCCTTTTCCGATTGGCTCACTAGACTCGGAATGGGGGGCTGGTTGCAGACCGTGGTCAAAGGAGTATTGATAGTGCTAGTAGGTTTACTAATCTTGATGTTGCTTCTTCCCTGTCTGTTTCAGTGTTTGCGACGGATGTTGAATAGTCTGGTTGAACAAATGTTTAAGAAAAGAGGAGTCTGGATCGCTCAAAAACAAAAAGGGGGATTTGTGGAATGGCTGGAAAATAATGGACATATTATGAGCGATCCAAACCGAGGGGCCTCACTGTAACAGCAAGCTGCAGCTGTGTTCAAGGACAAAAACAAGGCCGAGATGGCCTGAGAAACTACATTCCTTCCCAAGAGATAAAGATGTTGGAATGTCGAAAACAGGGGGTCTACCTGGGGGGAGAGCATCGCGTGGACACCACACCGGGACCAATCATAGGGGGCAAATGGGCACGTGAACAAGTAGCTTTAGCCTATTAGCAATAAGATAGTGGCACGTGAAGCTTGAGATAGAGTATAAATTGCTGTGTAACCTTTAATAAAGGGGCATCAACTTGATCAAATTGGTCGTCTAAGTTGTGTCCGAGACTTCCGCTTCGGCAGTTTTCTGCAAAAATTATTTTAAAGCTTTGCATGCTTTCAAGGTCACATCAAGTTCTCTGCGTAACTATAGCTGCAGGCATTATTTGTGCTGCTGTTCTGAGTTGCTGTTTTCCAGTCAGACAGGACCAAGGTTAATGTTATTTAAAATCCTAGTTAATGGATTTGCCTTTTCTTTTCCAGCTCCCTTATTATTCTAGACTGAACTCAAAGCTGTTAAACAGTTTTTTCCTCAGCCTTGCTTCTTTTAATGGGTCACACTCCACTCTGAATGAGAATTTATATAGCTAGGGCTCAAGGAAGGAAGAAAAAATTATTCTTATGATGATCTTTTTTGTTTACAAGATGAATGACTTGTACAAACCAGTGCCTGTCTTCTCTCATCCACTTTCTTTGAAATTTCTCTGACTAGCAGACGCTGGTTTAAGTTTCTTATGTAGTGTGGCATTCAAGCACATCCTGCAGTTGTTTAATAAAATGTTTACTTTAAGTGTGTATTTAATTGTACTCACTTAGATAAGAGCCCATCAGAATGGGGCTGAATGCATCTAATCCTGTTTAAATAAAAACTGGATGGGGACGTTGCTGCCTGCCGTGGCTGTCTCTGTTCTGATGGAACCGGTGGCCCAACTGGCCATTGGATTCCTGTGAATACACCAGCTGGCACTCAGCACTCAGGCAATCTTTAATGCACAGTTACACCACAAATGTGCATGAAAAAGCAGTATAGTAATAACTGTCGTTTTGATAAAATGTTTTCAAAAGCTAAGGGCCTTAGGAATTGCATAATGTAAGTGGTTTCAGATTTTAGCTTGATATTTTTTGCTTGACAGTTGGATTTTTTTACACGCTTCAGAAGTGTAAGTGGCCTGTTGTATTACAAATTAGTATTACAAATAGACACAAGTATAGGAACATATATGGATTTAAGATATTGATGCCAGATTTGTATTAATATTGTGCCAGTATGAAGTGCCTTCAACACCGAAAAAATTGCATTATTATAACTCTTCCATTTTTAAAAAAAGGATACTCATTCTGAAGTTCAAATTACAACCATTTATCTGGGTCTCTGTAAAAGTGAAGAAGGAATATATTGTCTTACCAAGATTTTTCTTGTTCACTCTCTAGCTCACACACACAAACTCTTCATCATATTTGTTGCATGCTTTTTAGTAAATCAAGTTGACTGAAAATAAACAACAAAGAAAGGTAGAAGAGAAGTTTATTACTGAAATGCAATTCAAAGAAGATGAAACTCTTGGTGAGTCCTGCATCTCACTGCTTACCAGAGTAAAAGGTCATAAATAGTATATTTAGGTGCAGCTCAAATTAATTTGATGCTCATACCTGGCCTGTTGTTTCTGGGCAAACTTAGAGTTCAAAGGGTCATCTTTTGCAGGACTTTACTAAAACCTCTGCAAGTTCCCAGGTTTGGTGCTGTAAATTAAATACTGTAAAACTTAATTTGAATATGCTGCCTTTTTCCTCTCTTCATAGTGGACCACTGTAAATCTTCCAATGTGAGAAAAGTGAATAATATTCTTCAGCTTTCCAGAAAGTAGTATCAAAATTAATTAAACTTCTCTATAGAATAGCCATATATTAAAAATACACGTACAGAGAAGTGCGACAGTAGATTTTGAAGTATGGGTTTTAACCTGTGTGGTTGTGACCTGGGCTGAACATAACTCAGTTTACTGGGGCTACGTGACTAGGTTGGAACCTTGCGTTTCGTTTGTGTTTGTATTTTTCATGATTCTGACATTCGCTTTTTTACCTCTCAGCAAACTTGTTCAAGGCATTTTTTGAAACAAAGGAACTTTTTGTTTACTTATATGAAATCAAATTGGAAAAAATCAATGCCATATGCATATCTTTGAAGTTTACTTTTAACATGAAGGTAACTTTTTGGCATCTAGATATATTTGGTTTTGGCATAGAAGAGAAAATTAATGCACCTCTCTTTTTCAGAGAATCATAGAATGGTTTGGGTTGGAAGGGACCTTAAAAATCATCTAATTCCCATCCCCCTGCCATGAACAGGGACAACTTCCACTAGACCAGGTTGCTTAAAGCCCCGTCCAACCTGGCCTTGAACACTGCCAGGGAGGGGGCAGATATAACCTCTCTGGACAACCTGTGCCAGTGTCTCACCACCCTCACAGTATGTATAAGACCTAATCTAAACCTATCCTCTTTCAGTTTAAAACTGTTACCTCTCGTCCTATCCCTACACTCCCTGATGAAGAGTCCCTCCCCATCTTTCCTGTAGCCTCTTTAAGTACTGGAAGACTGCTACAAGGTCTCCCTGGAGCCTTCTCTTCTCCAGCTGAACAACCCCAACTGTCTCAGCCTGTCCTCACAGGGGAGGTGCTCCAGCCCCCTCATCATCTTCATGGCCTCCTCTGGACCTGCTTGAGCAGGTCCATGTCTTATGTTGGTGCCCCCAGAGCTGAACACAGCACTGCAGGGGGGTTCTCACAACAGCAGAGTAAAGGGGGAGAATCCCCTGCCTTGACCTGCTGCCCACACTTCTCTTGATGCAGCCCAGGATGCGGTTGGCTTTCTGGGCTGCAAGCTCACATTGCTGGCTCACAGTCATTTCCATCCACCAGTATCCCCAAGTCCTTCTCCTTGGGCTACTCTCAAACCACTCATCGCCCAGCCTGTATTTATGCTTGGGATTGCCCTGACCCATGTGCAGGACCTTGCACTTGGCCTTGTTGAACTCCAGGAGTTTCACACCATCCCACCTCTCCAGCCTGTCCAGGTCCCTCTGGATGGCACATCCCTTCCCTCCAGCGTGTCGGCCGCACCACACAGCTCGGTGTCGTTGGAGAACTTGCTGAGGGTGCACTCGATCCCACTGTCCATGTCACCAGCAAAGATGTTAAACAGCACCAGTTCCAACACCAACCCCTGAGGAACACCACTTGTCACTGCTCTCCAACTGGACATCAAGCCACTGACTGCAACTCTTTGAGTGCGACTGTCCAGCCAGTTTCTTATCCAGCAAGTGGTCCTTCCATCAAATCCATGTCCCTCAAATTTAGAAACAAGGATGTCGTGCGAGACAGTGTCAAATGCTTTGCACAAGTCCAGGTAGATGACGTCAGTTCTCTTCCCTTACCCATCAGCACTGTAACCCCATTGTAGAAGGCCACCAAATTTGTCAGGCATGATTTGCCCTTAGTGAAGCCATGCTGGCTGTCACCAGTCACTCCTTATTTTCCATGTCCCCTAGCATAGTTTCCAGGAGGATCTTCTCCACGATCTGGCCAGGCACAGAGGTGAGACTGACTGTCCTGCAGTCCCCTGGGTCATCTTTTTTTCCCATTTTAAAAATGGGTGTTATGTTACTTCATTTTCCAGTCAGTGGGAACTTCACTGAACTGCCATGACTTCTCTAATATGATGGATAGTGTCTGAGCCACTTCATCCTCCAGTTCCCTCAGGACCTGAGGATACAACCTCATAAGGTCCCATGGACTTGTGCACCTTCAGGTTCCATAGGTGGTCTTGAACCTGATCTTCCCCTACAGTGGGCGGTTCATTATTATCCCAGTCCCTGCCTTTGCCTTCTGTCCCTTGGCTGGTGGAGCTGGAGCACTCGCTGGTGAAGAACAAGGGAAAAAAGTCATTGAGTACCTCAGCCTCCTCCATATCTTGAATAACTAGGTCTACCGTTTCCTTCTGAAGAGGGCCCACATTTTCCCTAGTCTTTCTGTTATCACCAATGTATCTATAGAAGCTTTTCTTGTTGCCCTTGATGTCCCTGGCCAGATTTAATTCTATCAGGGCTTTGGCCTTCTTAACTTGATCCCTGGCTGCTCAGACAATTTTTCTGTATTCCTCCCAGGCTATGTGTCTCTGCTTCCACCCTCTGTGGGATTCCTTTTTGTGTTTGATCTTGTCTAGGAGCTCCTTGTTCATCCCTGCAGGCCTTCTGGCATTTTTGCCTGACTTCCTATTTGTTGGGATGCATCATTTCTGAGGTTGGAAGAGGTGATCCTTGACTATCAACCAGCTTTCTTGGGCCCCTCTTCCCTCCAGGGCTTTATCCGATGCTACTCTGCCAAGCAGATCCCTGAAGAGGCCAAAGTCTGCTCTCCTGAAGTCCAGGGTATGGAGCTTGCTGTGCTCCCTCCTCACTGTCCTAAGGATCTAGAACTCCACCATTTCATGGGCACTGCAGCCAAGGCTGCCTTTGAGCTTCACACTCCCCACCAGCCCCTCCTTGTTGGTGAGAACAAGGTCCAGCACAGCACCTCTCCTCGTTGAGTCTTCTATCACTTTTAAAATCTATTCTGCTAAGTAGACAATGCAGTTAAAAAAAACAAAACCAAAACAAAAAACAAACAACAAAAAACTATTGAAGATAAAAGGAACCAAGGAAGGAACTCATAGAGTTTAATTTTCTGCAAAATACATTTGCTATGAACACGAATAGTCACAAAGCTTTCTTATCAAGACTTACAAGTGGTAGAAGAAAACTGTCCTATAAGACAGGATCTACTGATCACAGATTGCAATCCAAGGTATACTTTAAGCCAACATAGCTCACCAGGCCTTCCCTTTCTGGCATTTGCAGAACTGCAGTTTAAATTTTCAAATGTAATGATATATCCTGATCACAGGATTAGTTTTACTTATTTTGTGTTTTGCTAAACTAATAATCCATCCCCTCCCTCCAGGTGTCCACTGGGATATCCTAAAAATTACATACTCAATTAGGTCCTCATAAACATATGAGGTAAGGACTCTTAGAGCTATGTATAACTGCATAAATAGTTGTATTGCTTAGATTATGTTAACGCTAAAATGATTATGTGTACTTTAGCTGAATAGTGGTCTAATTCTTCCAGCTGTGCCTTGACGAATTGCCATAGAAAAAGCCATTAATTATCTGATCTATAAAGGGAGAAATCATTTGATCTTTTTCCAATTATTACTGAGTAATTAAATTATAAATTACCCACATGTAAACTAAGCAGCATATAACAAAACAGTACCTAAGATTGCAAGGCTCTTCTGATGTGAAGAAATTAAGTAAAAATTAATTAGAAATCCAGTAGAAATTAAGTGGGGGCTAGTACTAAAGAATTCTAACTCACAAGCATAGTGAAAAATGTGGGGCGTATAGTCTACTGGAAAAGTGAGGAACAGGGAAACATAGAGATTTATTTCTGCTTTTTATAATGCTCAACTAGATTTGCAGTTCCTATGAAAAATTATGCTTGACTTAAAGGCTTTTATTAATAGCTTTCATTTTATTAGCTACCTGTTATATAACTATACGGACATCTGTTTCTCTAAGAACATGATATTATTCTAGATTAGGGGATTGTTGCATTCCTACAAGCAATGCTTTGAGCCTGTTTCCTTTACTTCAGTAAAGCAAAGAACAACATTCTTCTTCGATGTATCACAGTTTAGGAAAAAAAAAGGGGTTTTTTGTCTTTTACAGATAAGAGAAACACATTGAATTTGGTTTTATTTTTTTGAAAAATCATGTGTGAACAGACTGTACAGATTAGCAGTGACTTCAATACAAAACCTAGGCTGAGTTCAGTTTAATTCTAATTCTTCTGTTTAGCTAGCATCTGTTTCCCCTGTAAATAGCTTTACTTATACAGGTAGGTTCTTGTCTGGTATTACTAGCTGATAGTGCTCTATTTAGAGTTTTACGAATTTTATTTTCAGTTTGGCAAAGTCCAGAAAAACTTGTTTTGGTTGACCACAAATAATATTGTCATATTCTTCAGATAAGGAATACAATTGGGAAAAAATGGCTTTAAGTAAATAAACATGTTTTGTTTGAAACCAGACTATATAGTTCATCTTGGTTTGATGCTTTTGAACTTTTTATTATTACATTTGGGAGCGTTTCTGTGTTGAACATCTAAACGTTTCCTACAGAGTGTGTCAAAGTTGACCTTTCTGACTTTGTGGGGAAAAAAATCCAAGCGAAGCTGTGCATAGAAATTCAGCACGAATGGAATATTTCAAATTGAACCAGAATTGCACTTGTCGGGGCGGGGGACACACACACACCTCCTCCAAATCAGCCAACTCTTTTCCTGACTTAATGAGTTTTCTGCAACCCAGAACTTGAGTATCCTTTTCATGGGGAAGTTATTGGATTTTTTCTCCGTAGTGTGCTTCATCAATTTCAATGAGCAATTTAGTCGACCCTTTATCTAGACGCTCATTCTAAATTATCAGCCATTGCCGTCTCTTTGAAGGACGAACACCATTGTTAAGAATTTGCCTTGGAGTTAACTTGAAGAAGGAAAAAACATGGATAATAAGAAACATTTTTCTGCCCCTTTTTCTTTTAGTTTTTTTGTTTTTCTGGAAGACATTTTATTGAGAAAGGGAGGAACTGCCTGATTTGAGTCTTTTCAGCCCATTTCCTACTGTGATTCAAAGTCCAGTGGAAGGCTAGACAACAAAATCCTTGCTAAAATTATATGCATTCATAATACCTTGGAAATTTTGTTATCATCTATACTTTTAATGAAACATCTTTCAAATATTATGATCTAACAATCAGTTCTTGCTGCATGTGGGTTTAGTTTCCTATTAAAAAAAAAATTATTGATTCAACAATTAAAGTCACTATAAAGTTGAACTGCATTGTGGCATGACATCTCTCCTACAGTTTACTGTTCCTGATGATCATTTTGTAACAACCTGAAAGTAATGGAAGCACTGAGAACACCACTGTGATTTTGGTGTGTAATAGACTTCAGATCTGAGGCTCACAACAAGAGTTCTTCATAAAACTGCTTTTTCTGCTGAGGATTCTTCCTGCTGATGATTCCTAGTACTCAGAAGAATTGCAGTAGTTCTTAATTTTTCCCATTTTTAAGTGCTGAAAACAACATGAGAAATTCATTAATGATGTGTTCTTAGAGCTTGATTTAGCACTATAACTTTTCTTCAACTTCTGTTCACTTGTATTTTCTAAAATCATGAAAATGTAGAATATCAGAAAGCCTTTCACTTTGCATGTTAGTGGAGAGAATGGAAGTGTTATTTACCTGTCTTTCAAATGGGAAAATATACGTTTGGGAAGAAAACAAACTTCAGAAAGTCAGCAGTTCTGTTGCCATGATGAGTTTGAATTTTTTTCAGGTGAATGATGGTACTCAAATGCTTTTTTTCCCCCATTTATCTAAACAAATGATACCCTTTCAAGCTAGGTTTTAGAGGTATGAAATTAAGTACAGTGAAAATTCCAGTTCCTTCCTTTTAATGTTAGTATGGGAGTCAAGCACAGTATTGCTGTCACATAATGAGATGATTACTACCTATGGAAAGGCCTTATTAAATTAAAAATCACTTAGTAAAGCAGCCTCACTTTGATAATTAGAGGCATCACTTGCAAGAATTAGTCTATAATCAATCTTTTCAGCTAGTAAATGGAGATGCATAAAACTTGTGAAATTTAAAAGCTAATCAAAATGTTGAGGAGGCACAGTACTCCTAGAATGGCACTAGCTTCAGAGAAACCTTTTGAGTCTTTCTCAGCTGCTACTGACTTCTTCTAGCATTGGAAGGGCTGGCTGGTCTTGTGTTCCTGCTGGGGAAAGCTATTCTAACAGCTGATGATCTTCAAAACTGACTTTTCTTCACTGGGTGGATCTGTGACAATGTAGATATCCTACTTACTGTTTTCATGAGGAGATGCTCATTTTCCAAAAGTACATACTCAAAGATGGTATATAAATGCATTTTTAAATTGCAGGCATTAGGATTGAAGAGAAATTCATGAAAGTTAGCAGTCCATAACCTTTTAGTGATATTATGTATTCTTTTTTGATGTATCTGCCTGGAAGTGCCTTTGTAAATTTTTTTAATGTGCTTTCTTTTACCTGTGGTTTACAGAAACAGTACTGGATAATTTTGTTAGGTAGGTGACTGTGAACATTGGGAAGAGAATTTTTATTTTTCTGTTTATATTATCAATACAGATAATATTGCTAGGTATCTATGATTAAGTTAGAATTGAAACCCTCAAGGAATCTGAGACTGCGAGCCTACTTTCTGTGCAGAGTATGGTGAGTGTTGGATTACTGATCCAGTTTCTGTTTAGGCACAGCAGTCATGTCAAGGTTCCATCTGCTCTTGCAATTCTCTTGTTGGCAATATTAGTCTTGTTTCATAAGTTTCAATAAAGAGATATTTATTTTTAAAATTGTAAAGCTCTTAATTATATCAGTTATAATGATTCTGAAGTAAGTCAACTTCATGAATCAGAGGTAAGGCAATATCAAGTGTAGACAGTGCAACTAGTGCAGAATTTTTGGAGTGGCACACCTAACCATTATCAATCCAGCAGTGACATACTCCTTTGAGCATTGACAGGTAAAGAACTAGATGCCTGCTCACGTTGTGTTGTCTTAAATTGAGGTAATATCTTATAAAATTGCTACATTAGTAGAAGAAATTGAGAAGTAGAGCACACCCCCTCCTTTTTTTTTTTTTTCATTTCAAGCAAGGATATTTTAGGAAATAATGCAATTGAATAATGATTCTATAATTAAAAACGTGGAGGAATCGGAAGTTGAATTTGCAGGTCTACTTCCAGTCTAGGAATTGTGATGACATTTTTGGTTTATCTGCTGTTCAACTACAAAAGAACACTGGATAAACAAGTAAAGATGATCCTTATCTGGTAGACAGCATGATACAGGGGTTGGGGAGAGAGAGGCAATGAAGAGAGCTTGTAATTGTGGTTCTTTAGACAATAGCATGTATTTGTTTTAGGGAAACAGTCCTTATGTTTTTCTCTTAAGAGGATTATTCCTTTGTCTTAGGGGAAGCTTCTAGGCAGAAACAATAGGTACACTTGAAAAAATACCCTTTTTCCCCTCAAATGCCTTTGCTTGAAGGATTCTGGAGCATCCTTCTTGCTAGTAGCCTTCTTGCTTGCCTTCAAAACTTTTTGCAGAAGTATGTGATGCTCCCTAAAGTTTGAAAACAATAAAACCACTTAACTAAGTGAAAGTAAATTCAGTTTGAGATGGTCAAGGATTTTAGGATTGTCATTTAATATTGTAGCCCAAAAGTTATTCTTCCCAAGAAATTGGCCATATTCACACAAACATAATTTTTGCTGAAGCTTAAACTGCCCAAAAAATATCTGTGATCCTGCAGATGAACACACTGAATGTATTACAAAGTTCCTGTGTCCCATATGTCAGATGTTTTATAACTGTGATACATAAAGTTAATGTTGTTTCATATTCTTTAAGTCTTTACTTATGTTTAACAGCTAGGTTTTTAAATAAAGTGGTTTTTTTTTTTTAATGTGGGAATAAAACTGGGAGTAAGCTGTACTTTAGGATTTTTAAAACTGGGATTCAAGCTCCTTAAAGAACTTCTTACGGGCACAAAAATTGTGGTGGGTAAGTCTTACATCTGTTATGAGACAGACACAGGGAACAAGATGTGCTTCAGAGACCAGCAGTAACTTGGAGAAGTCTGACATACAGCAAGGCGATGGAGTACACAGCTTGGCATATACTGAGTGAGCTGACATAACTAAGAGTAGAAGAGGTGGAAGAACTATTCAGTTCATCTTACAGTCCACACTCCTGGCAGTCTTTTAAAAAACATCATCTTTGTAGCTAATACTTTCATATTTGCATGAAGTGTTATTTTGTAAACTAGAGTAAAGGCAGGAAGCACAGACAACCTTGCACTTGCTTTGGTTTCTTTCCTTGCATCCTCTTGCAGTCAGCTCGTGTAAGAGGATGGTTATATCTGCTGCTACTGTGCCTTTGAAGACAGCAGAATTCATGGTCCAGTGCTGAGTGGGAGACTTCCGCTCACGCTGTTTACATCTTTGTTTTTGCCTATGTGTATGAATATATATTATATGTACGACTTAGTGCAATACACATAGGTATGTAATGATAGCAGTCTATTATATATATAATATTGAGGAGTTTCGTACTGTAATTCTTGCTAGCTTTCTTTTGAAATAGTAATAATGTGAATAATGGCTGTTTAATCACCTACTTCTCTTGGCAGCTGTTTCAAAAGAAGACTTAACAGCATACTGTATTCCTTTAAGATCCTGTCATACTTGCTTTGCAGGTGTTAAAGAAACTGATGTCATATTTTACCAACAGTGCCAACTGACATACAGCTGTCTCTGCTTGAATGTATGTAAAACTCTTCAGAAACTGGAAAAATGATGTATTTTGAAGCATAAGGAGTGACTCAAAAGACTTGAGCCTGTCATATCAGTAGTATTTGCAAAGCCTGGAGTTTAGACGTTTTGGTAGCTAAATAAGAAAAGGTCTGCGATGGTGATATTCTCAAGGGGCTTAGAAAAAAAGACTTTAAGTTCTGTTAAACTTCTCTCTTCAGAGTTGCTTTTTTTGTAGAAGTAGCTTCTATGTCCACTTTTCTTTTACCTCTGATGGGAGGTGGCTTTTTTTGTTAATATGATATTGCCTGTGAGGAACCAATACACATGCTAAATTCTATTAAAAGTAATTCCAGGGCTTGCCCATGCATTCAGTAATGATGATTGTGAGCATCCAGTGAAAATGAGTGTATAATATCTTAATTAAAGCAGGGTAATACAATTTTAGTTACAGATTAGATAATTTTAAGACTTTGGAATGTTAAATTTCCTTTTTATTTTCATGTAATTAATATCAGTATAGCTATTTTGGTCATACATTGTCTTGTAATGTGAGTTTTTTGGGGGTAGGAAAATGTAGAAAATCTGAAAGTCTAATCGATTAGAAAAAATCTGTTTATTCTGGTAGACTGTGTTTACTTGGAAGTCACTTAGTTACTTGCCCAAGAAAAAAATCTGCATGCATGGGAGTGAAGAAAATAGTTTCTGTAGTACACCATATAACCTTGGTTTCATCTTTCTCATTAACTTCAGTGGTATACTGAAGTTTGTTGTCTGAATCTCTAGTTTGTTTTTTTTATGGTAAATTTGAGCTCATGTACATGTTAATGTTATCTTGAAGCGGACCTGTGCTCTGAATCTTAATGACGCTGAACTGTTTTTGCAGTAAAATAACTGAGTTGCGCAGGCTGTTCTGTTTAGACATCTGTGTGATCACTCTGGAGAAATCAGTAGCAATTTTTGTGTATTTTGATGTATAGTTTAGAATAACTCCACTTTTGCCAATTAAATGTATGGCTAGAAATTACAGATAACTAAAAATATGTCTGCACCGCCTCTAGTGATTACTATATTGTTAACTTGAATACCGACAGCATGAAGTTTAGCTCAGGATAAGTGTTTGATTGTGAAGTGCTAAGGCTTGGACAACAGGCCCAAGCCTGAGTTGACCTATAGATGAATCCTGTATATTTTATAACTGATAACCATTGTGCTAGTAGGTATTGTACTAAGTTATAACAACCCACTTATGCTGGTGTAAAAAGTGCTAAAGTATTGAAATACCGCAGCCTGAACAACAGGCCCCAAGCTGAAGCTGCTAACTTAGCATGTAGTCATTAGTAAAATATGTAAACTTGCTAGTGAAAGACAAAATATAATCAGTAGAGAGGAGAGAATGTATCCGACTTTCCTTTCGCAGCCTTCTTCAAGGCTGAGAACCTAAGTATTTGGCCTTGTTAGAAACTCCCTTGGTCTCCCCCTGCCGAGCCCTGGCCAAGCTTTGGGTGGAATCCAACAGGAGAATGAAACCAGAAACTTTCCGCTCAAAACAAAGATGCCAGCTATTCTGGCTTGTCGATCTCCGGTATATAAGGCTGGACCCATTCACAGCGACTTTGGATGCCTCACCTATGGGTGGACGCACCGCGTAGGATTTCCCACTTGCCGGGACTGGCTCTCCAAATCCTCGCTGTAACCGGAGCTCCCCAGCGTCTGCGGATCTGGATGATGATGATTATATATGCAAGTGGTGATGTATTTCTCTTAATTACTATTCTCTCTCTCTCTCGTGTAGTAATGATTTGATGCATTACTCTGTTTGTTGCTTTAAGTGCACTATTCTTCTTCTTCTTACTGTATGTTCTCTGTATTACGCTGTTACATTACTTGGTTATTACCAGTAAAGTACGCCTACTCTTTTCACTCTGGTGTCTGAGTCTAATTGGTATCCTTAATCAGCAAAACAGATTGTTACCCATTTTCTTGGGTAACCTACCATGAATCTCTTTACACTGCAGCTATACTGATCTCTAAAGTGCCAAAGCAAAATTACTGGTTGTACAATCAAGTTTAAAACTAGCCCCAGTATTTTCATGTAGCACTGCCATCATAAAAATATTTTTACAGGATCCTGGCTCCTGACTGCTACCCAGTATTGAAAGATACAGTATCAGGCTCACTTCATCAGGCAGAACTATTGTTTCCAGTCTGCTGGATGATTATCTAGATGTTGTTGCTATCTTTCTGAATTTCAGTATAGTGGGATTTAATCATAGTCCACAGAAGAAAATCCTCTCATCATTTTTAGAAGAGCACAAGTCAAGTCCTCTGTTTTTAGCAGAACAAAAGGCAGGCCCATCTGTGCACACTGCCTCCATGCTCTGACACTGGCACTGCTGAATGCTCCCTTCCTGCTCTCTGCCAGCTGCCTCTTTTCTCCTGCTACCTGGAGTTTCCATCTTGATATGTTCATCTTGCTTCTGTCTCTCCTAATATGCCTTAAACACTTGCAATACTTTCGGCTCCTGTCATGCCATCTTCAGCCTGAGCTAATCAGCATTTCCTTGGGGAATTTACAGCTGTTGTTTCCCTCACTGGACAGCAATCAGGTCTGTCCTTAACAGCTTTCACATGGAAGCTGTTAGAAGGGTTTGACGTAGAAATGGCTATAGAAGGGCAGAAGTTACTCCAGCTGGACGCCCTAGCTCTTTGTCATTCCAAGATGTGTGCAAGTGATTGGTTTGTTTTGCAGAACCAATCATCTAACAGTCTTGAGTTAGCAGAGGCAGCTGCAGTTTGGATTGAATTTGAGGGTTTTTGCAAGAAGTGTCTGCGTTGGGGTGCCTCCAAACCAATCCCATCAGACTTCTAGACAGGTTGGTAGAGATGTAAGAACTTTTGCACTGGAATGCCCTATCCCAGACAGAAACCATCATGACTGTGAGTACATGCCAACATACATATACCAGCAAGTATGTATTTTAGAAAATTTGACACCAAGCCTTCTAAGCTGACAGCATTTAGGTCCCGATAAATCAAATTGTATGGGAACCATAATTTTGTAAATAACATGCGCAGCTCTAGCTATCACAGTTATCTATTTAAGGGAGATTTATGCCAGTCTGCCAGGCTCTCGTATTCGGTTTCCACAAATGTATAATCCATCTTTAATTTCAGTGGGTACTTCTCACAATAAGTGAACTCTCAATGTATAAGAAGTATTAATCAGGAAAATGCAGGTATTGGATTTTGCTGAATTAAGGTAATCTGTTAATTGATTGAAGATGATTCACTGCAGGTTGCGGTACTGAACTCTAGAGATACTTTGTCGGGTACGACTTGAAGGACTCAGACAGAACGGCCTGTACTGCTCCGTTGTTAGAGGGGGACGTACTGGAACTTGTAGGCTACAAACCTTGGGAGGCCTGATAAAGGGAAGAGAAAAGCGCTGAGAAAAGTGCTGATACAGTGAAGAATTGCTAACCTGTGAGTCATGCTTGATAAAGGGCCGAAGATGGTGCAGACAGCAAGGAATTTAGAGTTTTTTACAGGAGCAGCTTAGTTGCTATTTGTCCAATTGCTAAAGTTTAAGTAGCTACCAATTAGCGTGCGCTGACAAGAATTCTGAAGCATAGCAACCAATCAATTTAGCACACGCATCTTCTGATTTTCTATAGAAATGAGTGTTACATGTAATAAAGTGAGAACTTTGCTTGCATCAAGCCTGTCTCCCGTCTCTCAATCGCGGCAAATTGGTGACCCCGACGTGATTCGAGTCCAGGACGTGATCAGGTCCAGGAACCGCCTATCTGCGTGGCAGGCTGTGAGTCCCACAGAATGTTGAATGAGCTGCTGAAAGGAAGCAGGAGCCGGCCGGCCTGAAATCCCTCCGGAGTAGAGAGGTGAGCTGTGGGAAACATGGGGAATCAAGCGTCTTCCCCGGAGAGAGACGTATATGAGCTTATGAAAGCTCTTCTTCAAAAGCATGGGAAAGTTATCTCTGGGCAAGACCTTAAAGCCATGCTTAAATGGGTACAAATGAAGATACCCACTGTAACTGCTTCTAGTATTTTTATGCAGGAACTTTGGGATGATGTGGGGGTGAAGTTGTGGGATTCTGCCACATTGGGGAATGTAGAAGCACAGCATATGCTCCCGTGGTGGAGGATCATTTTTGAAGCTTTAAAAGCTCAAGAGGAGAGTAATAATGGTGACGTAAAGACGAAAAGGAATACCCCTGCCGCCCTGACTATTACCCCCATGGTCCCTTCTCCGCCTTCGGAAAGTCAAAGTTGCCGAGGACCCCCAGAGATCTGCACCGCAAATTATCCTGTGGGGGAGGACTCCTTTGATTCGGGGCCAGTAGATCCCGAGAAGGAGCTGGACTT
This sequence comes from Strix uralensis, assembly GCF_047716275.1. Lineage (NCBI taxonomy): Eukaryota > Metazoa > Chordata > Aves > Strigiformes > Strigidae > Strix > Strix uralensis. The sequence continues at coordinate 6,122,322 of NC_133977.1, read as the reverse complement.
ATGTCCCCCTGACCCACGCGACGCATGGGCTAATATAAAACGCCAAGCCTTAAAGGAAGGGGATCTCGAGATTGCCAAAATGATAGTTGCTCCTGTGATTTATCAGGGCCGGGGGGCACAATGGGAAGCCTTATCTTTTTCTGTAATTAAGGAGTTGCGCCGTACCGTCACTGAGCACGGGCTTTCCTCTCCTTATTTCGCGTGCCTGTTAGCTTCGGTTTTTGATACCTATGTCATGACTCCTCATGATTTAAAATCCTTAACGCAATTACTGTTAACTCCGACTCAGTTTTCGTTGTGGGAGTCGCAGTGGAGGGGAGGGCTCCAAGTACTTCTCCGCACGTTTGCGGGTCATGCTAATCAAGCTGTGGCTGCTTTATAGAGCATCTTACCGGCACGGGTCAGCACACTGATCCAGTAGCCCAGGCTCGGGATATCCCTCAGGAGGCTCTTGAAGCGATCCGTGATGAAGTGAAAAAGGCCTTTTTTAAGGTCCCGGCCACACAGAAGCCACAGAAAGCTTTTACAACTATTACTCAAGAACCTCGAGAGCCCTATATGCAATTTATTGATAGATTAAAGCAGGCTCTGGAGCGTCAGATAGATAATGTGGAAGCGCGGGACATTCTGTTGCTGAAACTGGCTGTTGAAAATGCTAATGTGGATTGTAAAAAGCTCCTGAAATCCCTTCCTAATCCGAATCCTACACTGGTTGAAATGGTGGAGGCTTGTAATAGAATTGGCACTGTGGATCATAAATTTGAGGCCATGGCTGCTGCCTTTGCAGCCATGCATGGTCCGTCAGGCTTGGGAAATTGCTATGGCTGTGGTAAACCAGGGCATTTTAAAAAGAATTGCCTGACTATGAATGCGGGGGCTAGGCACCAATCCCCTGGGGTTTGCCCTAGATGCCGAAAAGGGCGTCATTATGCTAATCAATGTCGGTCTAAGTATGATTTTCAGGGTCAACTGATACAGGGAAACCGGTCGTGGAGCGCGGGGCAGCGATGCACGCAGACACAAGTGCCGCAGCCGACATTCCAGTCCTCATGGAGGGAAGCAGCAGTGCCTCAAGTCTTTGTCCAGCAACAGCCGGGAGTGCAGGATTGGACCTGGCAACCACCCACACAGTAACGTGACTTGATTGCTCAGTTCACTTGCTGTCGACAGATATCTCGGGACCCTTACCCCCTAAAACACAAGCGCTGTTGTTAGGAAGATCATCTACTACATTGTCAGGGCTTTTTGTATTACCAGGGGTCGTTGACTCTGACAGTACTGACAAAATTAAAATTATGGCATGGACCCCGTTTCCTCCCTGCACGATACCTAAAGGTAGTTGTGTAGCGCAATTAATATTGATTCCTGCAGGGACGAACTACCCGCTCCTAGTCAATCTTATCAAAGGCGGGGAGGATTTGGGTCTACAGGGAACCCACAAATTCTATGGGTGCAATCTATTTCTCAGAAGTGACCCGTATGTCAATGTACCCTTATTCATGGAGGGCAGCAAGTAGTACTAAATGGAATTATTGATACTGGAGCTGATGTCACGATAATATCTCTGGCTAAGTGGCCTCCACAATGGCCTCTGGCTAATGTTTCCCACACGTTAGCTGGAATTGGAGGAACTGGTAACAGCCGTCAAAGTGTGGAATTAATTCAGATTCAAGGTCCAGAGGGGCATATAGCCTCTGTTAAACCTTTTGTGTTACCTGTCCCTCTGATCCTGTGGGGGCGTGATGTGCTGTCCCAGGGGAATGTCCATTCGGACCCATTTTTAGAAGGGGCCCTTGAAGCGCGCGACACCCTTAAATTGACATGGAAGACCGATACCCCTATTTGGGTAGATCAATGGCCCCTACCACTGGAAAAGCTTCGTGCCCTCCAAGAATTGGTTACAGAGCAATTAACAAAAGGGCATATTGTGCCTTCTACCAGTCCTTGGAACTCGCCTATTTTTGTCATTAAAAAACAAACCGGCAGGTGGCGCTTGCTCCACGACCTCAGAAAAATTAACGACGCTGTGGAAGACATGGGGGCCCTCCAACCAGGACTCCCGTCCCCTACTATGATTCCTCGAAATTGGTATTTGACTGTCATTGATCTTAAAGATTGCTTTTTCAATATCCCACTGCACCTTGATGATGTTCCTAAATTTGCCTTTTCAGTTCCAAGTGTCAACATGCAAGCCCCGTTGCAAAGGTACCAGTGGGTTGTGCTGCCACAAGGAATGAAGAATAGTCCTACAATTTGTCAGTTGTATGTAGCTAAAGTACTTAGTCCTGTTAGGGCCACGATGCCTAATGTTTTGTTATATCATTGTATGGATGACATCTTGGTGGCCGCACAACATCACGAGGTCATGGAGGAAGGTATAGCCCTTGTCACGGCTGCTGTCAACTCGGCAGGCCTCTGTGTTGCGCCAGAAAAAATTCAAAAAATATCACCATGGAAGTACTTAGGTTGGCGCATCAGAGCTCAGACTATAGTTCCTCAACCCTTACAGATACAGACAGACATTAGAAACTTGCATGATGTACAGAAATTGTTGGGAACAATCAATTGGGTCCGACCGCTGTTGGGAATTTCTAATGCAGACTTAAGTCCTTTATTTGAACTGCTTAAAGGGGATACTGACTTGTGTTCCCCCCGCAGTCTCGGCTCTGAGGCTGTTGCCTCTTTGCAAAAGGTTGCCACAGCGATCGCCAACAGGCAAGTTCACTGGTGGGCTCCTGAATTACCCTTTCATCTCATTATTTTAAATCCTACTCGACAGCTTCATGCACTGATTTTTCAATGGGACTCTCAGAAGCCAGACCCACTGTTAATTATTGAATGGATTTTTTTGCCAAATCAATCTACAAAAACTATTTCAACACAGCATGAGATGTTTGCTTCTTTAATAATTTTTGCTTCTTTAATAATTAAAGCCAGACAATGCTTAATTATCAGGGGTAGACTTTACTTGTATCTGCCTACCTGTGACAAGCATGTATCTACAATGGCTTTATCAGCAATCAGACATTTTTAGTATGGCACTGGCAGACTATATGGGTCAACTCACATCCCACCCACCTTCGCACAAACTGCTTAATGCCAATATTCACTTGATATCCAGGCCGAAAAGAAGTGACCAGCCGTTGCAAGCCCTTACTGTATTTACAGATGGGTCTGGGAAATCGCACAAATCAGTCATCTTATGGTGGGACAACCAGCACGGACGATGGGACTCAGACATAGAGACCGTTCCTGGTTCTCCCCAGGTAATGGAACTGGCTGCAGTTGTTCGAGTTTTTCGGAGGTGGTCTACACCACTTAGCCTTATTACTGATTCAGCTTATGTTGCAGGGATTGTTGAGCGAGCTGAAGCATCTGTATTACGTGATATCTCACATTCTGAGCTGTTTGTTTTATTACAAGAGCTTATCTTTCTTTTGGATTCTCGCCCTTATCCCTATTTTGTTATGCATGTCAGATCGCATAATTCTTTACCTGGTTTTATTGCAGAAGGGAACCGGTGAGCAGATATGCTGACATTACCAGTACAGGTATTGCCGGATCGCCTAGCACAAGCTAAACTCAGCCATTCCTTTTTTCACCAGAATGCTGGAGGTCTCAAATGACAGTTTGGGCTTACCTCCCAAGAAGCATCTAATATTATTGTCATGTGTCCTGACTGCCAAAGGCATTCTTTCCCATTGATAGGAGGAGGGGTTAATCCTAGAGGTCTACAAAGCTTACAACTATGGCAAACAGATGTTACGCATTATCCAGAATTTGGTAAATTGAAATATGTCCATTCTTCTATTGACACCTTTTCAGGCGCTTTGTTTTCTTCTTGCCACACAGGAGAGAAGGCGCGTGACGTTCGTAAACATTTAATGCGTGCTTTTGCCACCTTGGGCATACTTTCTCAGATAAAAACGGACAATGGTCCTGCATATGTCTCAACTGCAACAAAAACCTTTCTTGACTCCTGGGGTGTAATTCACGTTACTGGCATCCCTCATTCCCCTACAGGTCAATCTCTAATTGAACGCTCTCACCAGTCTTTAAAGCGCTTACTACAACAACAAAAAGGGGGAGTAGGGGCTGCCACCCCTTAGGAACGACTACAGAAAGCTTTGTATGTTTTTAATTTCTTGAATTGTTCTTTGCTAGATAAAAATCCTCCCATAGTTCGACATTTCAACGCGAATACTGCATTCGAGACACGAGTTAAAGCCCCAGTGTTGGTTCGTGACCCAGAAACAGGTAAAATAATGGGACCATGTCCTCTTGTCACGTGGGGAAGAGGTTATGCTTGTGTCTCTACAGAAAAAGGCCCCAGGTGGATTCCAGCAAAAAACGTGCATCCTTTCCGTGAATCCTTGCCTCGAGTACCCGACGAGCCCAGCAGGGACTCTGCTCAACCTCCAGATCATCCTCCGGAACAACTTCCTGACCTTCTTGAGACTACGGAGGACACCTACGGAGCTTCATAAACTGGGGATCGTTAGATGGGCCAAAGCAAAGAAGTATTTGTGGTGGACATTGTCTGCACTGTATGTGGGTATTGTAAACCCTGGGTCCTGTGTGTATGTTATAGCTGTGAAAAGGAGTGGTGGCGCAAAGCAACCCTAGCCTGCCGTTGGTGTGACGAATGCCTGGAAAAGGAGGTGGACGTTGGTAAAATTGTACTTATCACCGCACATGTGGAACTAGGCAGTGATGAGTATTGGGAGTGTTGTCAGAATTGGGCACAGCTAGTGTCCCAGCGAGCGAAGGAAGCTTTGATCAGTAATATTGAGTGCAATAAGCAAAACTCTGTACCCTCTATCTGGGCTGTTCCTAAACAGGCCTGGGAGGGGACCAAAGAAAAATGCAGGAAGCGATTTACTTGCAAGAGAAAAGGGGGCAAAAAGAATTCTTTAAAATAATATTGGTTTTCCTGGCGCTCATGACAATAGCGCAGGGCTATTTATTTCCCCCTGCACTCCCTAAGGTCAATGTATGGGTCATGCTAGCAAATATAACTGGACAAGACACTTTGTGTCTTGCCACCGCCTCACCTAACAACCCCTTTTCCACATGCCTCGTGGGTCTGCCACTAGATAAGTGGCCAATACCTGAAAGTGTAAAACATGCTTTTCCAGCTCTGTCACCAAATTTAACGAATGAATGGGATGCATGGGTCTCCTTTCTTCCAGAGGTTACTCTGGAACCACAAGAAATTGAGCTCCTTGGATCAGTAAAAATGGATTTTTGTGTTAAGTTTAACTATACCGGAAAGAATCAGTCTAAAGCATGGGATGTTTCTCCTGCTCATCCTATTTTTAAAAATGCTAGTGCCTGGTGTAATTACACAGCAACAAACCTGTCTAAATCTAGCAATGCTCCTTTTTTGTTACTGTTGGGGATATTCTTTATTTGTGGGGACAGAGAGTGGCTTGTTATTCCTTCTCATATAAAGGGAGGTCCATGTAGCCTCGGACACCTCTCTGTCCTGACTCCTAATACATCTATGATTTTACAACATCGCTTACCCTACAGGGCAAAGCATGGCATTCATGCATATACCCCCGACTGTGATGATGATAATACAGAATTTTGGTCTTTTAGTCACCGCTTTTTTGCTTCTTCTTTGCTATCAGGAGCCGCTGCTGGGAAAGCATTAGCAACATTAGATAAGCTTGGCTGCTGGCTTGCTAAACAGATGAATGCCACTAGCAAGGCATTGTCTGGTCTTCTGTTAGATGTAGATAGTGTTCGCCATGCCATGTTGCAAAATAGAGCTGCTATAAATTTTTTGCTTTTAGCACAAGGCCATGGTTGTGAAGATTTTGAAGGTATGTGTTGTATGAATCTCTCTAACCACTCGGAATCGATTCATGCCAGTATTCAACAACTTAAAAAGGGAGTCTCTAAACTCTGACAAGATGATTGCTGGGATTGGTTAGACAAACTCTTTGGAGAGTGGGGGCTATCAGGGTGGATAAGAAGCTTAGTGAAGACTATTGTTTATGCTTTAACTGTTTTTATTCTCTTATTGCCTTTTTTACCCTGTTTGTTACAATGTTTGCAACGATTGATGGAACGCTCCATGAAAAAGATTCTTTTTGTACAAAAGGAAAGGGGAGATGTTGGGTACGACTTGAAGGACTCAGACAGAACGGCCTGTACTGCTCAGTTGTTAGAGGGGGACGTACTGGAACTTGTAGGCTACAAACCTTGGGAGGCCTGATAAAGGGAAGAGAAAAGCGCTGAGAAAAGTGCTGATACAGTGAAGAATTGCTAACCTGTGAGTCATGCTTGATAAAGGGCCGAAGACGGTGCAGACAGCAAAGAATTTAGAGTTTTTTACAGGAGCGGCTTAGTTGCTATTAGTCCAATTGCTAAAGTTTAAGTAGCTACCAATTAGCGTGCGCTGATAAGAATTCTGAAGCATAGCAACCAATCAATTTAGCACACGCATCTTCTGATTTTCTATAAAAATGAGTGTTACATGTAATAAAGTGAGAACTTTGCTTGCATCAAGCCTGTCTCCCATCTCTCAATCGTGGCAGTTGCCTCCAAAGGCTGAGGGTTTGAGCCTGTTTCCCTATTGCCTTGTCAATACCAGCCTGCTTGGCTAAAGGTCCCAGCTGCTTGGCCTCTCTCCCCTCCAATTCCAAAATAGCAGCTCCACTATCCCAGCACCGGAGCAGCCAGGTGCAAATTTGCTCGCCTGGACTGTGGCCGAAATCCTTCCGCATAACTCGCAACTCACCGAGGAATAGAGATCGGATGATTACCTCCAGCTCTCGTGATGGGCCTGGTTCATTATCACCCTGTACATTGCGAGGGGATTTTTTGGTATATTTGGTTTTCCGTATCGGGGCGACTGATATTGGTACTGCTTGTCCCTCTGGCCCAGCTGCTGTGCTGGTGGAAGCGACTGGTACTGGCACTGCCTGTCCCCCTGGCCCAGATGCTGCACCAGTAAGTTCACTTTCAGATTCTGCAGCCCCTTCTCCCCCTTGAGGGCAGTGAACAGTGTTAAAAATGACACGGTAAGCATGGGCAAACCCTCAGCACATTGCAAGGATTTGTGTTTCCTGGGGTTTGTCAGATTGGCAGCACACCTTTTCCAAATGCTCCACCACTTTATCAGGACTCTCCATTTGTTCGGGAGTAAAATCCCAAAGCATTGGGGGTGACCACTGACTCATGCACTTGCCCATCTTTTCCCACACACCTTGCCATTTACAACTCTCTGCCCTTGGGGCAGGTTTCCGGGTGGTGCTATTGTTGGAGAAGTACCGCATGGCCCAAAACAAGATCAGGCAGATATTCAGAAAGCATTCTACCGCAAACACAGTGGCCAGGAGGCTCCAGGGATACCTGAAACTCTCAAAAACCGAGAGACTCTCTTCCCCTGGCTCACCCATAGAGGGGGCGAGACCCTTAACAAAAGCCCAGGCAGCAAACAGATATCGGTTCACCCCCACAAGCAGCGCTACAAGCATATTATAAGCAGTTTGCAGCCAATACAGCAAAACAAGACCCTTGATACATTTTCCACCGAGAACAAACATCAGCACTGGGAATGCACAATGGATATAAGGATTAATCCAGCCCCACTACGCAAGCAAATTGGTCAGCATTGCAAACGTTTCTTATCAAACAAATACAAATAAAACCAGAAAAATTACACATAACAGATGGCTCTAACACACTTTCTCCTTTTGTCCTTATCTCAGTCTTCTCCAGCCCCACGTTGGAGCGCCAAAGTTGTGATGGTTTAATCCCTGCCGGGGTCTGAGACCACGCGGCCGCTGCCCCTCCCCCACAAAGGGAGTGAAATACAAAACCCCGTGACTGAGATAAGGAGAGGTTTAGTACAACAATGCAACAGCAACACAACAAACAACAACAATAACAATAACAGTAACAGTAATAACAATGAACAGAGCAAGATATCTACCAATACAGCAGTGAGAGAAAACCCGGCTGCGCCAACCCCACGCGATCACCGATTCTTCCCGCTCTCTGGCGCCTGGATGTGAGGTCAGCATGGCATATGAATAACCCGGCTAGAGCTTCCTCCCCCACTGCTGGGGAAACATAACCCTATCCTGGCTAAACCAGGACAAGTTACAAGCAATCCCTTACTTGAAAACTTGTTTCATTTTAAACTTTATTGGACATCCCATTGGCAGGAGGGAATTGCAGTAGTGCACTAATACAAGTATTGCAATACCATTTGGCTCCTTTTCACGCTGAATAGCACCTTACTTCATAAGCAGGATTATTGATTTTGATGGGGATATTCTTTAAGAAAGTTTGTAGGTAACTTGGTAAGGATGCAGTCTGGCCCAATGTGCTTTAGGATTTTTGACTAATAAGTCACAAAAGGCATTCAAGAAATGCCTGAAGGATTTTAAACTTCAGGCTTTCTCATTTGCAATGCTACATTCCCTTTCTAAGACTCGTTAATGAAGTGCTATTTTAATAACTCTTGCTTAAGCGATGAGAAAATACATTGACTACAGGGATTGGAAAACACCTGTAAATTATAAGATCATTATTATTAGCAAAATGTTTTTGTGACAAACTGTAGATTTCATGCTGAAGGAGGAAGAGGTCTAGTTCTGCAGTCCGAGAGAGGAAACATGATTTGAGTGTGGGAAGGTAAATGGCTGAATCACAGGACAATGAGCTAGGAGCCAAGGAATGGGATATCGCCTTATGTAAACTGCATAGCTTTCCTAATTTCAGTATCTAACAGGACTAACACACATGAGTTCTTACATATTCCTAACGATCATGTCATCTTGCCTCTTGTAACCTGATAAAGTGAGAGCCACACTGACTTTTGGCTGTTCCTGGGCTCTTCCCTTTTCTGATGTAGCACATGGCATCACCATGGGCCACTGGTACAAGTCTTGATGTAAATCTCCAGAGGACATCTGGGATATCTTCTGAGGGCCCACACAGTTTTTGGCTTCACGATGAGTCCTTAATCTCTCATCTTCATTTACTTGACAATTTAGCCCTTTTCTCCAGCCTTCCTTGTTTGATGTCATAATTTGGATTTCTTACATGCACCAAATTCTCTCTTGGTTTCACCTGTTTGCACTAATAGTCTTTTATTCTCTCCATGAATTCAAATTTTTTCATAATTATTTCTCTCCCTAATTTATAATGAATAGAGTATCTTTTAATGACCCACTGATTTTTTTTCATTTCAAGGCATCTCTTAGTTCCTTCTTCCTCACCTTGCCTGGTACAATTAATAATTTTGTAGTCAATACTGTTAACTCCCTTTTCTCCAAGTTTCCTGCTACTGCATAAGCCTTCTCAACTACCCTCCTAACTCATACTATACAGCTGCTTTCAGTGCTGCTGTTCCAGTGCCACTATGTTTTTCTTATATAGGTACATTAAAAATACATTTGTATTTTTAACATACCGGCTTCCTAATCCCTTTATTTAAATTTTGTTATTCTTCCTTCACAGTCAAGTACTTCATTTATAGTTTATACATTTCTATCAGACTGCCAAACCCAGCTGAGTGCTAGTGTCTCCCTCTGCTTCTGCATCTATTTTCTTTTACAACTCACTGGGGGAGATTCTTTCTCCTGTCTGTCCTCAGGAACAACTATTGCTACTACTGTTCTTTAGGGTTTAGCCACTCTCACTACTCCAATCTATCTCCTCATCCTATACAGCTACCTTCTTTTCTCACTTAGTCCTCATTTCTCCTCCTTTTTGTCCTGCCCCCCACATTAATATGTTCTAAAAGGTGCTGTGTTCCTCACATGTACTCTGAAGTATACCCTAGTCTAGTTTCCATCTGTTTTTAACAACAGAAATTGTTTCAGCAAGCCTAAAATGATGGTTTCTTGATCAAAGATCACAGCTTTTGCCTCATGCTTTCTCAGAGATAAAGCTGTTCACTCATTCACCCTTCTATCATAACTTCTACTCCTTCCATTATTGTACAGTTCTCTTGTCTCTGCAGTTACTGCTCCAGCTTCTTGAATAATTTTTGTAGATATTTTCCTTGTTCCTTCCGTTAGTTTGTAGGAACGCTGTGTTGCTTTTGACTGTCTTCTCTCTGTGACTCTTATCACCAGATGACCTCTTCTTCTCATACATGGTCAGGTACTATTTTTATGCAGATGATTTGCAAATCTGTCAGCCCACAGTTTGTTTGCCTTTGTGCAGGCATTTCATCTAGCATCTTCAGCATTTCTGGCTTGACAGCTTGCTGATAACAAAGGTAAAGCAGAGCTCTGTATCTCCCACTACAAAGCTCTCTTGCATCCCTTGCTTTTTATCCCACCCTCATCACATTACCATGTGCAGTCAGTTGATGTTTGTTATCTAGACACATTCAGTTATGAATTCTTCTGCTCAAGCTTTAACGTCACTATTATCTCTTCCATCACCTCAAATATGTCCCTGGTGTCATTTTTTTCCCTCTTAAACCTTCCATTTAGATTCTTACTAGTTCTTATTACCTTTGGCTGTGGACAAAAAGGCATCCTCTATTTTCAAATTCACACTTCTATTGTTTTAATTGCCTGCCTTACCATCAGTGTTTTTAGTCTAGTGCATTCTAGCCACTCCTGCTGGGATCATCTTTATTTGAGACAGTTCAGCTCAGTGGAACAAAAGCAGAAATTCTACTCCAGGTTATCAGTGAATGATTTCATGCTCTTTTCATCTATCTACAAAGCTGTTGAGATATCTCTTACATAGCTAGGAGCTGCAGTAATTTCATCTACTTCTCTAGAATGTTTTCCTAACTATTGTGTTCTCAGTATTACTTTCTTTGTGCTTTCATGCTTTCTCAAATACCCTTGCCCTCTCCCTTCAAATTTAATTTCTTAATCTTGTGGCTTTAAGACTTTTTCACATGTTCTTGCATAAATATCTCTTTTGTTTTCCATCTGTGCAGCATTTGTCTAATCTTTTTAATAAGATAATGCCAAGAACTTAGTTTTTACTCTGTCCTCTTTTATTGTGATTTTTATACTATTAAGACACTGTAGATATTTAAACCATTATCAGTAATACTTCATAGGTTTTCTTTTCTCCACAAATACACTTCAATGGGTTTTAGGCATAATGTCATGATTTAACCCCAGCCGGCACCTAAACACCACGCAGCCGCTCACTCACTTCTCCCCCCAGCCCTGAGTGGGATGGGAGGGAAGAATAATTGGACAAAAAAGTAAAACTCATGGGTTGAGATAAGAACAGTTTGATAATTGAAATAAAATAAAGTATAATAACAATAGTAATGGAAAGGGAGATAACAAAGAGAAAAAAAATCCAAACCAGACAAGTGATGCACAATGCAGTTGCTCACCACTACTGATGCCCAGCCAGTCCCCAAGCAGCGATTAACCCCCCCAGCCAACACCCCCCAGTTTATAAATTGAACATGACATCCTATGGTGGAATATCCCTTTGGCTAGTTCAGATCAGCTGTCCCGGCCATGCTCCCTTCCAGCTTCTTGTGCACGTCTTTGCTGGCAGAGCATGGAAAGCTGAAAAATCCTTGACTCAGTATAAATGCTACTCAGCAACAACTAAAACATCAGTGTGTTATCAACATTATTCTCATACTAAATCCAAAACACAGCACTGTACCAGCTACTAGGAAGAAAATTAACTTTATCCCAGACAAAAGCAGGACACTGTCGTCATCGAAAACTTTGTCGTCGTCGTCGATGTCGAAAACTTTGTTGTCGTCGTCGAAAACTTTGTCGTCGTCGTCGACGTGGCAACTGAGGCACGGACTCTCCATTGAAGCGCAGAAGGAAAATCCTTTATTATTACAATAATACATACTTACCCTCTCGCTATGCTCTTGCTTCCTTAGCTCTTCCTTCATGATAAGCAAAGCAGCAGCTAGACGGTCATCAACACTCTTATCCCACGAAACAGTTCCATACCACACAGGCAGTCTCGGTGCTGCCATTTTCTTCACCACACTAACACAGTCGACGACGACGAAGTTTTCGACGACGACGAAGTTTTTGAGAATGACGAAGTTGTGGACGACGACAAAGTTTTCAACGACGACGAAGTTGTCGACGATGACGAAGTAGTCGACGAAGTCTTTGACGACGACGAAGTTTTCGACGACGATGAAGTTGTCGACGACAAAGTCTTCGACGACGACGAGGTCTTCGACAACGACGAAGTTTTTGACGACGAAGTTTTTGACGATGACGATGTTTTCGACGTCAACGAAGTTTTCGATGACGACAAAGTAGCAACGACGACGAAGTTTTCGACGACGACGAAGTCTTCGAAGACAAAGTTTTCGACGACGACGAAGTTTTCGATGACGATGAAGTTTTCGACGACAACGAAGTTTTCGACGACGACGAAGTTGTTGACGACGAAGAAGTTTTCGACGACGACAAAGTTTTCGACGATGACGAAGTTTTTGACGACGAAGAAGTTTTCGACAATGGCGAAGTTTTCGAAGACGAAGTTTTCGACGACTATGAAGTCATCGACGATGACGAAGTTTTCGACGACGACGAAGTCTTCGACGACGACGAAGTTTTCGACGATGACGAAGTCTTCGACGATGACGAAGTCTTTGAAGACGAAGTTTTCGAAGACGAAGTTTTCGACGACGACGAAGTTTTTGACGACAACGAAGTCTTCGACGATGACTAAGTTTTCGACGTCGACGATGTTTACAACGAAGACGACGTTTTCGACGTCGACGAAGTTGTCGACGAAGACAAAGTTGTCGACGACAACGAAGTTTTCGACAACGACGAAGTCTTTGATGACAACGAAGTTTTCGACAACGATGACGTTTTCGACGTCGACGAAGTTTTCGACGACGACAAAGTAGTCGACAATGACGAAGTTTTTGACGACGCCGAAGTTTTCGACGATAACAAAGTTGTCGACGACGAAGTCTTCGACGACGACGAAGTTTTCGACGACGACGATGTTTTCGACGTCGACGAAGTTTTTGACGACGACAAAGTAGTCGATGACGACGAAGTTTTCGACAATGACGAAGTTTTCGATGACGACGAAGTTTTCGACAATGACGAAGTTTTCGATGACGACGAAGTCTTCGACGACGACGACGAAGTTTTCAGTGACGACGAAGTTTTCGACAATGACGAAGTTTCGAAGACGAAGTTTTCGATGACGACGAAGTTTTCGACAATGACGAAGTTTTCGACGACGACGAAGTCATCGACGACGATGAAGTTTTCGACGATGACGAAGTCTTCGACGATGAGGTTTTCGACGACAACGAAGTCTTCGACGACGACGACGAAGTTTTCGATGACAGACGAAGGTTTTCGACAATGACGAAGTTTCGAAGACGAAGTTTTCGATGACGACGAAGTCTTCGACGACGATGAAGTTTTCGACGACGACGAAGTCTTCGACGATGACGAAGTT